>NW_027137910.1:672617-1083628 GCF_003813185.1 Lentinus tigrinus ALCF2SS1-7 | reverse complement strand
CCATGCTTCTTCCACACCCACTTCCTCCCATCTGACCCCACCCTGTTGATCTTGGTCTCATCTGACCAGATCACCCTCTTCCAGTCCTCCACCGTCCAATACTTCCTCGAGAGAGCGAACTCGTACCGCTTTGTCTTATGTGCTGAGGTGAGGCAGGGCCGTTTCTTCTTGGTAACAGCCCCCATGCCTGCCTGCTTCAGCGCCCGATGAATGGTTTGGACAGAGACATCCCCAAGGAAGGTATCCCTGAGGGCTTGGTGGACTTCTGTGGCTGTATTGGCCTGGCCAGTCTTGATGAGGTGGGTAGCACGGCGGATGGCAGTGGGGGAGAGGAGTAATGGACAGCCACCCTTGGACTTGGGGACCTCAGGACAGTGAGCGGAGCGGATTTTGCTGATCTGACCCCTGCTGACACCAGTTCGGGACCTGATGGCAGAGGTAGAGAGGCCTTGTTGGGCAAGAGAGATGATGGTTTCAACAGTGGCAGATGGAAGCGGCGGGGGCATGGTAGTGGTATGAATGTGAGGTATCTGAGCATGCTGGTGAGCTGGCATAGCACTGTTCAACATTATGTAATATATTCACACAATACCATGTGACCTAATTGCCTAAAAAGTTCGAAACAGCCCGACTTTGACATAGGATCAGTGCCCATTACAGAACTGTTTCCAGGAGGTGTGGTCAAAGATTGAATATTATCTCGGTCCGAAATCATTAAAATCGCACATATTATATATCGTTGGAAAGCCAAGAAACACTGCAATCGAACGCAAATTGAATCATGTTAATAGGGTTATGCATCACGGAGATATTATTGAAATAGCGCCAGAGCACAATTTCTGGAAACAGTTTTGTAAAGCACTGTATCTCACACGACCGAGAGCAGACGGGCGCTCACAGTTGTTCGCGTCCGAACGGTGTGAGCAACTCCCCACCCAATTTGTAAGTCCAAGTATTCAGGAACTCGAGTGGGCCAGACGCGCTGAAACCAGTCGAGTTCGCAGCAGCGTGGACCTTGGCAGCGAAAGCGGCATGCCTCGACCCCACCTGCGGGTAGCGTGCCCCATGACGATGCAGGAGGTGTACTTGGGTCAGCTCACAGCCCCAGGGGACGACGGGAGACGCGTCCTTGAGGCCGAAGAAGTCGCCGACCGACCACCACGGAGAGAGATTTCCCCAGTACTGCATCAAGTTAAAGGTCGACGACTTCTTCGAGGACCCCTCTGTATCTGCGGGGTTCACGAGCGGATAGACATCGGCCTTCTGAGGAGCAACGGGTGCCGTCTCGAGCACGAAAGGCTCATCACCGGCTATGCGACAGAAGAGAAACATCCGTCAGCGATATGTACAACGGAAGGAAGGACCAACGTACTTGGGGTGGGTCCCGCGTGTCCAACTTCCTCCGGACCGGGGAAGTAGGTGTCGATGGACGTGTCCGTCGCGTCAGGGGGCGGGAAGACGGCAGTGACGGTGGAGCCAGCGTAAGAAGACGCGCTGTGTACGGTGCTGGTCGGTTTGGCCAGGGCCAGAGAAGCTGCGCAAAGGGCAAGGAGAAGACGAGCGGAGAAGGCCATCCCGAGAAGAACGGTTGTCTCGCTCGGCTAGCAACAAGTCTGCGAGGCCCAGGAGGTCCACAGAAGACGCGAAGGGACATGATGTCCTCTTTATATGAATCGCTAGAGCGCCCGCCGATGATGTCTTCTCGGATGTATGCAACACGGTGGAAGCGGAGATCGTGATGAGAGGATGAGACGGTGTGAGACATGTGCTCGCATACTATTGATGAGCAGATCTCTTCCTGGAGGGTCACGGGCGCAACATCGTCCAGGGTTGAGGAAGCATTATGGGGAATATCTGACCTTCTGAGGCGATCAGGTGGACGTGGAGACATTCTGATGCATATGCACTGACCAGCGTTCACCACGACGTCGACAGTCTGAGTAACGGTATTGAACGGCAAGTCCCCAGCCGTGTGTGCTGTAGCACCCATTGGAGACATACTTGGTGCTGGCGTGTCTCACTGCAGGGTATCTGTTTGAACTCACCTATGTAGTATCGAATTCCCAGAGGACCCTGCGGCGAAGACATGGTCGATAGACGCACGATTGCATGAAGGGTCGCCCGACTTAAGTACGTGCATGTCGTATGCATCAGTGACTTCTGCCGCGCCGACGGCTCGAAAAAGATGCATCATATGTAGGTGGGCTCGCTTCTATCAATCTTGCCGTTCACGATGGGATTATCGGCGCTCCGCCTTCTGAGGACCACGATCGTCCGCTGTATAGTACTGGTGCGCCCGAGATACAAGAGTCAGTATATGCATATAACTGTATGGAAGCATCCGTGACTTACGGCTGGTCGTTTGGGAGTCGCGAGCAGCGCGCGCTTGCCGGGCCGGAAGTAGCCGTGTGAGCTGAGGTTAGGGGTTGCAAGCGGCCGTACGAATTCCTGGAGTGACAGCGATCGGGGCGTTGGCTTGGAGTTTCAAGCTTGCTCGTCTCCCGGTCTGTCTCTCCGCTTTTGTGCTCGATGTACCCTTCGACAGCCATTGCCTGTATGCATGGCGTTATTTCTTTCGTCCAGGTCGCCTTCGCTTCTCCGGTCGCTCCCGCGTCTCCAGCCACACCGTTCCGCTCGTTATCATGACTACGTTCGCATATGCAACTCAGGTATATCAGTCGCGAGTCTTCTGCGGTGACGCCATGCCAAGATCTCATTTACAGCAGGCGGCATGGGCCGATTCCTCCTGAACAACCCCAACTTCATTGGAGCCGCAAATTCGCGAGGTGAACGCAGGTATAGAGTCCGTTTACGCTGTGTGGACTGCGGTGTAACGTGTGAGTCCTCGCGTTTTCCACAGATCCCAAGAAGACTTCTATGCCTACTCTGCGCTATCATTGGAGCCCGAGGAGATTAGGCTCACCCTGAAGAAAGCGCACAACCTCGACTGGGATCCCTCACACCTTCCACCAGCAATAGCGCGTCAAGTGCTCTTCGTCGGCATATACGACGGCCACGGAGGATCGACAGTCTCACAGTTCCTCCGCCAAGAACTGCATGGACTATTCGAGAACGTACACAAGTCTCAAGTACCTGAGGTGTATGCCTGGGCGAAGGAGCTCGGCGGGTACTTCAGGCGCTTCGACGGCGGGGCAATCGCTCCATGGATTGAACCGAGCGCGCCGACGTTCCAACAAGAGATGGATCTTGAAGCTCGCGCTACACTTGCATTCTTCGAGGTCAGTGAGAATCCATCATGCCCGCAGATCCCCCGTGTGTCCCGACGCTCGCGCTTCTAGGTCGACAAGATCCTCTCCGAGGAGAAGGAAGCCAGAGAATGCGGTGCAACATCATCAGTCGTGCTGCTCAAGTCTCTGGACAACATGGGCTTCTTCCAGGCAGCACAACTTGCTCTCACAGTTGCGCATGTGGGGTGAGCATTCATCCGGCCTCGGACCTGTGGCCGAAGTTACTGAGACTCTGCATCAGGGACACCCGCGTTATCCTCACTTCCACAGACGCGGGCAGGGTCACTCCATTGACCGAGAACCACCACGCGGAAGCGCGTGTGGAGTCCGTACGGCTGCGCCGTATGATGGGTGGACTGACAACAGATTCGTTTGGTGAAGTCCGGTGAGAGAACTCGCTTCGCGTCTTGACAGCGTAGCTCACGAAACTGTCGTTGAAAGTTGGATGGGTGCTCTTGCGAATACCCGCTGGTATGTAGAATCGCGTAATTTTTCCAGTGCACGGTCGCTAATCTATCATGCCTTACACAGTCTCGGTGACCTAAAGTTCAAACCGTTTGGCGTCACTCCAGAGCCCCAGGTCCGACATATGCTTCTCGAAGGTCAGTGGCACGCTAGAGCGCGATTCCACACTGTTTGCTGACGAACTTCCCCACAGGCCCGAAATACTCCCACCTAACGCTCATATCGGACGGCGTGTCCTCAGTCGTCTCCGACGAAGAAATATCGGACCTCGCACGAGGAGCGATAACACCAAAGGTCGCCGCAGACCGCATCCTCACCTTCGCAGAAGAGATGGGCAGTGAGGACAACATGACGGCCGTCATCGTTCCCCTCGCCGGCTGGGGCAAGGTCTCCGGGCCCGACCGGACAAAGGAGCTGCGCGAGTACAGGCTGAAGGGCATGCAGGGCAGCGAACGACATCGCGGGAGGTGGATGTAGACCTCGCTTTTTACCGTTCTTCGCCGATCGTAGATGATACCCTACCCTCACCGTGGTCTGTGGCATAACGTGCGCGGGGCTGCATTGGCAGACGCATATGTTATCCGTCTAATCACTGTATAATGTAGTACACGCATACATAGTACATAGCTACCAAGTTACACACCCTCCTGCACGGGCCCATTGTTGTTGTGGATATCCAGGTTATTTCTGCTGCGGATTACTGTACCTCTCACTGGTATACGTCGCCGTGGCCTGTCAATGTTAGATTTGTGCGGCAGCATGGCCGTCCGCACGTGGGTCGGATCCGGCGGCCCAGATGGTTGTTCCGGACTTGTCGTTCAGCTTCTGAATGACCTGCCCGCGTCCGAACATGCTCCTCTTCAGCCCCGCAGCGCGGCGCGCATCATGGCCCATTTCTGCCGTAGCGTCCACAATGAGTACAACCGTCGCCAACCAGGCCTGAGAGAAGAGAAATTTTGGGAAAGAGACGTACCGCGCAGCTTCTCGATGACCTCGTCCGCGATGCCCTCCTCAAAGTACACCTCACTGTTGATATCACCCGACTGTCCGCTCTGGCTGCTCTCCGTATCCGGGCTGCCCGCGGAGATGCAAAAGCGCGGTGCGTCGAGCGCGGCTTGCACGCCGAACCCGCGTAGGATGTTCAGCAGGACCTGGACGTGTCCCTGAGGCTGTAGATTTGTCATGCACTTGTCAGCACCTCCCCAGCGCGGAGAAGGGGGAAGGGCAATCCAGAGTGAACGCACCTGCATGAAACCGCCCATGACACCATAGCTCAGGAATAGCTCGTCCCCACGAAGTGCCATCGCTGGGATGATAGTGTGGTATGGCCGCTTTCCGCCCTGTGAAGATCCGAGCCGCGTTAATAGAGTGCTGTGTGGCTTGTTTCTGGGGCAGACACCATTCTCGGTTTCATCGTACCTGGAGAACGTTCGGGTGTCCGGGGGTGAGGTTGAAGTTCGACCCGCGGTTCTGGAGGGTGAAGCCGCAGCCCTTCGGTACCGCTGTGTGGTACGAGTTAGGACATATCTATGTAGGTTCGAGAGGAGCTTCCCATACCGGCCGTGCCAAACCCTGTATGCCGGAATGCGTGGTTAGAGCGGTGATGAGGGAGTAGGAACTGGAAGGGCACGTACCGGCGTAGTTGCTTTGGATGTAGCTGCACGCATTGCCGTACTGATCTGCTACCGTGAAATAGACGGTGTCGGAGGAGTGCACGGGGTTTCCCTATACAGAACAAGTTCAGAGTACTTGATAATTGCGTCATGTCTTGACACTTACATGGACGACCTTCGGGTTGGACTTGGTAGTATCGATGAGAGCTGCTCTCGATGAGAGGTACTCCTGTGACAATATCAACGATATGCAGGGGAGATAGGATGGAGAAACAGTGACGGACCTTGCTGAGTAGCTCCTTGACGGGTATGTTGCTGAAGGCCGGGTCGGTCACGAAGTATTGGCTGTCTGCGAAGGCAAGCCTGGAACGACCCAAACGGTGAACTTCACAGCTTTCACGGGTCAAATGTATGCATACCTCATGGCCTCGACGAGTATGTGCAAGTACTCGGCTGAGTTGTGTTCCAATTCAAGCAGGGAGCTGATCTTCCCTTGCGCCTCGACGTTGTCCAGAATACCAAGCGCAAGCAGTGCAGTGAGGCCTTGGCCGTTGGGTGGACACTGGATTCCTGTTCAGTCCCGATGTCACCTATAGCAACTCCCAGCCAACTCACCTCGTAGACGGTGACCTTCTCGTTGAATGTGTAGCTGATGGGCTCGACGAAGTCCGTCTTATGCGACGCAAGGTCTTCGAGCTCCATCACACCGCCTTTGCTCTTGATGAGCTCGACGATGGCTTCTGCGACGCGGCCCTTGTAGAACCCGTCCTTGCCCTTCTCCGCAACCTCGCGAAAGGTCTTGGCCAAGTTGGTCAACTTCATGAACTGTCCCGGTAGCGGCGCCTTGCCGTCGAGTAGCATCTCATCGCCGTTAGGGGATGCATTCTTAAGCAAGGGCTCTGAGCGCTGGTATTGGAAGCTGTTGATTTCCGTGACCGGGAACCTGTAAGCCAATTAAGTTAGGGGTGATGCCGATGGCACGGGAGGGCTGAGAAACGTACCCGCCCTCTGCGAGTCTGATAGCAGGCTCGAGGACATCCGCGACGGACAGCTTGCCACTGCCCAGTTGCTCGACAGTGTCGACCCACGCAGCCGCGCATCCTGAGCGATGATGCAGGTCAACAAACATGGCCCCCAAGGTCCGCATGATGAAGTTACCCACCAGGAACGGTAACGGAGTTAAGATTGGTACCAGGAATGCTGTTGCCCGTGACACCCTGACTGCGTGCATGGTCGATGGTGAGCTTCGCTGGTGAACGTCCTGAACCGTTCAGTGCCTTGACAGTCTTCGCCTTTGCATCGTAAAACAGGCAAAAGGCGTCTCTGAATGCAGAAGGAGGTGAATGCGCTGTCTTCCTCGAGCAAGGGAACACTTACCCTCCGATGCCACAGCAGCTGGGTTCGGTGACGTTCAGCGCGGCGGAAGTAGCAACAGCGGCATCAGCTGAAGTGATATCATCAGTCTGTGGTTACCGTCGATTAAGGCTAGAAGCTCAATCACCTGCATTACCCCCCTTCCTGAGGATCTCCAGGCCGGCTTCTACAGCTAATGGTTGCGATGCGGCGACCATGCCCTTGGACCCGTAAACCACTGATCTGCGGCTTGGGAACCGCTGGAAGACGATCTCCGGCTGCACGACCTTGTTCCAATCGATCTTCATGTTTGATATCGACGACGTCACCTCTTGAATGTGATCCTTCCGGCCCAGAGTCTCCAGGAGCAACGGTGCACGCAGTCGACGGCGGGTTAAGGAGGAAAGAGCTCGAGCTCTACGTCCACGGGGCTATATACTGGTGTCGTGAGAACGGCGGGGACGCGACACATATCCGTGTAAACGGGATGCCGACGTCGAGGATAAGTTGGATAAACGAATCCTTGCGCGATACCAGCAGCGTGAGGCTTGCCGTTGGATCGGCGGACCTCCGTCCCGAGTGCGGGCCTCCGGGGTCGGCCCGCCTCCCCGTGCCACCACCCACAATATAGACGCCATATATCTCGGCCTTCATCCTCGAGTACCTACGTCGTCTCTAGATCTTCCACTGTCTCGACTCTGTTCAGCATGCAGGACCTCGTGCAGTACTGTGGCCCGACTCACGGTGCTGGCTTGCTACGTCTTGTAGGCTGCCTGCCCCGCCGTTGTGTAAGTCGCCGACGCCGGCTCAGGTACCTTCAATTTGTGAAGCCGGTAGCGCAAGTATAATGATGCAATGGGACTCTAATTCAAGATACCGGATCCCGAAGCAGTGCTGAGGTGAATTAAGCGGTTGTGAACATCGGTGGCTTTCCTTCAGCTTGCCGGGGAGAGACCGCCAAGGACCTGCTGAGATCTCCTGTTTCAACCAGCGCTCCATCATTCCCGGGCGACCGCAATGATCACTGATATACGTACGCGTATCGCACTAGCAGACACATAAGTAGCGTCTATAGAAGTCTGCAAGCGTTTCTGGGTGGTATTGCGCGTTTGTCATCCTATCCTTACTAGGGGCCGTTCGTGGCTGTGGACGCCTCCTCCAACTCTTCCTTGGACCAAGACCATCACTATGCCGAAGACATCCTCCACAACGTCGTCCCCCGTAACACGGTCGGCCGGCGCGCCTTTTCAGAACGCGCAGGTACTGCGCAGAAATCAGGTAACTAGTTCTCGGCATATGCCCCTCCCTGCCCCAGACACATCAGGCCTGACCGCGCACCACCTTCAGGCGTGTCACCAGTGCCGAAGACGCAAGCTGGTGAGTCTCACTGCCCTCTTCGACCCATATCATCATTTCACTGACGTGGCATCCGCTAAAGAAATGGTAAGGGTCTCACCAACCATCCCCGAGGCATGCCCGATGCCCGAGCCTAGCTGAATGTACCGGCGCTTCTTCTCTGCAGTGATGCGAAGAGGCCATACTGCTCGACTTGCACTCGGTCACATGCGTACGCTGTTGCCCATGCGCCGTCTGGAAAGGAGCACCCTCTTCACCCAGAGTGCACATTCGATGAAGGCAAGAATGGTCTTCCGGTGACTTGAGCTAGCGCTAATAACCTGTGGTTACAGTGTCCGAGCCCACTGGTGCTGTTGATACACAAGAGCCCAAAAATAGATTCGAACGACTTGAGAACAGGATATGTGAGCATACCGGTGACTATCCTATGGCGCCGTCCTAAAAACTCTCTCTCTATCAGCGGAATTGGAAACTCTCCTGAAGGAGAAAGACCAGACATTGAGCACCGATGTGTCAGCTCGTCCGACTCGAACCAGATCTACAGATAGCTCCCTTGAGTCCACTGCGCTGTTCTTCGGCTTGCAGAGCGACTCTTTCGATCTCATTGGCAATGACGATTCCATGGCGATGGATCCTTTGAGTACTCTGTCCTCTACACCCTTGGACGACCTCGCGGGCATCGCTGCCTTCATGGGCACCCCTACTCCGTCAGGCTACGTGGCGGATGACAACTTCAGCGGTATGAATGTGGTGAATCCGGGTTGGCCGCAATACTTGCCAAATATTTCTACACTGCGCCATTTGTGAGTCCTTCGTGGCAACCAATGCGGATCTCTCCTGAACATTTTGACAGGGTCGAAGCATACTTCAACTTCACTCCCCTAGCTAATCGCATGTTCCATGCTCCGACGTTCATAGCATCCCTGAATCTACCACCGACTCATCCCAAGTTCCCGTCGTCTGCTGTCTTGCACGCGATGTGCGCTGTAGGGAGCATGTACACAGCGACAACCACCCATACGCCATCTGGTTTGTAACTCTTCTCACACTTCGCGACAATAGACTTAACGCTTGCACAGATGGGAACTCTATCGTCGACGGCTTGAGTGATACATTCGCAGAGATGCAAATCCGAGCTGCCAAAAATGCATTGTCTGCATCTCTTCGAGCCACCGCTAACCTCTTTGAGTCTCTCCAAGGTAACTGGTTACTGCCTCCTTGACGTACTCAAGTCTCTGACTGTCTTCCAGCCCACGTCATCATCGCTCTATGGTACTGGTACAACGCACGGTGGTCTGAGGTAAGTGCATAAGACGCCTATGCCGTCGTCAGTGTGCTGATCTCTCTCAAGGCATGCGTCTCGTTCGCAGTCTCCCTCCGCCATGCCGTTCCGTGTGGGTTGAACGTGTGTCCGCCGTTTGACAGCATTACGACGTCTAGCATGGCACGCTCATCCATTATACCACCGGCGACTAACGTCATGGAAGACGAGATGCGTCGCAATACCTTCTGGATAGGTGAGTGGCGTGGCTCCAGATCATACTCCTTTCCCGCTAATCACTATTCTAGCATACATGACGGAGCGCCATTTCACAGCAATCAACAGCTTCGCGACGTTCCTAGACGATGAGGATGTCAGCCAGATGCTGCCTGTACGCGGTGACCAGTTCGACAAAGGGGTGAGTGTTCCCGGCGAGTGCAGACCATAATGTACTGAAGAGGAGTGGGTAGATCCTGGTCCCTCCACGCGATCGTCAGTGGTCGCACGAGCATCATGTCATTGAGGTACAACCGGAAGATCAAGTTGATTCCTTCATCCTTCACGTCAAAGCGACCATGCTCCTCTCCAAAGTCAAGTTCTTCAACTGCCGTTACAAGTCCAAGCGGCATCGTGGTGATCCGGACTACCAGCCGGACCCCGACGGCCTCCCTGGTCATCCCCGAGCCGACGTTACGACTACGCGCGCATTCAAAGAGCTCGACAATCTCATCATCACCTACCGTGAATCGTTCCCGTCGCATTTGAGGGATCCCGTAGCACGTGGGACAATTGACGGTTCTCTGCTGACCGCGTTGTCCAGCGCGCATTTGTGAGCGACTCTTCCCACTAATTTGACATGCAATCATTCTAGTACTCATATATGCGCAGTGCGACCATCATGCTGCACGAAGGCCATGCCCTTGTCGGACAACCGGCTTGCGTATCGTCCTGCAAAATTCTCGCCGCTGCTCGCGCTATCCTTAACCTGCTCCACTCAGCATACTCCACAAGCCACAACTTGGCGACGCTGGGAGTGTTTCCCATGGTGATTCCAATGCATAGTTTCCTGTTGAAAATACGCTCAACGTGTCTATAGGTGTGCTGGTTTGTCGCATGTCGTGTCTTGATCCGCTTCTTGCGGGCAGCGCTTGACGCGAAGAGCGAGGAGCACATCAACGTGCTCAGGACCGAAGTCGACTTCATCAGGTACGCTTTGTGTTGAGCGATCACTCTCAGCCATGCTGACCCTCTCGCAGGGGTGTGATCGCCGATATCGGCGAGAACTTCCCCCATGCCCGTAAGATCCAGCTCCTATTAGTGAGACCGACGCAACACGTACTGACACTAGCGCTTAACAGAGCAATACGGCAAGATGCTGAACGACTACCTCTCTCAGATGTGCGGGAAGGAGTTCCTGCAAGTTAGACCTGCGATCCTCCCAAGTCGACAGTCGCGGAGCCCAGAGGGACCTTCTACCATTGTGGAGGAACCACAACTGGACTTCGGCCTGGAGATGGAGCCTAATCATTCCGTTATGGTCTAAGTCTGAGCTGACCTAAAAGTGGACTTGAAAACCTACTATGATTCGTTGCTGCTGTGTTAGATGCGACTGGGGGATGTGCACGACTCTCAATCTATCGCTTCCTTGCTTGCTTCCTGGGGGGACTCCTGTACTCGTAGCTCGCTCGTGTACAGTAGTTTAGTCCTGGTGTACAAACTACAATTTTATCAGCTCTTAAGGAATGCCTGTACTTGTGTGGGTAGAAGCTGCGCTGACTGAGGGACTCAGCGTTATCGGACGGAGACCACATTTATTGGCAGTTCTTCCCATAATCATTGCCATTGCCAACGCCGTCCGGGATCCCCGGGCCGGCGACTTTAGCCTCTCTACCGAGTGTACTCTGTGGCTTGTAACACGACCTCCAAGACTCGTTCCCGTAGTGCCCCCTACATCTCGCACCATCCCTGCAGACGCCTTCTGAACCTAGGCAAATCATTTATGGGGGGCAATCAATCTGTTCCGAAGGTTACCAAGCAAGACCGCGCTATACTAGAGTCAGTGACTCCGAACGCCGCTCCGGACGGTCTGGGATGAATCGTTCACAGTTTGAAACTACAGCGCGACAAGGTTAGGCAGTACCAGAAGAAGGTGAGATGCTGAGTACCGAGCTCTCCCAGACCCCGGACTGTCGTGGCTGACGATTTGGGGGAAGATCCAAGTCGTCCTGGACCGCGAGCATGAGATTGCCAAGCAACAGCTGGCTGCGGGCAACAAGGACCGTGCACTCGTCGCGCTGAGAAAACGGAAGTACCAGGAGGGTCTTCTCGCGAAGACGGATGCTCAGCTGGAGAACTTGGAGAAGCTGGTGCGTGTGCAGCCAATTCCGTACCTACTCACCCTCATGCCCACATCCTGCACCCCCCTCTCAGGTCTCTACTATCGAATTCTCCCTCGTCGAGGTCTCGGTGCTTCATGGCTTGCAGCAAGGCAATGAAGTCTTGAAGGAAATCCACAAGGAGCTGAATGTCGAGAACGTGGAACGCATATTGGAGGAGACCCAGGAGGCAAGGGAATATCAACGAGTACGTGGCTCTGGAAAATCATGCTCTGCGCTGTAGACTCACTGATCTGCTGTAGGAAGTCGATGAGATGCTCGCAAATGCCCTTACGCTCGAGGACGAGGAGGCGGTCCAGGCCGAATTGCGCGAATTGCAGCTGGAGACAGTGCGTCCGATTTTGTTCCGCTTCGTATCCATGCTGACCGGCCGTCTTGAAGCTTGGAGTGCAGGATACGGAACGTCCAGTCACATTGCCATCTGTGCCACAGGAAGTGCCCGTTTCCAAAGGTGCGTCCATCGACGCATTGCATACAGCGCGCCGTGCTCACTCACCATGCTATGTGGGGCAGAGCCAGAAGCTCAGCCCGAAGAGCGGGAACGGGTTCCCGTCGCAGCATGATCCATCTCCCACGTACCATAGCATATCGTGTACAATACTAATACAACCCGGAATATACCAGAGGCGGAGCACGTCTACCATCCCTCGAAGTCCCCAAACCCGATCCGCCGCTTCTTCTTGGGCTCCTCCGGTGCCGCCGGGACTGGACTGGGACTTGCGACAGTGTCCAAAGGTCGCTTGGAATTGAGGTTCAGATACTTTCCGATGCCGCCCCCGACGGCTCCAGGCCCTGACTTCTCGGAGCCAACTTTCACCCCGAACCAGTTGACGTCGTCCTTCGCCTTTTCCTCGGCCTCCTTGGTCCGGGTAACTTGAACCTCTGCTTTACGCGCTCGTTTCCTCTCCTCGCGTTGTTTGTACTCCTCAAACGGATCTTGGTAGCTAGCATATGAGGCAATGTTTAGCGCAGCGTTCGGATACACGCATGGTATGGAATTGAGAGCTTACATGACGACCTCCGTGATCCTGACTTGCTTTGCTGGTCGCTCAGTGCCGGGCTTGACGGGCAGTGCTTCAAGCGCGTCCAACACATCCTCGCCTCCGACAAGCTTGCCGAAGACGGTGTGCTTCTTGTCGAGATGTGGTGTCTCCCGGAAGGTAATGTAAAATTGTGAGCCGTTCGTTCTCGGTCCCTTGTTCGCCATTGCCACAACGCCTCGACTGTCATGCTTGGCCGCGTTTCGCAAGTCATATTCGTCGCGGAACGGCGTGCCCCAAAATGATTCCCCCCCTGAACCCGTTCCTGTAGGGTCTCCTGTTTGGATCTATCGTGGGGATAAGTCATATCATACAGTGACATGGAAGCGTCCACCAACCATGAAACCTGGGATTAATCGGTGGAAGAGGTTGTTGTTGTACTTTCCGGCCTTCGCCAGTTGGAGGAAGTTATAACATGTTTTCGGAGCCTGGAATATCTGTGAGTTCCGCTTGGGCAAGACTGAAGCTTGGCTAAACGCACCTTCTCGCAGAATAATTCGAGGTTGAGAGCACCGCCGCCCAGGCTCGTGACTACTCGAACATACGCACGACGCTTGCCGACGTCCTTCTCCTTACCCTTGCCTTTCGGAGGGTTTGCGAACTCGTCGAACATAAGCTCTTCCTGTGTATATGTCAGAACGTGTACGGAGGCCATAGGCTTTCAACATTGAACATACCTCATCCCAAAGAAGCTGAGAACTCTGTGTCTGCGGGTCAACAGAAGTCGAAGTAAGCGAAGCTCCAGGAAGGCCGGTTGAGTATGGAGATGCGTTCCCTGCACAAGCGTCGAGAGTCAGAGGAACATCTATTTCGTTGAGAGGACACTCACATGGGACGGCTGCTTTTGCTTCCGCAACAGCCCCGGCAGCAGCTGGTTTAGTTACGACAGCTTTTGACTTCGCATCGACCTTCTCAGCTTTCTCGGTCGCTGCTATCTTGGCGGGTATAGATGCCGTTGGCATCCCATGAGGGTTCTGCAGAGTGATGACATCCTCCCTGGATACGAATCAGCACAACCCCGGGCACACATTCGGAAATCACGCACTTCTTGAACTTCACGTCCGCAACCAGGTCGCGGCCACCCTTAATACTTTCAGCCAGGAAGACATTGCCTGTCGTGGCGATTGCAACAATATGGGAGTGCTCGCTGAATGGCTTGAACGAGATGGGGTCGTGTATTTCTCCCGAGGGTTTGCGCGAGTAGTGGAGGGTGATGAGGTCAGAGGGTTGTAAGGGTTCTTGCGTTACGGGATTGAGGTTGTTGTGCTGCCTACACTCTCGCCGTCAGCTTGCAAGACAAAGATGAGATGTCAGTTGTACGCACTTGAGCCATGGTATGATACTGACTAAGTCAAAGACGTTCCCAGTACCATCAGCATTCCGGGCGCAGACTGGATGGGTGAACGGCTGGAAGGTCAGGGCGCAGCAGTCGAAGGGAGTTCGTGCGCCCGGGTGTGGTGCTTCTTGTTTGCTACTCACATAAGCGGTCAGGAAATATATAAGAGTCGAGTAGGAACTGGTACGTACGCCTTGGCACCTGCTGAGGATGCAGTGTGCTGCCCAAACATGCCGGAGTGCTCGGCGTGTGTGACATAGAGCTTGTTCGAGTTCCCGTGTCCCATGTTGACGAATCAGAGAGCGTGTAGGCGAAAGCAAGGCTTTGGAAGGAGGCTAGCACGATGGTCGACGACAAGAGTTGGTTGGATAACTCCGTGCACAGACGTCGCAGAAATGTCCCTAGGCGCCAGCCCAGGTTGGGCACTGTTGGGCGCGTCTCGGATGTGGGCACTCCAGTTTGAATATTATACTGGATAGACTGTAACGGCATGATCAGGAGCGCAAGACATCGTAAATTGATGGTCCATTACACCTCGACACATGCGAGCAAAGGCTGTGGTGTGCAGACAGCTTGAACACCTGGCATGATTTAATTACACATTCGTCATATTGCTACTAGTAAGGATGGCCCCTCCCTCTCCAAGTCCTGTGTGCCTGCCGCCTCGCCGTGGACATGGACTGTCAATGGTCTTGGGACAAGACCATCGCCTGCACGGCTCCGACCAGTTCCGCATGCTTACTAATGGCAGTACCATCGTACTTGATGACGTTCTCCATGAAATCCTCGCCGGACTTGCTGGGAACAGCGGGACCAGAACCGCCAGGGAGATCTCTGAGGTCGTCGAACAGTCGTGCAGCACCACTAAGGTGGAACACATGGGCAAGCGCAGCATGCCATCGTAGCAGCAGAGGACTGGGGAGCGGGATTCCACTGTTGCTGTGGTCTTCAAATGTGACCACATCCGGAAGAGGAACGTTGAACATCGTAGACGGCTGGACGAATAGCTTGACTTTGTACTGTCCAGGTACCTAAAGGCAAGTCAGCATGCAGGGACAATGAACGAATGCCATATGAACAAACATCAGTGGAGATTAAGCACCACATGAACCGGTCAAACATGTTATGTATCCCACTCTCCAGTAAGAGGGCGTTCCTTGGACTGCTGAGAAAGTCCTTCAGGTTCTCGATCGCCTGCGAGTCGAGACCAACGTAGTGCTTGAGGATGTCAAGCGTCATAGTGATTGAATGTATCTATGGAATGTCAATCACATGAGTCCAAACAAATGAGTGGCACCAACTGACCTCAGATGCAGAGCTCTTGACAGCTTGGAAATTCGTCGATGCAAACTTGACGATGTGGGCTGCATTCAGCTCACGGGCTGTTGCACCGCTATCTTCCCACCCCTCCATTGCCAGGTCGACGTAGCCAGTCATGAAGCAACGAAAGTTACTTCGCTTCAAAACCTGATATGATAGTACAACAAAGGTATGAGGGTGTTCAAGCAATGATGAATCAAGGTGGTTTTACTCACATCGTCTCTCCACGACGGACGAGTTTGAGGGCCTTCCTCGAGTTCGCTGCCAGTGTCATCGTACGTTGGCGTCGCAGATAGGGAGGGTGTGGGCACCTCCAGTGCAGCCATGGAACTCCAGCGAACTAGGTACGGTCGCAATATGATGAGGGGAAGTGATGCGGTGTTGGAACAAATGCACTGACAGGGCCATAGGAAGAAAGCGATCCATGTCTCCGCCAGATTAACCAACTCCTTAACAAGACGTGTCTTGCGTTCCTCCAGTGTGGCTTCTGTCTGTGCGAGTCCTCCACAGGTGCAAGTCGCTGCGTACGCGTATCTTGAGCCTGCGGGGAAGCCGACTTGAGTGGCCCCAGTGTACATGGCGTGGAAGACCTTCGTGATGGTGAGGCCTTCCTGCCCCCTGCGTGAGATTCGTTCCACCCATAAAGGTATATTGTCCGCTTCAAAGGCAGGGTCGTTCAGAATAGCTAGGTACTCCTCAGCCTTCTTGCGCAAAGACTCCGTAGTCATTCCAGAGTTGAGCAGGCTGTTGACCTTCGCCTCGAAGGAAGAGCTCGGAGTAAGGCCGTCTTTCGGCGTCGACTCTGAGGAGCTTTCCGTAAGGTCACACATGATGGTGGTTAGTACACAGAGTGTGCGGGTGTCCATTCAGGAGTATGATAATGCAGGTGTTCTTCAGGCCCCCGCGCTTCTAGGGCGTCAAAACCCTACAGGGGTCGTCGCTTCCGGTCCTCAATGTTAGACACAACTCTTTCAACCCGTTCTCGGGTTTAAAGCACACACGGACCCAGGACAGGTGCAGCTGGTATACTCTGTTCTGCATAAAACGCCTTTGCTGTAATTGACTTGTCTTCAGTTCTACCTCGCATCCGCGCATGCTCCTTCGGACAGCAAGCCATGGGATCCCACCGGCCATTACGCTCGATTTCCTAGTTCCCAGTCCCCTTCTTCGCCGCACGCTATGTCAGGCCACTACTCGTCATGCTAAAGCTCCTTTGTCTCGTGCATCTTTGAGAGCTGCGCTGCTCTCTTCTTATGCGACAGCTCGAGCCTCGACTTCTACCCTCACTCCCGGTGCGGTCTTAGCCCATCTTGACAAACAACACCGCGTCTTCGAGTCGCAACCCCTTGACGCTCTTACGAATGCTCAAGTCGAAGCATACAACAAAGCCATTCACGAGCTACGCGCTGCCTTCATCGCGCGCGACGTCACGAAACTTTGCGAGGTGTGGGCTCAAGTAAAGGCACGGAATCTCCTCGCATTCTTCGGACCTCTACAATACGGCATCCTCTCGAAAGGTGTTGTCAACCACTGTATCAAAACTCCTCGCTCCACACTCTTTGAGAAGGAGGAGAATGAGGTGCTGACGGAGATGGCGTTATTCATCGCGGCCGGAGGGTCGTCGGATGGGCTACGGGCACTCATGAGCCGTGCAGTCTGGGCGAAGAAGCCTCACGAAGTGTTGGAGTTGTACGAGAGATACCTCTCAGCTCTCCGGGACAAGGCCGTTCTGCTTGAAACCGAGGCCGAGCCGTCCCACTCCTCTCAAGATTCGTCCCCTTCCTCTCCCTCCACCCCCTCCCCAATCCGTGACGAGATCCTGTTGTGCGCTATCACTGCCTATGCACAAATGGACGCGTTCAATGACGCGCTGACCATGTATTTGCGCGTGGGTACGCGGATCGCCCCATCTACGCTTGAAGACTTCCTCCGTCTCTTGCCTCCGAACCTTCAACCCAAGCTTGAAGAGTATGTCCGCCGTCTCGAAACCGCATCGCTACTGAGCCGGCCCGAGGCGTTATTGAAGCACTTGGTGAACCTAACAAGAGACAATGCCGCCATGGCGCTCGAGAGACTCTACTCTCATACCATCGCGGGCACGCAGGACCCCGATCCGTGGCTTGCGGTGGAGGACACGGAGCTGTCTGGGACGCGCATCATACGTCTCCCTCACTACTTCTGGCCGTCGTTTCTCAAGAGCTTCCTATCCCTCCGTCGAACAGACCTTGCGGCGCGGCTTTGGGATGACATGCTGCGGCTCGGTGTGGTCCCTCAGCTAGTCACATGGAACGCGCTGCTTGACGGGTACGCGCGGAACCGGGAGGTTGATTCCGTGCTCAGTACTTGGGACCTGATGGCCAACCAGGGTGTCAAGCCCGACGCATTGTCTTTCCGCGCCCTCATCCACGCACTTTACCAGGCTGGCATGTATCAGGAGGCCGAGAAACATTTCGCTGCATTCGAGAAGCAGTTCGTGAAGCCCGGTGACTCCGCCCATACCGACGCCATCCTTGCTGTCTATAACACCATCATCTATGACCTCTTGTTCGCGTCGCGCGACGAGGCGGCATATGCATTGCTGAAGAAGATGGAGACTCACGGTCCCAATCCCGACATCATCACTTACAACACCTTCCTTCGGTACCACGCGCGCAAGGACGACTTGAAGGCTATGGCACAAATCCTTCGGAAGCTCGAGCCCCGGAACCTCCGAGGGGACATCTATACGTTCTCCACGATTCTGTCGGCCATGCTCAAAGTGCGCCCGGACGCGGACAAGATGATGATCAACTTCATGAACAGGAGCGGCGTGAGCCCAGACACGACGTCACTGACCGCGGTGATCGACCACCTGCTTCGGGAACGGACACCGGAGAGCTTCAAGGCTGCGATGGAGTTGCTGACGAAGATGGAGCGCAACGAATATCCGAATGTCGAGCCGAACGAGGTCACCTACACCTCTGTACTCACTGGCATCAATCGTGGCGAATGGTTGGAGGCGTCTGTAGCCGCGGACTGGAGCAGACGAATATGGGAAACGATGCGGAATCGTGGTATTCGGCCCCTTCGGAGTACGTACAACGTCATGATCAAGGCCTCCCTTGGGTACCCGGGGCGAGAGGGAGTGGAGAGTGCTATGGCGTACTACAGGGATATGCAAACGGAGCGGGTGCACATTGGGAACGATACGTGGTACATCCTGCTGCGGGGGTTGGCGGACAGGAGGGAGATCCCGCTGGCGGCGGAGGTGGTGAATGACATGCGTCGGTTGAAGAAGGACAGCATGCCGCAATCGCTGAGGGTCCTAGCACACACCATCATTAGACTATCTAGTAGTAATAGCCAGAGGAACCGGGGTTCGCACCTCTGATATCATCGCATCTGCCGCACGTTCCTCGGCGTAATATGTGCCGGAACGGACGGCCTCTGGCTCAGAGGCGTTTCTCGCCGAGGAAGAAAGACTGTCCGAGTCCAAGCCGGAGGTACCGCGCATAGGCTTGTGATGTGGTCATATGAGCGTCGAGGATTTGGGGGCGACAATGTAGACGCGATAGGACGATACGTACCCCAGTGGCTCCATCGCCTGCCCAGGAACTTGCCCACCCAAGGCAGTAAGACTATCGAGAAGAGCTGCTGCAATTGCTCGAGGCTCTCCTGCCATTCGAGCTCGAGGAGACGGTCCTCGTCGTCGGAGTCGAGAGAGACATCAGAGGACCTGTCTGAGATGGTGTCGAGCGACTGGACTGAGCCGGGCATGAGGACGAAGAGAGAGGAAGAGGCAAGGCGGGATGCGGTGCGGAGGACGCCCGGCACGGGGTGTGACCTCACTCGGCAGAGCAAGTTGTCGAGCACAGAGCCACAGACACGCGACGGCCGCTCAAGTCACCGGCCAACAGCCATCTCTTCCCGACTCTGCGCTCGCTGCCTCCCTCTCTCTTCAAGTGCGACCGCCACCAAGTACTCGCTCTTTCACGCATTTCTTCCCCCTTCCCCCTTCCCCTGCAGATGCAGCATGCCGCCGCGTCCCAAACGTCTCGTGGGCCAGCCCCTACTGTACGCCATATCAGTCTTTGCTAGCTTGGGAGTTTTCCTGGTGAGTCTTCTCGAACCACTCGAACCACGCTTCGACGCAGCCACTACGCCCGAGCGAACATGCGAACCAATGCTGAATTTCCCTCACAACCCAGTTCGGATATGATCAAGGGTAAGCCGGCCACACGTCGTCCCTGTTCTGGGCTGCATCCCTGACCACCTGCCGCGTTCCTGCCCAGTGTCATGTCCGGGGTCATCACGGGCCCCTACTTCCGGCAGTACTTCCACGAACCAGGCCCCATCGCGGTCGGGACCATGGTCGCTGTGCTCGAAGTCGGCGCTTTCAGTGAGTTGCGAGATCGGTCCCGTGTCCTGGCATTCGGGCGGAGTTCTGACTATTCCGTTCACTCAATACTCACTCGTATCCAGTCACTTCCATCGCTGCTGGACGTATTGGAGATAGCATAGGCAGGAGGGGCACGCTCTTCAGCGGCGCCGTCGTCTTCGCGATAGGTGGTGCCATCCAAACCTTTACGCCGGGCTTCTGGGTGATGGTCTTGGGCCGTGTCATCTCTGGTCTTGGTGTCGGACTGCTCTCGTAAGTACAGCTCTCGTCTTACCACAATCTGCAGCTAAACATACATATGACAGAACAATCGTTCCTATCTACCAGAGCGAGATTTCGCCACCAGACCACGTAAGTTCTATCTGTGGTTAAGTAATTACACACGCTTATTCTCCGTGCCTGCAGCGTGGCGCTCTTGCGTGCATGGAGTTCACTGGCAACATCTTTGGCTATGCATCTTCTGTGGTACGTACCGGACATGGTTGACCGTGTGTCGGCGTTGTGCTCACTAAGGCTGTACGCCGTGCGCAGTGGATTGATTACTTTTGTTCTTTCCTGGATTCCCATCTCTCTTGGCGCGTTCCCCTGTTCATCCAATGCGTTATCGGTGCAATTCTCGCGGCAGGCTCGCTTGTGATGCCAGAAAGCCCTCGGTGCGCATTCACCGAGTTAGGATGCTCGTACTCGAAGGATTGACGCTTTGCTAGGTGGCTGATTGACGTGGACCGAGACGAAGAGGGCATGCGAGTCATTGCCGACCTTCATGGTGGTGACCCAGAAGATCTTCTCGCCAAGGCTGAGTTTCAAGAGATCAAGGACCGAGTAATCTTCGAGGTAAGGGCTATATCACCATGGACTGGTCCCATGATCACTGACGTCTTGTCAAGCGCGAGAGCGGCGAGGGTCGCACCTATGCCAACATGTGGAAACGATACAAGCGACGTGTCTTGCTTGCTATGTCCTCTCAAGCATTCGCTCAACTGGTGAGTCCGTACATCATATAGTTATTTGGCCGTCGGTCTAATGGTTGTTACCTAGAACGGCATTAATGGTGAGCATTCGTCGTGATTGATGTAGTCTTTCATGCTTACGATCGACAATATGATAGTCATATCTTACTATGCTCGTAAGTGATTCCTCATGAAAAGTATAGTCAGTTTCTGACATCTTCTCCTCAGCACGCGTATTCGAAGGTATGCAATAGCCTCTGCTATTGGCAACACTCTCTCATAATCTATATGCAGAGGCTGGATGGATTGGCCGTGATGCTCTCCTCATGACTGGTATCAACGCCATCATTTACATCCTGAGCACTCTCCCTCCGTAAGTCACCATGTCCTTCAATTGTAGCTTGTCTGACGACGTATCTGTCTAGCTGGATCCTTGTTGATCGTTGGGGAAGACGATCCATCCTTCTTAGTGGTGCCGTTGTGGTACGTGTCCCGCAGATGTGTCTCCTTTGGTTGCTCATTTGCACTTGCAGATGGCTCTCTCGCTAGGCTTGACCGGTTGGTGGATGTATATTGACGTACCCGAAACGCCTCGTGCTGTCGTAGTCTGCGTCATTGTCTTCAACGCAGCGTTTGGCTATAGCTGGGGTCCCATCCCATGGCTCTATCCTCCCGAGGTTCGTCCAACAATAGGGGTTACTTCGTACAAGCCCTCAAAGTTCCTGCAGATCATGCCCTTGACCGTCCGTGCCAAGGGTGTATCTCTGTCCACTGCCACAAACTGGCTGTTCAACTTCATTGTCGGAGAGATGACTCCGGAATTGCAGGTCTTGATCGGATGGCGGTTATACCCTATGCATGGGTTCTTCTGCGTCTGCAGTTTCATTCTTGGTGAGTAGACTTGGGCAGTTTGATGTTATTTCAGCCCACTGATGATTGTGTTTGTAGTATACTTCCGTACGTTACAGCCGCTATCGGGGTATACCGGCCTATGCTGATCGCTCCAACAGTCTATCCCGAAACGAAGGGCGTCCCCTTGGAGGAGATGGACGCTGTGTTCGGCGAAGGTAAGCCCTTATTCCACTGGTATGTGGCACGGAGCTCACAACCTCGCAGAGGAGTTGGAAGAGCGTCTCGAGGAGGAGGAATCGGAGCGAGCATCCCTGATGTCTCGACGAAGCAGCCGATCTCGTCAGAGCCACACGCGCGTCCCAGGCTCCTCCGATCGAGGCATAGTGAGTCGTCTGATGGGCCGCAACAAGCGCGGGAGCTACGAGCCCATCAGGGACAGCGACGAATAGGAACTCGCGAGGATGAACAACAACAGTGCAGTCGGGGGCAATCCCGACGCCGCGCCTCGGCGTCCATCACCCGTCCATGCGGACGAGTCCGACGACGAGTAAGCCGGGGCCGCGCGTGCAGGGCGAAGACAGGATGTCTACCAGTGGTATTTATTGGTAGTTGGACTGCTTCCTTGGCCGCCGTTGTTCATCCTCACAACACATCTAGCAGCTGGTAACGACTACACTATTAGCCCCACACAGATAATCTCCTGTACGGCCGCCCTGCCCCCCGGGATACCTACCCCTCGACCCTGCACTGTACCTATTACTGTTACATAGTAGCATCAATTTGCTATCGACTAACCAATCATATGTTTCTTCCCCTATCGCGAGCTGTTGTTGGTGTGTTGCAACCTCATCTCAAGACGCATGGGCTCCATAGTGAGTATCTGTAGTTGCTGAGTTGCTGGATAGGCCGTCATCGTGTTATTCTTCAAGAGGATTTTCGTATACTGGACTCACTTTCGTATATCTCCGGTGAGCAACCACCGCATGTTCTGTGGTCTGCAGTCCGCGCATCGAGTGTGTTGCTCTCGCGTTTAACCATAGCCGCCCGTACGCGTGAGGTAATAGCGCATTTTAGCGCGCTTGGCCACATGCAGTCTCTGTCTTCTGCCGTCTGGACGAACTGGACACAACTCGCCCGGCGAGCCTGTCGGGCTCGACATCTACACTCCTCTATCTCGCGCCATTCGTTTAAAGGACCGCGCGACACAGTCACAAGCCATCCACACCCTGATGAGTACAGCTTCGAGCGACTTCGCCTGAAACCGGACGTGCTCGCCGCCTTGCGGCTTGCTTTCCCCTCTATCAAGCACCCAACGCCTATCCAGCACCGTTTCATTGACGCAGTGCTTAAGGGGAAGGATGTTCTCCTGAAGGACAGCACGGGGACCGGAAAGTGCGTGGGGGATCTACTCGTCACGTCAGTGCGTTCTTACACTCGCTTGCAGGTCGTTCGCGTTGGCACTTGCGCTCCTCAGCAAGGGCCGTGGCCCGCCGTACAAGAAGGATGACGGCTCGCGGACCTTGCCTATCACGTCGCTGCTCCTCGTGCCGCACAGGGATCTCGCGTACCAGCTCTACCACTGGATCGAGCGCATACACCACCACATGACGCGCCGCGAGTCCCTTCCTTCGCTCGCGCAGGTTCTCGTTCGGGACTCTAGTGCCACCCTCGAGGAGCACCTCGCGCCAATCCGCAAGGCCGCTCCGCACATCCTCATCGGCACCCCGCAAATGGTCTATGACGTCGTGCAGGCCGACCCGCACGCGCTCCCCTTGGATCGACTGTCCACCATCGTGGTGGACGAGGCCGACTACCTGATTCCTAGCGTCCCTGTTATCCCGGACAAGTTCCTTATGATGAAGATTGAGCGACAGGTCAACCGACACCCAGGTCCGACCCGTCTGCTGCTCAACCAGATATACTCCGCTACGTCTGCGCGGCGCAGTACGCACCAGATGGCGCAGATGCAGGGCTTGGGGGGCGAAGACCGCCGACGGGATGATAGGAAACGCTTGCCGCAACTTGTCATGATGAGTGCGACACTGCGCAACCACCTGAAGCGGTTCCTGCTGGCGGATAGCGGCTGGTTCACGCAGGAGCCTGGGAAGCTCGTGAGGATCACTGGGGACGCATCGGCGTACTACCCGAGGGACCTGAAGAACTCCTCCGCCGAGAACCACGCCACGTTTGCGCTCGGCGGGACAGGCATCCAACACCACGTTCTCGTCGTGTCTGAACAGGGCAATGTCGCGAACATCGAGGGCGCGGCCAAGCGTAGTGAGCCTACGCCCGAGGAGGAATCGAAGCCCTCGCCAGGCTCAAGCTCGGCACCGGCCCAGTTACCTTCACACTCGGTCGCACCGGACGTCGAAGAGATAGGTACGTCGCATGCTGGTTTCAGCCTGCGCCACCACCTGCATACTTACGCGTGTCTGCCAGACGAGCCCTCGCCATTCAACGCGGATGTAATGGAAGCCATCGCGGCATCCTTCGCACTGGACGTGCCCTCGGTTGCGCTGCTTGTATTGCCGGCCGACGCGCCCGTGCAGCGGGCAGTGTACGATCTGCGGCTGCTGGGGGTCAACGCGCGCCCTCTGGACGTTGTCAAGGATGAGAACGGCAAGACGCATCTGATGCGGCGGGACTTTGGGGCGACCGCCGAGAACCCGACGTTGCTCGTCTCGACGCTCGCGTCGACACGCGGGCTGGACCTTCCGGAGCTCTCGCACGTGTTCATCCTTGGGGTGCTCGACGGCGCGGCGGTGGACTCGTACATGCATGTCGCGGGGCGCGTGGGGAGGTTCGGGCGGGGCGGCAAGGTGATCAGCGTGGTGCCGGCTCCCTACGTGGTTGTCCTGAAGAATGGGCACCGGAAGAAGGTGGACGAACCGCGGTTGATGTGGACGATGTTCAAGAAGATGAACATCAAGCCGGTCAAGTTTGAGCACTTTGACTAGGCTGGAGTGGCAGTACGGATTGCGCGTTTTGTAGCAGCGCGCGCCATGTACTGCATGGATATGTGCATTTTGCTTCCGTTATGCGCGTGGTACGATCAGAGCTTTGTGGCGCGCTGCCGTACGAGCGCAGTAACCTACGTGGGCACTGGTTAGATCGACATCAGGCAGTAATGTGCACATTGGCCAAGAGGTCGCGGGGCAATAGCTACGATGACGTTGCATGAAATCAGGGAACAGACGATGGATCTCATTGAGGTTGAGAGGAATCATGATCGGAAGGGAAGCGAGAGACCAGAGTCGTGGCTTGTCTCACACGGAGGCCGGCGGGGCATGGAAAGCCGCGTTGGATAAGTATACCGAACGGCGGGGGCAGGGTCGTCTTCCCCCCTCCTCCCCTCCCTCGCCCGCTGCACGCTGGGCTGCCTGCGAACGGTGCCTGTTCCTATCGCCAGTGCTGGTGCAGACGACAAGACCAAGTGGAGCAGAGAAGTAGCAGAGCCAGACACGTGGGAGGACACTGCGACCGTATCTCGAACTCTCGTGCACGCCCTCCGGACCTCAGGCCGAGTCGGGAGGCTGCCTAGTGCGCCGTCTTCCATCATATCGTCTCTCTATTTATCCCTCCTGCGTCCTCTCTCCCGTCCCTCCCTTCCCTCCTCCGCTCCTTTCCTTCCTCCTCTCTTCCTCTGCAGGTCCCCATGCCTCGCCTCCTCCGCCTCCGGCCAGCCGTCCTCTGGTCCGGTCTCGTTCTTGCCCTTCTCCTCGCTGCCCCCGTTCTCGGTCAGACGACGACTAATGGCACAGCGACAAGCACCCCATCTGTCTCGCTTTCTCTGACGACCAGCTCTACGACCGTTACGACCACCATCCATTCCGGCAACCGAGACATCACAACCGCTACTGTCGTCCCCACCGTCTTCAATGTCACCATCACGCCGACCGCATCCGCATCCAAGACCAGCTCCGCCGCCGCCTCTGCGACCTCGACCGCTCCCCCGGACTACACCAAGCTCGACACCCACATCGACGGCGCGTTCGGCGTGCTCGGTGCCGTTCTCATCCTCACCGGCCTTCCAAGCGCATTCCTCGGACACAAGAATCGATGGACGTCCTTCTTCCTCATCGGCTTCTACACCCTCTCCCTCGTCTGCTTCGTCCTGATCCTCCGCTTCGGTGTCATCCAAGCAATCAACCCCCCGAACAAGACTCTCCGCGGTCTCTTCGTCCTTTCTTCGGGCGTCGCAGGCATTGCCGGGGGTGGTATTGCTATCTTTTTCTGGAAGGCAGCCAAGTACTTCACCGGAGCGTGGGGAGGCTTCGCCCTTGCCTTGTGGATTCAATGCTTCCGGAACGGCGGGCTCATTGGGCCGCTCGGATACCGCTGGATTATGTACATCGGTACGAGGGTCTCTTTCATGTCCTGACAGATCGGTTAACCGACCGTGTGCTTGTGGTGCGTGTTCACAGCCATCGCTGTCGTCGGCTTCGTTTTGTGCACTATTCCGAAGCTCCACTACTACATTATGCTCACGTCCACGGCATTCGTGGGAGCGACGGCGTTCATGCTTGGGGTGGACTGCTACACCACCGCCGGCCTTAAGGAGGTGCGTCTGCCATTTTGACTTGGCTCGCGGCAACGTGCTGTTCGCTCACTCCTCGGATCCAGTTCTACGTGTGGAACATTGGCTTCGACGAGCTCTTCACCAAGTATATCCAGCACGGCATTAAGTTCCCCGTCACCCAGGTCATGCAAATCGAACTGGGTATGATGGGTGCCGTCGCAATTATGGGCATGGCCGTCCAGTTCCAGATCCTCAAGATCCTCATGCGGAAGATGAGGGAGATTGAGGCTGAACGCAAGCGACAGGACGAGGCTGCGGAGGCGCGCGCGGCGGACCGTTTCCGAGAACTTGAAGCCGAGAAAAGTGACTGGGATCGCATGCACCCCGGGCTCCCCAAGCATGGTCGCGCGGACAGTAACTTCTCTGGCATGCCTTTGCTCAACAAGGAAGGCTATCCGACCGTGGATCCAGAGTCTCCCATGGGCACACCGCGTCCGCGTTACCAGTCCGGCTTGTCCGAGTTCATGGCCGCTCCCACTTCCGTGGACGACCTGGAACGTGCGGAACGCAAGAGCCGTCAGACTCCCGGCCTGCTCCCGGCTCTTGATCTTGGTGATGACGTCGAGTCCAACGTACCGGATACTTTCATCTCGAAACAGGCAGGCTCAAGCGACTCCAGAGTTTCGAAGGCACTCACACCTGCTGAAGTCGAGGACCTCAAGAAGCGCGATGAACTCTTGTCGGAGATCCATACCATCCGCAGGTCGATTGATGCGCTGCGTGGCGACTCACCTCTCCCGAACTCGTCGATATCGTCGGACTCGCGCCATCCTTCTGTGCCGTCGCGGCCGCTCAGCGTGGATGTCTCTTCGTACTTGTCTGCTGCGCCTGCCGCCGCTCACCTCCGTCCTCCTCGGGAGCGTGATCCTCGTGCTCGGGTCCAGTCGATGGAGCTCTCCACCCTCAGTACTCGGTCGCCGGATCCTACTATCGGTCGTCCCACGAGCGCGCCGCTCCGCGACGACAACTGGGAGATGTACGTGCACGAACGGAAGCTATTCCAGCCGCCTTCTGGTGTTACGGCGCCCATTCCGACCACTCCGATACATTCCCCGAAGGTCCCTATCTCTCCTGCGGTCATGGAAGCATTGAAGGACCGTCAACGGCGCGAGAGCGCGTTGTCGGGTGAGGTAGTGGATACAGCTTCCGCAGACGACGACGTGCCCCTTGCCTTGCGTCCCCACCACCGAAAGGCGGTTTCCTCCGGCAGCCACGTCCCTGTCACCATCCTTCCCCCGAAGCATGCTATCGCCCAGCCTGTCCCCAAACCGGCAGAAATGTCTCCGCGCGTGAAGACGTTTGAGGAACTCGTCGAGCGTCATCGCGAAAAGCTGCACGAGCTTCAGGCTCCGCTGACACAGGCGGAGAAGGAGCAGGCCGACATCTCAGAGGCGCGCAATCGCTGGGAACGCGCTAAGAACAACGAGAAACAGGCCGTGACGAAGCGGCACGCGGAGCAGGAACAGGCTATCAAGCGGGCGCGGAAGTCGGGCGAGGGTGCTGGGCTAGGCCTCGGCAAGCGCACGGCGTCAGGCAGTGGTGGTGAGGACGACAAGAAGGGCCACCGGCGGTCGCTGAGCGCGGATATCCTCGCGAACGTCCCTGGGGCGGCCACCTCGTCGCGGCGGATGTCGACGATAAAGGTCGAGGATTGGCAGCGACACCAGGTCGATGCCGACACGAGCGCACCGCGTCCGACGCACTCTCGTCAGGGCTCGTCGAGCATGGCGAAGCGGATGTCCGGCGTACCGTTCCCTGAGGCTACTCAGCGGGATAGACGGCGGATGTCTAGCACGATGCGCGACCCCGTTAGCTGAAAGTACAGCTCGGGGCCAGCTAAATACTGTACTGGTGCACAGCAGGGTGAGATTTTGGACAGCCTGAGTTAATGTGTACCACCACCATCCATCCCCAGCACCTTCCTTCGCAACCCATTCCCAGCATCACCCCCGACATGACTAGGACCGCTGGACTGTATGCGCACCTTGGCGCACGCCTCCTTATATCCTGTAGTTAGCACTCGCACTCCACATCACTTGCATTTTTTGGCTTGTTCTGTTCATGCAACCCCCTCATACGTAGTATCACCTCTCTCGTGCATGTCTGGACACTCATTTTGGACTTTGACCTAGCATACACCCCATGTTGGCATGATAATACGATACAATCGACATCCTGGAATGGATGGGACATTGCATACAGTATTACATAGACTTGGAACTCCCCGCGAGCGCATGCGCATGAGAGGCACGAAATAGGCTTTTGGCCAAGCTGGAGATCGCGGAGTGATGGATGCGCGTGCAGATGATGTCGACGCTGTCGAGAGCCCGATCGCCCTGCGTTCGATCGTAGTCTGGGGAAGCCTGGGAGCTTTGGGGAAGCGGCGTTGGTGAGCGGCACTTGCGCAAATGCTGCAGACTTTCTCCTCCCGTCTCCCTTCCGACTGCATTCTTATACAGCCTCCTGAGTCTGGGGCTACTCCAGAGCTCCTGGTCTCCTCCCTCGTCATCGATTCATTGTTCTGGTCTCCGACTACAAAACCCCCTGCGTCTCCCTCTGTTCCTGCCACAAAACTACCGCCCGAACCATACATACACTACCAGCACGCGACACTACAAGATGTCTGTTCCTCGCTCTCAGTCTGTCCCGCACTTCGCGTCTTTCCAGATAACCAAAATATCCACGGCCTCGTCCTCGACCGGCGTCGCCGAACGCCATGCACGCCCACAATTGCCGCGCCATCGCAGCGCCGTAGGAATCGCGGGCCATTCGCACCACCCCGTGTCCGTGTACACGCCCCGCGTCGAGCGCGAGGACCCCTTCAGCCTCTCCGGATTCTTCCCAGCTAGCCTCGCCGCGCGCGAATATTACGACTCGGAGCAGGGGTGGGACTGGCTGCGCGCGGCGACGGACGAGGACGAGGCGGAGGCGGAGGAGGAGCTCCAGACGTATTACCGCTCCGGGCGCGTGTCGCCCATCTCGGAGAGCGACAGCGAGTGGAACATCCCCACGCCCTGCTCGCCGGACATGGAAGACGCGCTCGCGGGGGACGCGATCAAGCGCGAAGACAAGCTGGGCATATTGGCATTGAGTGGTACGTACTTCCGTTCCTTCTGTCGCCGCGTCCGCTGCGGCGTTCGTGATGTTCTTGTTGCGGGAGAGCTCACTGTTGAATGTCGTATTTGTTTGCATGTTGCATTTTACATGTGCACGCTGTCCCTCGGCGTCCCTGTTGGTGGCTTCTTGCTCCAGACACGCTGTTTCTGCCGCCGCGCGGCGACGAACTCTATGTCGAGGAACGGCTGTTATCGCCCTACCTGCAACCAGGTGATCCGTTGGATGCTGATGCTGTCTACGACGCTCTTCGAGCGCTGCGTACGGCACACAGTGTTCCGTATGGATCAGGTGTCAAGGACGAGTCCGCGGCCCTGCACTCGCTGTTTTCTCCAGAGAAGGAAGTGGAAGATAAGGTGAAGGTCGAGGCAGATGGGTGGGAGGCGCTTGTGTCCTGGGGTGTGAGCACGGTGGTGGACTACATCTCGCCGGTTTGATTATTTTTGTTCTGGTCAGCGTATTTTCTCTGCTTGGCGATTGTCGTGTATGTTCAGGATATGATTGTATACCTTAGAGGAGGATGGACAATACACGGATGGATACACGGACGGAGGGGGCGCGCGCGTGTGCCGAGGTGCCGAGGGACCCCGAAACCGCGAATTCTTCTGAGAAGTTCACGGGGTCGTAAACGGAAGCTTTATAACCGACGCGCGTGGGTAAATATCGGGTTTCTTCCCACTCCCACAGTGAGCCGTTTCCCACAGCCCATCTGAGAGCTCAAGTTGGGCCCACCATGCGCACTATATTGCCATACGCCTCCAGTCCCCTCGCCCTCCAAATGTCGCCTACACAGACTACGGAGACCCACGAGCACCTCCCGACTGCCCTCAATCCCCAGGAGCTGTCGCGCTCGGCCTCCCCCCAGCAGTCCAATCTCTCCCTCCTCGCAAGTATCTCCATTCTCTCCTCTCGCGCGTTTCTGAACGCGTTTCTAGGTATCCAATGGCCATGCTGCCCTCCGGTCTCCGCCCCCTGGCGTAGGACAGCCCTCTATACCCCCCAGCAACCCCCCGCCACCACCGTCAGAACCGTCTGTATCCATCCAGTCCATCCTTTCCGCGGCACCCCCTGCTGCAGCACCCCCGAACGGGCAGCAGCCCTCCTGGAACACCCCGAACGCGTCTTCACGCGAAAACAGCAATGCCATCGCTGGTCCGTCGTCGGGCGCAGGCGCGCCGCAGGTCAGTCCCAGCGAAACGCGTTTGTACTCTTGCTCAATCGCGTCGATCGTTCCAGCGCACATCCATCAAGCGCAAGCTCGACCCGCCCGATGCATCAGACCCGCACAACAAGATTCGACGCGTCGTGCGCGACCACATAACCCAGGACCCCGCGCGTGTTATGCCCATGACTACGGTTATCTGCTTGCATGCTGCGGTCGCGCAGAAGTCGTACGGGAGCGAGAAGCGGTTCCTCTGTCCCCCGCCGGTCGTGCATATCGAGGGTCCCGTCTGGCAGATGAAGCAGCAGCACCTGTCCATGGCCGTGGTTAACGAGGGAGGAGAGCGTACCTGCGAGCTCAAGGCTCCGATGGACCAGAGCCTCACCGCGAGCTTCAAGTTCCTGCACGTGACGGGATCGGCCAAGAGCAAGAGCTTCCAGCTCTCGCTAGACATCGCTGAGCCCTCCCCGAACGCTCCTGATGGCGGCGAGGCTACCGGAAACGAGCGAGTTTGGGCCTCGTTCGACTCCGCGCCAGTCACGATCATCTCGAAGCCTTCGAAGAAGACGGCAAAGACGCGTAACATCTCGTCGTGCATCCTCGCGGGCGGGCCGGTGTCGCTGTTCAACCGCATCAACTCGCAGACTGTACGTACCAAATACATGACGATTGAGCACAACCAGCTGTGTGCGAGCAACGTCGCGTGGTCGGCGTTCGCGGTGAACGTCGTCCGCCCACAGGGGACTGAAAATCCGCTTGGTGGGTCTCGCTTATTTCCCCGAAATGAGCGTCTAGTTTGACGAACTGCGATCCTCAGGTGGTCCTCAACCCGTCACTTACGGAAGCGAGATCGTTCTCGCAGATACTGTGACCGGCGTACAGACCGCCCCGCTCATCATTCGCAAGGTTGACAAGGGGCGTATCGTTCCTGATGACGGCGGGCCCGTCAGCCAAATGCAGAAGATTGCGCTCCAGCGAGTGAACACAGACGGGACGCGACATTACCTCTCTGCAGCTGGCCCTATTCCCGGCACGCCGGGTGTGACCGTCCCACCTGCTCCCGGCCTCTCCAACCAGGCGGGGACCCACCCGTTGCTCTTCCAGAGTCCGCGGATACGAGAGGAGGTGAAGGATGGAGTGCGTCACATCACGGACGAGGTGGACGACTATCTGTGTTGGACGATCGTGGGCATCTGTGAGTGTTCTTGTACCCTCTACTGTGAACACTGAAGCTTAATGAGGTACAGCCAAATTCCAGTATACCTTCTTTGATGCATTCGGGTTGAACAACAACGTTCCCGACCTGCCCATCACTCCCTTTCCCACCCTCTTCAACACCCCCGTCTATCGCTCACAGACTAACACTCTAGAGATGATGGCGGCCAACTTCTTCTACACGGACCCGAAGACAAAGGGCCAAGTACCGCTCGACGTCTACATCGGGAACATTGGTCCTTTGAGGCTACGGATTTACAACCACTCGCCTCTGGCCATGGACGGACGTTTCGATCCGTCGATGCCCTTCATCCCAGTTCCAGCCCTCCCGAACCAGAATGCTGTCCCCATCATCGCGTCCAACATCCAGCCACGAGAGAGTGACAAGTACGCGGACGTTGTCCTGACACTCCCTCCCCGCCATATGCACATGATGATTGTCGTCGAGATGCCCCCAATAGCGGACATCCTCAAAGCGCTGCGTGAAGATGCAGTTCCGACCACGAACGGAGACAAGTCAGACGGACCAGACAGCCGTGGGAGTAACCTCATGCGCGACATTGCTGGTCGCAGCCTTCCGCTCTTGTTCATTCGCTCGCTTGATGGCGTGGGCTATCACTCTGGGCGCGTTATTGCAGCCGACAATGTCCTCCACCAGATGGACCTGTCCAACCCTGCGCGACCGAGCGGTGAAGGGGGAGAGTGGCTCGCCGCGGCCCAGGCGGCGGCACGGCTCGCCGACGATACCAACTTGCATGGGTGGAACCTGAAGGTGTTGTAGGTTCACGATGTCCGGACACTTTTCTCTTTGGTTTGTGAGAACCATCGCCGTACGGTTATTGCTCAAGTGTCGCTTGGAGTCACTACTTACTGTACAGTATATGATCAAGTCGGGTTGTGCTGTCGGTCCTGCTCTGATCCTGTTTGCTTGTTATCTGTTGCGGAATTGTTGCTTTCCATAGTTTGATTACTGCCTGTGTATTCCTGTGCGCATTGATGTCGAGGTTATCATATATCTATGTTCGCAGCAGGATGTGTGCTTGTTGCGCGCGAGTGCGAGGCAGTGAATGCAAGCGTAGTGAGTTTACTTGTTTCATGGGGACGTGCGGACCAGCAGTGCCACTGGATAGCCGAGGCCCGAGAATGGTGGCGAGGAGCGACGCCACGACGGAACCGCGACATGGACGCGTCGAGCAGGGAAGCGCCCACCGCCGGGCTACTGCCAACACGTCAACGTGAACTCTTGATCAACAGCGCGCGCCAGTCGCCGCCAAACACCGAGATGGCCCAGCCGACTGTCCTCAAATTCAAAGAGCCCGGGGCAAGCACAGGAGGCCAACTCTTCCCATCCCAAGCCGGCGCACCCCGTCTCAGGCCCTCGCGCGTCGGTAGCGGCATGCTCTCCAACACCAACGCACACCCCCCACGCCCGAGGGGCGACGACACTCGCGGCCGCTACACCCACATCAGCACCGACTCCTTCAGCGACGAGTTCTACCACGGTTCTGCTCGACGCGCGCATTCGCGCCTCGCCGCGCTCTCAGTGTACCCCACAGGCATCTACAAAGCGAGCATGACCCGCTTCGGGCGCAGACGAGGCCCTGCGCTCCTGTGCTTCTGTTGTCTGGCGCTGTTCTTCACGACGTTTGCGTTCCATCGACGCTTCGTGTCCAAGCAGAGGGCGTGGCCCTTACCGTTTCGAAACGCGCAGCCGGTCGCGTTTGGGCCAGAGGAGCTGAGGAAGATCTGGGAGTGGGAGGTGTTGTCGGGGCACTATCCAAGCACGCGTCCAGGTGAGTCATTCTAGTGCTGCACGATGCAACGCCGTGTTGAACGCGTCTCCGCGCGCGTGCAGTCCCTGCCGAGATTGGCTTCACGTCTCCGGTGAAGAATCCTGCTCTTCCTGCGGGCGGAACCCACAAACCACACCTTACACCGGACGGTGCCGTGTACCAGTATACCCTTGGAGCCGGTGCGCAACGCATATATCCAGATCTGCGGAACCGGCCACCAGAGTTTGGACACCCGCGGAGACCGATACCTGGGAGCACGGCGGACCTGGACAGAATACTGGAGCAGTGTGACTTTGACACGGGCAAGGTATGTCCGACCGTAGCTTCTCCGCCGAGATTCCCTTACCGACGCGAACCAGTACGTACGCGACTGCCATGAATTTTTGCGAATAGGTGCCGGTCTAGATGACGCCGGACGGCTACGACGGGAAGGCACCGACGACCTACGATACATCTACGTCCTCGATGGCGAGGGCGACCACATCGCCGCTCGGGCACAAGCTGCGACCCCGAACACGACCGCTACCATCAAACTCAAGACGACAGACAATTGGGAACGCGAGCTCCAGCTACCGTCACATAACCCTATTGACCAACGGGCGCCGTCCTGCAGCGAGGACGACCCGCGGATATTCCACATGTTCTGGGCAGGCCCGTTCACAGACAAGCCGTACATGTCCATCATGGCCTTCCTCTTCACGCAGAACCTCGGCCTGCACCTCGAGTCTCCGCCCTCCGTACCTGCGTACTGCCGCCCGCAGCTATGGCTGTGGGTCAGTCGCGGTCCCGGAGACGCAGTGCCAAGTGCATCTGCTGAGGATGACATGCGCGCTGAGCTGCGATCTAACCCTTGGGCAGCGCCCTTCCTGCATCCGCGTTTCGAGGACGTGATTCGGTTCCGCCTGTGGAACACCACCGAACAACTGGACAGCATCCCCGAGCTCAAGGATGAATGGCGGCGTCTCGGCAACGACTTTCTGAAGAGCGAGGGCGCATCGGCCAAAGACCGTAAAGACACGAAAGGCAAGCTCGGGACAGATGTCACGCTCGACGGGAAGGCGACGGTTGACTTCAAGACGTACAACAAGGTGCCCGTCATCCTGTCGGACCTCGTGCGTTTTGTACTTTGCCACCGCTACGGCGGCGTGTACCTCGACGTGGACATGCTCTTCCTGCGCGACTGGGAGGAACTCTGGGGCTGGAGCGGCTCGTTCTCCTATCGCTGGGCGCACGAGAACAACTACAATACGGCGGTGCTCCGGCTGCGCCGCGGCTCCGCGCTGGGCACGTTCCTCCTCCGCACGGCGCTCATGAACGGGCTCGATTTCCACCCGAAGACCGTCTCGCGCTACCTGGAAACCGCGCATATGGAAGAGCTGCTGTTCCGCGTACCGGACGCGCTGTTTGATCCTGGGTGGCTGACGTGCGACTATGTCAAATTCCTTTGGAAGTATACATACTTCCAGCGCGACCGGCCGCCATTCCCGCCCTTCACCGAGTGAGTTGGCATGGCAGCGAGCGTTCAACGGCGACAAAGTGCTGACATTGAACTCGTAGCTTTGACATGTTCTTCAACACCCCACCCGAGATGAGCGGGGGGCCCAGCATGATTGGGTTCGACGGCTTCTTCCGTGGCGCGTTCCTTTATCACTACCACAATGAATGGTGAGCTTAGCGCCACAAGGAGCGGCGCTGATGTGGCTAACTGTCCTTGCAGGTGGAAGCCGTTCGATCGTGCCCGGTACTGGCCTGATCTCGGTCCCAGGTTCGCAGATGCTGAGCGTATGGGCCGCGAGGCGATCGCGAACCAGAGCACTTCATACCCCATCGGCCTCATCCCCAATGACGAGCAAGACCTGGACTGGGCAACAGTGCTTAAGCGGACATTCGAGGCGTACATCCGCGGTGAGCGGCCGAACATGTACGGCGAGTGGATCCGGTGGTGAGTACTTGCAAGGGCAACAAAAACACCCGGAAGTCAGAGTCACGACGCATCGCACCTGCATCTATCTATAGTATATGGTATTCCCGTAATGCATGGGTCTGTAGAGAGGAGACGAGGTGGCGGGGATGAATGTGTGTTAACGTTAACGATCGATGACCAGCACCATATGTATACAGTACTCGAGTATATTCGCTTTGCACTGCGCAGTCCTTGCTATCTATATATATACCGCTGTCATGTTTGGATAGACTATACAATTCGGATGTATACTTCTACAACAATGCGTCTACTTCTGCTTCTACAGCTACAACACCTGGGGACGCTCACGCTCGCTTTGCGGCGATCTTGGCCTGCGCGGTATCCACTGTCGACTTGAGGAGCGCGATGACTTCTTCGGGCTGGGGTGCGTGGAAGATCGCGGTACCAGCCACAATGACGTTGCTTCCTACAGGGGCACGCCGGCATTTCAACTCATGTTTCAAGCCAAACGCAGTTTGTACACTTACCCGCGTCGGCGCAGACGTCGATCGTCTTGGGGCCAACGCCACCGTCGACCTCGATATCCTTGTCCGGGAAGCGGGCACGGAGCTCGGCAACCTTGGGCACGCAGCGCTCAAGGAACTTCTGTCCGCCACGGCCAGGGTAGACGGTCATGACGAGGAGCATGTCCGCCGCCTCCGCGATCTCGTCCGTCACTGCCGTCGAGGGCGTGTCTGGCGAGATGGCCACGCCGGCCTTCATCTTCCGCTCGTGGATGTGGTCGATGATTGTGAGCGGGTCGGCTGGGCAGGCAAGCAACGTTATGTTAGGATTGTTGTCTTCCAAAGATAGAGATGAATGATGGGAGGTTAAGTTGACTCACACGTTGCCTCTAGGTGGAAACAGTAGAGCGACCCGCCGGCATCAGCGATGTCGTCAACCCACTAGCAGTTCGTAGGTGGTTAACATTGCATGTTCAGTCGCAACATACACTGGCATCACCTTCTCAGGATTGGAGACCATCATATGACAGTCCATGAAGATGCCAGGGACCCCCTTGGACACGCACGAGAGAATAGGCGCGCCTGCGTAATGCTCGCGATCAGACATCGTTTATTGCCTTGGCGGGCGGATCGCAGAGCCGTCTGCGATGCTCCACAATTTAGGACGTACCCATGGTGATGTTGGGCACGAAGTGGCTGGCATCGGGTGGGATCAGCTCACATTGGGTGGACAGATATGCAGTCTCGGGACGGTCTTACATACCCGTCCATCACATCTGCGCGAAGAGAAGGAAGGCATGCAGCGATGAGCACATATTTATTTCGGAATTGCACCGATTGCGGATGCGAGGCTCGAGGCTCACCCATGTGCAGCCACTCTGCACCGCCCTTGATCATGCGTTTGCATTCTGCGGTGAGCTGACCGAAGTCGGAGGCGAGGACCGAGGGTGAGATGATTGCGCGCGGCATTGCTGCGGGATACTTGAAGTAGTGCGAGAGCTTGCTTGGTCTGTGCAGGAAGAAGGAAGAACACTGAGGCGGAGCTACTGCGCGCAGCTGGGGACAGCCCCGCCTGCGCTGCCCCGATGTCACGATAACTCCAAAAATGGCAACCGTCTCTCCTATACTCCCACGTGCCGGAAGTTTTGAGTATCGTGGCGGTGTCCTCGATGACGCCTTGCCTCGGGGGGCCATCCCGTAGACGACCCTCGACCGCGTATATAAGCCGTTCGCTATCATCCAACATGGCTCTCGTTACTGCATTCTCCCCGTTCTTCTCGTTCTCCCCACGTGTACCGTAAAACAGCTGTCCGTCGCCATGTTCTCCAAGACCATTGCTTCCGTCTTCTACCTCCTCGCTGCCTTCGCTCTGCTTGCGAACGCGGCGGTTGTCGAGAACGAGAGGCGGCAAAGTAAGCATATCGCTCGGTGGCCCCTGAAAGCACGATGCTCACCTTGATTGTAGTTGACAGTGTAATCAGCTCCCTGACGTCCGACGCGGGTTCCATCCTCAGTCAAGCAACTTCCTTTGGTACGTGTACACGGATTGCGTCGGGACACGCGCATTCTCATGCGGGTTTTGCCTTGCAGGCGGTTCCGTCCTCAGCCAAGCAACCTCGTTTGGTACGTGCACACGTTTCGTCGGTATACGCGTATTCTTATGTGGCTTTTGCTTTGCAGGCGGTTCCGTCGTCAGCGACGCTACTTCGTTCGCAGCCGGTGTGGAGACCACTGTAGTCTGTGAGTGTCTGACTTTACGTACAACTGAATGACGTGCTGACTAGTCTTACAGCTGCAGGAGGCCATGCGTTCACCGTCGTCACCTCTGCTGGTGGGGCGGCCATCACTCTCGCCACTGACGGCGCGGGTGTCCTGACCTCGTTCGCTGGTTCACAATACTCCATTGCGACTGCTGCCGCTGCGAGCGTTGCGACTGGTGCCTCTGGGTACGTCCGCGTCGTGTTGAGCTAGCGCCATTTTTTGCATGCTGATGAGATATGATCTTCAGCTCGTCGACGAACAATGCGGCCCTTGGTGTCCATGCGATTTCGCTGTCGGCGCCCTTGGTCGGTGGCCTTCTCACTGTCCTCGCAAGCATCTTCATGGGTGCTTGGGTTGCACTCTGATTCGGTTCCCCGACGCTTCAGGCTGATGAATTTTACGACCCATACTATACCCGTTCGATATTCTCGCACACCTTCGTTCTTCGACCACGGACTATTGATGATAAGAACCTATAATACGAACAATATTCACCGCTTATGATAGCGTTGTGTACCTCTGCAGCAATCGAGCAATTGTCCGCATCGTCAGCGTCCGTGTCGCCATTGGTCGGAAGACTGGCCAAGGGTGGTAGAGATTTATTGCGAACTAAACAGACGCTGTCTACTCCTCGTCGGCGGCGTTCATATCCTTGTTGACCTGCGGACGGATGAGCGCATTGTTACTACAGCGAAGGTCAACACAAACCTTGGGGTTGTAGAACAGAGTGTTGTTGCCCCAAGGGAAGGGACCACACGCTGCAGGGACGCGTTACAGACGGCCGAGTACGGTCTGATACATAGGGGAACATACCACGGCGATTGAGGTACTCGTATTTGGGGGTCTCAGGGAGCTTGCCACCGTTCTCCTCCATGAGGTGGTGCTTGTGCGCCTCGTGCTCGGCCTCGACGTTGCGGACCCAGAGGGCGCACGCGGCGACTGTCACTACGTCAATACCAACGCGCGGAATATCACGGAACAAGCTACTGACTGGCAGGGAGGCAGACGAAGTAGCTACGGCATATTTTCAATACTCCATCTCAGCTCAGGTTACGCAGTATACACACCTGATCTTGCGCCAGAGCTCAGTCGTCTCTGCGACACGAGGGGAGCGAGGTCATGTTCGGCTCGTGACGCAACGGAATAACGTTGACATACCAGCTGCGTGAGCGACCATAGCCTCCTGCTGCTCGCGGTAGGACTGCTTGCCAGCGGCGGCGGCGAAGCCACGGGCACGAGGGACTGCACGCAGTGCAGCGCGGCGGGCGACGAACGACATGAGTGGGGTGGTGATGGAGAGGATGAAAGCGGGAGAGAACGACGAGGTCGCGACTTTTGGCGGAGGCCAGGCGAGGCAGGACTCGGGACGGGGCGCGATGCTTATGTCAGCACACGTGGGTCATGCCCCTTTGGGAGCATGTAGACGCTCAAAGTGGCAAGCGCTCGAGTGTGTCGCGCTGACGCGTCCCGAGGCTACAAGACGCGTGCGTACTCGAGAGAGGCGTGCCCACCTTCCCCTTCTCTGCTCGCCACCATGGGTGTTCCCTCACAATCCTCCGCCGCTGGCGTGCTCGCCCTGCTTTCAGACCCAGAGCCTGTTCTTAAGCAGTACGCCCTCAAGGCGTTGAACCAACTTGTGCCTCAGTTCTGGGCAGAGATCTCGGAGCACATTGCACTCATGTATGTCATCATGGTCGAACCACGAACGTTGTACTAACCCGTTCTACACTAGCGAATCTCTCTACGAGAGCGAGCAGCTTCCAAAGGAAGCGCACGACTCAGCCGCACTCCTTGCAAGCAAAGTCTACTATTACCTCGGTGACTATGAAGAAGCGCTGTCCTTCGCCCTTGGTGCGGGGAGCGCATTTGAGAACGACACCCGTGGTCCGGGTACAGAAGAGTATGTGGAGACCATAGTTTGTGAGTCTGTCTTGTCACACCAATCGTATGCATATGCTCATGAGAGCCATTCACAGCCAAGGCAATCGACCGCTATATCCAGAGCCGGATCACGGAGCAGACGGAGGGGAAGATCGATTCAAGGCTACAAGGCATCATTGAGGGCATTTTCCGACGATGCATAGCGGAGGGAGAGTACAAGCAGGTGCGCGCTGTTTGACCTTTACGTGTGAGGGAGCTACTCACACTTTTCAAAGGCAATCGGTATAGCACTCGAGTCCAGACGTCTCGACATCGTCAAGTCGATTTATGAACAGACTCGCGATACGACTCTCCTTTCATACGCGATGGAGGCCGTCCTTGATACCGCGTTCCCCCTTGCGTACCGCGATCAGGTCCTCAAGTTCCTTTTCCCTCTCTTCCCCGCCCCCACCGGCGACGCGAAGTCACCGCACGTCTACGCGCTCACGCGTATCCTCGTTACTCTCAATTCTCCAGAGATGACCGTCACCTTCCTGAACTCGCTCGTTCCTCGCCAGAAGCTCCTTGCGTACCAATTCGCGTTTGACCTTGTGGAGGGTGGCAGCCAGGACTTCCGGGAAGCTATCCGGAAGGACCTCCCTGAAGGAACTGAGGTTCGTATCCACACATTTCATGGGTGGCAGCGCACTGACTAGTGAAACAGGAGACCAAGCCCATTTACGACCAATTGCGGAAGATTCTCCTCGGTCAGGAATCAATCAAGTTGTACCTCGAGTTCCTCAAGCGCAACAACAAGGTTGACATGCTCATTCTCAAGAACACCAAGGATGTTTTGGAACCCCGCTCGTCCATCTACCACACCGCGCTCTCGCTTCAGAACGCGTTCATGCACGCGGGTACCACGTCCGACATCTTCCTACGCGAGAACCTGGAGTGGCTCGTCCTCGCGAACAACTGGTCCAAGTTTTCCGCTGCTGCTGCAATTGGTGTTATCCACAAGGGTCACTTCCAGGAGAGCATGAATATCCTTGGCCCCTACCTTCCCGCCCAGGCCCAGGAGAGCGCTACTGGGGCTAACGCCTACATGGAGGGTGGTGCATTGTACGCGATGGGCCTCGTAAACGCCGGTTGCGGTAGTGGGCAAGAGGTGGAGAACTATCTTCGCAACATGCTCCGCAACTCGATCAGTGAGGTCGTCCAGCACGGCGCGGCTCTGGGTCTCGGTGTTGCGGGTATGGGTGGAAAGAGCGCAGAGGCGTACGACGACTTGAAGCAGACCCTCTTCACCGACTCCGCCGTCGCTGGTGAGGCTGCTGGCTACGCAATGGGTCTCATCATGCTCGGCACGGCGGATGCGACCAGCGCTGAGGAGATGCTCACTTATGCACGGGAGACCCAGCACGAGAAGATCATTCGTGGTCTTGCCATCGGTCTTGCCCTCATCTTCTACGGCCGCCAAGAAGAGGCGGACGATATGGTCAAGCTGCTCATGGCGGAGAAAGTGCGTGTATATATATATTGGTACTTCCTGGGTAGCGTGCCTTGCTGACGCGATATATCGCAGGATCCTATCCTCCGCTATGGTGGTGTCTACACGCTCGCATTGGCGTACGCTGGCACTTCGAACAACTCGGCCATTCGTCAGCTCCTGCATGTAGCTGTGTCGGACACTTCGGATGACGTTCGCCGCGCTGCTGTGACGAGCCTGGCCTTCTTGCTCTTCAAGAACCCCGCACAGGTCCCTCGCATAGTTCAGTTGTTGTCGGAGAGTTACAACCCGCACGTCCGCTGCGGTGCCACCCTCGCCCTTGGTATTGCTTGTGCTGGAACTGGTCTCCAGGTACGCATACATCCAACAACCACCTTATTCATATTATTGACGGTGAACACAGGATGCCATTGATATCCTAGAGCCCATGACCCGGGACAGCGTCGACTTCGTTCGTCAAGGTGCCCTCATCTCCCTTGGTATGATTCTTGTGGAGCAGTCCGAAGCTTCTTCCCCATCCCTGGCATCGACCCGTGCACTGTACGCGAAGATTGTCTCCGACAAGCACGACGACCCTATGGCTCGCTTCGGTGCTGCGCTCGGCCAAGGTCTCATCGATGCAGGTGGCCGGAACGTTACGATCTCCCTGCAAAGCCGTGCCGGCAGCCGCAACACGAGTGCCATCGTCGGCATGGTCCTTTTCTGCCAGTTCTGGTACTGGTACCCGCTCGCACACTGCGCGTGTCTCGCGTTCGAGCCTACGGCTATCATCGGTCTTGACGAGAACCTCAAGGCACCGAAGTTCGAATTCGTCTCGAACGCAAAGCCCAGTCTGTTCGCTTACCCTGCTCCGACGAAGCCGCCAAAGAAGGAGACCGTCGCGAAGGTCACTACTGCTGTTCTCTCAACAACCGCGAAGGTCAAGGCTCGGGAGAAGAGGAAGGCTGCCGAGGCGGGAGAACCTGTGGCTGTAAGCGCACGTCTGTGTTTGCGTCATCAATGCAGTACTGACCACTATTCTAGGAGGACAAGAAGGACGGTGATGTCGAGATGAAGGGCGCCGAGGCGTCGTCATCACGTCATGGCGATGTCTCACCCATCGCAGGCTCATTGTCGAACCTGGCAGAGGGCACAGGCAAGGGCCGCAAGTCCGAGCCATCTTCAGAGAAGCTGTCGAACTTCTCCCGAGTAACCCCTGCTCAGCTCGCGTACATCACCTTCCCCGCCGATGGTCGCTACCAGCCTGTCCGTGTTTTGTCGACTCGGCCACCACCCACCAAGGCGTCGAAGTCGGCTGTGTCGGCGGCACTCGCAGCAGATCGCTCTGGAGGTGGGGGCGGCATCTTGATCATGGCGGACTTGCGTCCAGACGAGGAGGCCGACTACATTGAGTTCGAAACGCAGCCCGTTGCACCGCCTGCAGCAGCACCGGGAGCTGCGCAAAACCCGCCGGCGAGCACGCCTGGCCGTCACATTGCGCTGGACGAGACTGCGCCCGAGGCTGACCCCCCAGAATCGTTTGAGGTACGTCCATCGTAGCTGTGGGCTTGGAGCCGTTACTGATGATTTGCTTGTAGTATCCCTTCGGTAATGATACGTAGAGCAATGTTATGTACGCATACTTCGAGACTTATACAATTCTCTTGCACCTCTTGCGCTTCGACTGAACGACTTCTCATGACGCTTGCAGTTGCCTGGGAGAGCAGGTACGTGTGTCGTCATATGTCTTCCTACTGACACCTCCCTCGCGACATGTTGGCGGGACAGCCGGACCGGATCGAAAATAGCGCGGCTCGCCACCCATGTTCTCATGGTACTACGTCCTCTCCCTCGTCCCTCAAGGTACTCGTCCATCACCCATCGTCAACGAAATGCCTTCGGAGCGTGTTCGCGTGGCGATCCTCGACGACTACCAGAACGTCGCGTTCAAGTTTGCAGACTGGTCTGGTATCAAGGACCGGCTTGCCATCGATTCCTTCCCTAACACGACTGCTGATGAAGACGTCCTTGCCAAGCGGCTTGAACCGTACACGATTGTATGCGCGATGAGGGAGCGGACGAAGTTTAGGGCATCGCTGCTGGACCGTCTTCCTAACTTGCGGTTCATCGCTACAACTGGTCCATACAATGCCGGCATCGACGTCGCCTACGCAAAGACGAAGGGCATCGTTGTTTCCGGTACGGGTGGCAAGGGCAACTCGACGCTGGAGCACATATGGGCCTTGCTCCTGGCGACGGTGCGGTACATCGCCGTCGAGGATGCACGGGTCAAGGCCAGCGCCGTGCCTTGGCAGGTCACCATCCCCTTTGGGCTTGCAGGGAGGACACTTGGCTTGGTGGGAGTTGGTCGGCTGGGCGCGGCTACCGCAAAGGTTGGTAGAATGCCCCTCTCCTCAAGGGTCCTCCTGTTCTAATTACGTGCACAGATCGCGAAGGCCTTCGGGATGGAGGTCATAGGCTGGTCACCGAACCTCACCCCCGACCGCGCGGCGAGCGCAGGAGTGACGTACGTGTCCTCCAAGGAAGAGTTGTTCAAAACCAGCGATATCGTGTCCATTCATATGGTGCTGTCGGAGCGCACGTACCGTATGATTACGGCTGCCGATCTCGCACTCATGAAGCCTACGGCGTTCTTCATCAACACCTCTCGCGGTCCTCTCGTTGACGAACCTGCCTTGATCGATGTTTTGAAGGCGAAGCGTATCGCGGGTGCAGGGTTGGACGTCTTTGACGAGGAACCGCTACCGTTGGACCATCCGATCAGGAAGCTGGATAACGTTACCCTCAGTCCCCACACTGGCTATGTCAGCGACTCGAATTATGAGGTATGGTTCCGTCTTCAGGCCGTGGTGGCAATGATTGTTGTTGATTCGTGAAATCTTTCGCAGGCGTTCTGGGGCGACACCGTGGAGAACATCGCGGCGTTTCTGGATGGGCGCCCGACGCGCGTTATAGGGTAAAGGGCTGGTTGTGGCATGTAACAGAGGCTCTCGTTCAGTGATTTGTCTCATTGGCCAGTATCATGCATCGTGTAGGATATGCTATCGCTATCATCATTACTACAAAGCTTGTGTACGACTCAGAAAGAAAGACAATTCGCGGATATCCGAGTCAAAAGGTCGCGTGACTGTGACGGGGCACGCGCGGCGTCACGCTCTTTGTATGCGGCCTTGATTTGGGTGGCCTCTGCGCGTCGAGGTCTTCTTCCGCATAGCACATCTTTACCTCCTACATCCACCATCATGGACTCTCGTGTGGCAGCTCGCAGGGCAGGTATGTGTCGCCGCCGTCTCTGACGCGTCCTCACGCAGAATTCGCACGCGATCACGACTAAACCGTCCGCATCTAGAGTACAAGAGCAAGGGTGGCTTGAAGCAGGACGAGCTTCGGCGCCGTCGTGAGGAACAGCAGGTCGAGATTCGTCGACAAAAGCGAGAGGAAAACATCTCCAAGAGGCGTAACTTCCTCCCCAGTACTGGTCCCGACTCCGACGATGAGAGCGGTGTGGGTAGCTGGGAGTCTCCGGTGCGTCTTATCACTCAGAGGCTCATCATGTCGGCTTGCTCACTGTGGCGGGCAGCTCGCGGAGGACATGATCGCTGGTGTCTTCTCCGATGACCCCGATCGTCAGCTGGACGCGACCACCAAGTTCCGCAAACTCCTCTCAAAAGAAAAGAACCCCCCGATCGAGCGCGTTATTGAGTGCGGAGTCGTGCCGCGTTTTGTCGAGTTCTTGCGCGGTGACAATGCCATGCTTCAGGTATGTTCCAATAACGGTCGTCATCCGTAGCGTGTTTCTCAACGTCACCTTCAGTTCGAGGCTGCGTGGGCGTTGACCAACATCGCCTCCGGGACGGCCGAGCACACTCAGGTTGTCATCAACGCGCAGGCCGTTCCGGAGTTCATCAAGCTCCTCTCATCCCCTGTCCCCGACGTCCGCGAGCAGGCTGTCTGGGCCCTCGGCAACATCGCTGGAGATAGCCCGCAATGCCGCGATTATGTCCTTCAACAGGGTGCTCTCCGCCCCCTGTTGAACCTCCTTAGCGAGAACAACAAGCTCAGCATGCTCCGCAACGCCACTTGGACCCTGAGCAACTTCTGCCGAGGCAAGTCACCTCAGCCCGATTGGGATCTGGTAAGTCTATTGTCCATTCGTTGCGAGAGCTCGTAGTTGCTAAGTCAGTCAACCTCTAGATCTCGCCTGCCCTCCCCGTGTTGACCAAGCTTATCTACTCGCTCGACGATGAGATTCTTATTGATGCATGCTGGGCAATTTCGTATCTCTCTGATGGCTCGAACGACAAGATCCAAGCTGTCATCGAGTCTGGTGTCTGCAGGCGTCTCGTCGACCTCCTCATGCATCCCTCGACGTCCGTCCAGACGCCTGCCCTCCGGTCCGTTGGCAACATCGTCACTGGTGACGACCTCCAGACCCAGGTCGTCATCACCTCCGGTGCCCTCCCCGCTCTCCTTTCCCTTCTCTCCTCTCCGAAGGATGGTATCCGGAAGGAGGCTTGCTGGACCATCTCGAACATCACTGCTGGTTCGCCCCAGCAGATCCAGGCAGTCATTGACGCAAACATCATCCCTCCTCTGATCAACATCCTCCAGACTGCCGACTTCAAGACCAAGAAGGAGGCTTGCTGGGCCATCTCGAACGCTACATCGGGTGGTCTCCAGGAGCCCTCGCAGATCCGGTACCTCGTCTCGCAGGGTTGCATCAAGCCCCTGTGTGACTTGCTGCAGATGATGGACAACAAGATCATCCAGGTTGCTTTGGACGGTCTTGACAACATTCTCAAGGTCGGCGAGATGGACAAGCAGGCCCAGGGCCCGGGTGGTGTCAACCAATACGCGCTCTTCGTCGAGGAGGCTGGTGGCATGGTCACTATCCACAACCTGCAGCAGCACGACAACCTCGAGATCTACAAGAAGGCCTTCAACATCATGGACAAGTACTTCCCCGACGACGAGGAGGCCGAGCCTGCTGTCGATGCCACAGGGTCGTTCCAGGTATGTCTCAGCTTACACACTGTCAGGCATACATGGACTAATGACCCCTTCGCAGTTCAACCCCGAGGGAGCTGCGCCGCCACCTGGTGGTTTCAGCTTCGGGCAGTAAAGGGTGTATAGTTATGTAGCTCCAGTCATGACCATCGACCGTTTCTTTGTTTCTCTGGCCCACCATTCATCCCACATCGTGTATCCTGCAGCACCATACTGAATATCAATTGCGACGCTTCCCCTCTCCCAGTGTGGTCTTGTGTTGTCGTTTGGCTTGACTGGTTACGGGTTTCGTGCGCTGTCTTATATTCCCCATTGCCCATGAACGATTGAACCCTTACGTGTATATTCCCCTGATGATGACGAGCGTATGTATCATGTCTAGATATGAAGAGAAGTGTATATACATATTATGCAGTACCACGGTGGCACTTTTTGATACGTGACACCGAAAATCGAAGGTGTGCATGTGTCGGTCCGTTCTCCCCGCAGGTCCACCGCGCGTCAGTGGTCCGATTAGGCAGGTGATCAGTGGTTCACCGCAAACCAGCACGACATGGCTTCCCAAATCCTCCCTCTCGGTGAGATTCAACTCTGAACAATGCAGCATGTGAATCATGGCGCTGAGGAAACCCAGAATTGATTGATCGGTGCATTGGCTCGCGCATATGGGTCATCATGAAGAACGATAGAGAATTTACGGGCACCCTGCTCGGGTTCGATGATTTCGTCAGTAAGTAGTCGCGCCGTTCCGTGGTCTAACCTGGCTGACGTATTGTTTATGCTACTTAGACATGGTTCTTGAGGACGTCACGGAGTAGTAAGTATTCTGTCTCCGTGGATTGTGCATGGTACTCACGTGGCGACCGCAGCGAGACGACAGCACAAGGGCGTAAGAAGACGACGCTCAACCAGACATTGCTGAACGGCAACAACATCTGCATGGTATTTTATCATGAAATTAAGAGAGACCATAACTGACCAAGAACATTGCAGCTGATACCTGGTAGCTCTGGACCCGAGGACGTATGAGCCCAGTTTGTATGGCATGCGTCGACACGCTGTATACTTGTCATTACGCTTTGAGATGTGCTATCAAATGTTTTCTATCCCTTGAGATCCCTTATTTGGCTGCTTACTGCGATAATCTGTATGCGGAACAGTTCATGTCGGCATCGGGCACGCGCGGCAAATAGCGGACTGATATTGTCCATAAAATTACAGTCTCGGGCAGCAAATTACACATATCGAGCATTGAACAGGAACAGCGAAGCACGAAGGCTCGCGATAAGGTGCGTGTATGGACTATGAAGAAAGTCAACCGTTAACTCTGTATCGGAACCGTTAGCGGAGGTGCGACGGGGATAGGCACCAAAGTCGTACCGCTTAGGAGTGGGAGAACTGGAGCTTGTAGGGCTGGTCGCCGTATGCGACATTGCACTTGGCCGGCTCCAGGTAGCCCCCAACGCGGCCGCCAGACGAGCAGTCGTTGAGGATCGTCTGGAGGTACCCGCCACAGTTGACGCCGCTGTCGAGCTCGGCGCCGGGGTAGCCGCAGACGTCGATCTTGCAGGTCCCGACGGTGACCATGCTCGTGCAGTACGAGCCGACGTTGTTGTACTGGTGGCACTGGCCGCTGAGCTTCTTCAGCGCCGCGGCACAGTCGTCCTGGTTCGGGCTGCCGTCGGTCGTCTGGCAGACGGGCTTGGTTAGGTCGGGCGACGAGCAGGCTGCAACGACGGGTCAGCGAGCGTGCAGAGGCGAGTAGGGCGCAACGGACCCCTCTCAGCGAGCGATGCCCCTTGAACCGCGGAGGCGGCAAAGAAGATGGCGTAGAGAGCGAAGGTAGCGGGGAGCTTGAACATGGTGTGCAGTGGGATGAGAGTGTGGGCAGAGAGAAGTGGCGGTTGTGGGCTGAGTGAGTAGGAGGTGACTTCCTGCTGAGCTAGGGACCCTCTAGGCTGGTATTTATGCTGCTGAGAGTCCCGCAGAGAGTACCGTATGACGTCGCAAGGTTTGAGGCGGTCACAGCTATCGACAGGGTCGAGAGTCATACGCGCTCATGCGACCCCGTCGGCCGTTGTGGTTACTCCACCAAGTGAAACAGATTGATGGACTTGCGGACGTCGGAACTGGGGGTCCCCGCCAAGGTAGGCGACTCTTCACATTCGCCTACATGCCATATCCTGGACCTGGATGCCGCAATCTGTGATCCACTCGACGATCTGTACTTCCTCCTGGCTTGGTCCGGACGCCTGAGACTCCGCCCACTGGCATATATGTACGGGTGTCAGCGATATAGAGAGTTGTATGTCTTGACCTCCGTTATTTTGCGAGTGGTGCTACGCTGCACGCGCTCTGCCATAGTGGAGTTGTTTTGCCAATGTTTCCTTCCTCCAAGATCGCAGAACGTCATCTGAACAAGAGGCTATTCGTCTATTTATTCATTTTTGGTCTATCCAAGGGTCCTTGGCCGTCACTTCGGCTATCGTCTCCGAGCCTGTCAAAATGTGTAGAGGTCTCAACGCCTACGGGGGCGGAAGCACAGCAGCGAGGATTCAGACTCGCCGTAAGGTGGAGCGTGACCACAGCTTTCGCCAGGCCAACAATTGATGTGGACTCGCGTTCACGTAAATGCTAAGCAAGGCAATAGACTTGTGCTCCGCTCGCGGCGTCGCAGCTTTGACAAGCTTGATGATGTTGCACAGACATTGCGCGTTCCACAAAGCAGGGCACCGGCGTTACGGCTCGTCAGGAATGCAGAGTGTCGCATACGCAGCTGTGGTACTACCAGTCTGTGTGAATGATAACCGCAGTACATACTGTCCGGTACTTATTGGCGTGGGGACTGGCCTCAGGCTAGTGCTAGAACCTAAGAACATGCGGCGGTCTCGGTCTGGTCAGCATGCGTGCTGAACTTATTCACAGAACGTTGACGTATATGTAACAGCATAACGCAGGCTATACGGCTGCGACCCGCAGTGCAATCTAGCTACCGCTACTAGTACTTGTAGTACGTACTCAGAACATCAGAGTCGGTGAAGAGAGACTCAGAGTACCTGTCTCCACGTGATGTTTCCCACGCAGAAGCCCTCTTTTGACGTGGGCGCTTACACGGTGCATGGCGCGTCTGTGTCAGGTTGCGGCACATAGTCCCTCCTACCACTGTCCACCATGGCTGTCAGACTACGGATGGCCGTTCATGGCGTCCGCAACAGCCGTATCTTCCACATAGTTGCAGTAAATCAAAGACAGCGGCGAAATGCGAAGCCAATTGAGCTCCTCGGTGTCTACGACCCTCGTCTCAAGCCCGGCGAGAGCACGAAGACTATCCAATGGAGCGTGCAGCGGATACAGTACTGGCTTAACGTCGGTGCTACCCCCAGCAAGACGGTGACGAAGCTGCTGCATATGGTGCGTGTTCATACACTTCGGTTGCATTCTACCAGTAGCTCATGACGATCATAGGGTGGCATCCTCCCATCGCAGCGTACGGAGTCGGAAACCCTGTCTTTCCCCGCGTCACCATCATCAGAGGCCACCCCACAACCCTCTGCATAGCTCTTGGCCACATGACCGTTCGCACATATCCATACACTGCGCAGGAGGCACCCGACGTCACAAACGCACAAGCTCCAACCTGTCTGGTCCCCTAGATACAACGACACGCCGAGGTGGACGGAGGGTGCGAAGGCAAGGGGTGGGACAAGGATGTGGGTTATGGTGATGCGTTCTGTGTATCCGAGAGCAGGGCTGCAATATCAGTATGTCCTGCGATTTCTGCCAGTTCTTTCGCCGTGAACTCGTCCGGGTCCTGCGTCGAGAATGCGTGACCCGCTGCCCATCTCGAGAACGCTGGAACATACCTTGATTTCTGGGTTTGCACCTCGTTTGAGCAAGATGTCCACCACTTCGAGGTGGCCTCTGTCTGCTGCTAGGTGCAAAGGCGTGTATCCCTACATCTTTTAAGCTCTGACAGCTGCTTGACATTGAGTTTCTATACTTACATTTTCATCCCGCGCGTTCACGTCTGCGTCCGGTTGCCCATGGAAGTACGCCAACATCACAGAGACGTCTCCCGCAACAGCCAGGTTGCTGAGTGCACTTGAGCTCCCTTTATCGTCTTCCATAGTCATAGTGCTCGTGGTCCGACCCATTGCGCCGCCCTCTCGCTTGGGTTTCATGGACTCTCCTTCATCGTCCGACTTGTCCCATATGTCCTCTTCTCCTCCGTCCTCAGACTCCTTGGTTGTCGCTGGCTTAGGCTCTTCCGCCTTACCTTCGACCCACCCCAAGCTCCGTGCGATCTCCAAGTACCGCTTCTCCGCGTCGGAAGGGTCTTGGTACGTCTTCCCGGCAGTCTGCCATGCTTCCCACTTCGCCTTGCCCGTAAAGTCGAATATAGACGGCTTCGGGACGTTGGGTGTCGACGACACCGTCAGATACTTGAATATGGCGTACAGCTATCCTGAGCCCAAGCACCGAAGACAAAATGTCAGGCATAGATTCGGATGGATCGGATGGGGCTCCGAACCTCGAGCTTGGTCGCGTTCGACACGGAGCTCAGCGACGACGCCTTGGACAGGTATGAAGCGGCCTCTCTGAAAGACTCGGATGGATTATAGGTGGTGGACATCGTGGTATAGTACACAGACAGCAGTGTACGTTAGCATTAAGAGGAGTCCCCGCCGCGAGGTACATACAATGACCGTATCCTTAGTCTATTACGTAAGCAGACAGGACTGCAACGAGAAACCTCTATAAATCTGAGAGCACCCTACGCAAGGCCGGCGGCTTGCATTGCCTACGATACTGTTAGCGACACGCAGCCTCGGATACGCATCAGGCCGACGCACCTTGAGCATGTTGAGACCAATCTTTGCGGGGCTGTCGGTGACAAGAACGCCTGCCTTCTCCAGAGCGGCAACCTTGTCCGACGCAGCACCTGCAGATAAACGAGAACGTACGTGAGCATTCATTATACGGATTGAGCTCAATGTCCACTTACCCTTGCCACCGGAGATGATAGCACCGGCGTGACCCATACGCCGTCCGGGGGGAGCAGTGCGGCCGGCGATGAAGCCAACGACGGGCTTGGGGTTCGCGCGAGTCTTGTTGTACCGCTCGAGGTACTCGGCAGCCTCCTCCTCCATACCGCCGCCAATCTCGCCGATGATCACGATACCTTCCGTGCGGGGGTCATCGAGGAACAGTTTTACGACATCGACGTGCTTCGTGCCAGGGAAGGGGTCACCACCGATACCGACCACGAGCGACTGGCCGAGGCCAACACCAGTCGTCTGTGCGACGGCCTCGTACGTGAGCGTGCCGGAACGCGAGACGATACCTGGGATTCCGAAGCATGTCAACTGACCGCACGGAAATGGTGGCGGAAACCGCACTGACCGATACGGCCGGGTTTGTGGATGGCACCCGGCTGGATACCCATCTTGCAGCCATCGGGGTTGATGATACCGGGGCAGTTGGGACCAACAAGACGCGACTTGGACTGGCTCTTGAGTGCGTTCATGACCTGATCACGGACGGGGCGTCGCAACGGAGATCGCAGCGCTCGTAGTGCGGCTGAGTGCTCACCTTGACCTCGTCCTGTTGGGGAATGCCCTCCGTGATACAGACAATGAGACCAATCTCATTCTCAATCGCCTCGATAATCGCATCCGCCGCGGTGGGTGGTGGTACGTAGAGGACGGTCGCGTCGGGCTTCACTTCCCTCACAGCCTGGCGTGTTCGATTGGCGACGGAGGCTCGGAATAGTTTGACAGTGTACTCACCTCCTTCACGGTGCCAAAGACAGGAAGACCAAGATGCGTCTGCCCCGCCTTCTTGGGGGAGACACCACCGACCATGTTAGTGCCATATGCGAGCGCCTCTTTTACATGGAAAGTACCCTGTGATAGCGCGTCGGCATCGCGTGAGCAGCGAAGCACATCTGTAAGTGGTATAGAAACGCACAGTCTTTCCGGTGAGACCCTGACAGAGGACCTTGGTATCCCTGTGGATGAGGAGGTTGGGTATGGTGGCATCGTAATTACGGCGAGCCGCAGACTGGGAGAACGCCCGGCGCCCAGCTGATTCAAAGAATGGAGCGGGTCAACTAAACGCCACGAGGTGTAGAGACGGAGGGGCATCACCTGCGGACGAAAGAGACTGTCCAGCACGACGAAACATCGGAGTAGGGAAAGAAGAGAGTTGTGCTGGCTCGCCCGGACGCGCTCACCGCGTCTGCCAGCATCGCACTTCTTTTGGCACATCACGCACGTGCTCTCCCCCGTCTCCCCCGCAAGTGCGCCCGCACGGCTTGCCGGTCCTGCCGCCCGCGAAATCACGGTCCTACGCACAGCTCGCGCAGCAGCAATTGGACAGAGCTCGAGTTGTGTATCAATACAAGTTCATGTAATTGTACTCGGGGCGTATGTATAGGTACACTTCTTTGCTCACTTCACTATCCCTACTCGCGGCCATCCATCGGTCCCACACGTCTCCGCTCGCGTGCTTTCCGCGAGGCACGGCGGAGAGCTCTGAGCGCATATTTCACTTTGTCATAGTCTCGCGATTGCATGGCGCTGCAACATACATTAGCATCGCACGACGAGCAACAACGCTAGACGTACCTGTTGACGTCCGAGATGAATGTCGTCTTGACCGCATCCGTGACCATGGCAGGTGGAAGCTGCTGCACAGCGGGCGGCAACCACGCAAGCAGTTGCGTCGGCCAGAGCGAACTCAGCACGCGGAAGATAGTGACCACCATGGGCATGGACTCTTCTGGGAAGTCGCCGACGGTGCCGGAGAGCAGCAGCCCACTAAGCTCGGCGCCTTCTCGCTCAACGACAGGCCGGATCGCTGCGGCGTAGATTGGGAACTTCGGAGGCGGGGGCTGAACAGTGGGCTGGAGACATTCGTGGCTGAGGATGGTGCGGATCAAGTCAAGCGCTGCGAATACGATGTCAGAGTGCACGAGAGTGAGTGCAGCCATCGCCGCGCGGAAGGCAATGGCTAGGGCTGGCGAGGGGAAGAAGATATCAGGAGTGAAATCAATCATCTGGATGAGCATTTGCAGATAATCCTCCATGACTGTTCACTAGGTCAGTACTTATGTTGTCGGTCATTCTGAGGATACAAGACTTACCGTCCGGTATCATCTGCGGAGATTTCTGTTGGAGGATAGCGAATAGCTGACTCGAGGACCGCTCGTACACGTCCTTGAAGGCCGCTCGTATAGCCAGGTCTTCCTCGTTTCCGTAACGAGCAACAATCTTGCCCACCAACCACAGGTAACTTGAGAACCCGGTCGCCTCGAACGAGACACCCAATCTGGTCAGCACTGACGGGATGATTGGTAGTGTCGCCGAGCCGAAGAAGCCGAGTCCGAGGCGGAGAACGCGGGTGGTCCGCTCGCAGATGTGGTAGTCGGTCCCGTACTTCGCGACGAATGGATCAAATACAGCCCACGCCTCTTGATATGTGTTCTGGCAAGCTGTAGGAAGCTGTTCGCCGAACGACTGGATGACGCCCAACATCACCTCCAGGTTTTCAAGATCATCTGCAAGCTTGGTCAGGTAACGATGCGCAGGAACGGCCGAAGTATACTTACTTCCGATCAATACGAGCTCCTCCTTCGTCGCCGGCGTAGTCTTGATAGTCATCTGGTGGACCCGCCCAAGGATGTCTAGCGAGAAGGTGCGCAAAGACTGGGCAGCCTGCTCCATCGGCATCGCCGAAATGACATACGCGATCGCCTCATACACCTGCACCTTGTCTTCCTGAATGAGCTTGTTGCCCATGGTTGCTAGGAACGAATGCAGCTGCGGCAGGAACTCGACGAGGTGCTGGAAGGAAGAGCGACTCAGTAACTGAGCCGCACCAGGCGATGGAGGAGGTCTGCGCACCCGTTTGCAGTCCTGACACAGGTACTTGAGTGCTTGGCCCGCGGCCGCGTTCACCTCAGTATCGCTGTCTTCGAATCCTGCGGAGATGTACTGCAGTTGCGCGGGGATGTAATCCGGATGCTTGTTGATCCACTCGGAGTAGCGGGCGATGATGAGAAGCGCGGCGTAGCGGACGCGAGGGTGAAGCGGCAGCCGGGGAATCAAATCCATGATCTTCGGTACCACCTGGTCGTCGCTGGGGTCTACTTCTGCACCCATAGATCGCAACGCGAAGAGAGGCGCCTCGATCTCCTGCCACGAAATGTTAGGACCACGCGAGAGACCATTGGTGATCATCTCGTACGTAGCCATGAGGCACTTCTCGGCCCCAAGGACGAAGCAGCAGTCCTTCAGGGTGTCTCCCATGATGTGGCGGAAGCTCCGGAAGTTGTCCGCCTCTTGACCAGTCAGTGAAGACATGTCGTTCGGGAAGTGCAGATGACGGATAATGACAGCCATGAGTGCCTGGTACGCTTCCAGGAAGAGAGGCGGCACGGCAGACTTCTTCCCGATGCTCTGTGCCAAACGCATCCAGAAGTTGAACGTGACCGGGACAACGTCGAGATCGTGGTACGCGGCGCATTCTCCGATGGCCTCCACGATGGGGTAGAACGTGTCGGGATGGTGTAGCAGAAGACTGCGGTAGGCCTCTCCAGCTTCGGTGAATATGCGCGCAAAGCCCTTGATCCGCTCCGGGTCGTCGCTGTACTGCTGCAGCTTCGGCTTGAGCGCGATGACCTGCGGCACGATGACTTCAATGACCGGCATGTTGTCGTCGACCTCCTGCGTCTCGTGGATGATGTCGCAGACGGCACCGACGGCGGCATCGAAGAGATCTTCCGAGTCAAGGGCTTGGAACGCGAAGGCGAGTAATGGAGAGCTAAGCAGGCTCATTGGGGGAATCTCGCCTGCTATCAGCCAACTGCTGAGCGCATGGAAGACTTGGGTCTGAATAGCGAAGCTTGCACCTGATATTAATGCGTCAGCGTCAGCGTGTCACAAGTCAACGGGAAACACTGTTACGCACCCGGAGCCTGCAGATACATAGCCAATAACTCCGTCACCCGCGGCGCGTTCATCGTGAGCAATCTTGCAGATCTCTCCTTGTACTCTTCGTCCTACACATCCAAGCCCCTCCCTGAGTACCTAGCACATATAAGCACCGGAAAGGGCACAATGCACGTACCGTAATCGGGATCTTGCTATTTGTAGTCAACTCTTCAGGTAGCACGGTGAGGAATTGCAGCAGCGCGGGGACCGCCGCCGGGTTCGTTCCAAACGTATCAATCATCGTCCCCACCGGGTCCTCCCACGCAGGCAGCTGGATCGCGAGCGCAGAGATGGCGAGGCAAAGTTGCACCAAGATCGTCCGCGGGCCGGCATGGTACGTTTGCAGCGCAGTCAACAGGGTGTCCCGGAGCCCGAGTAGATCCGTACTGCTCATGTCGGCGAGGTCATACGTAACCTGAATGAACAGAAAACATAAGACGGTGGACGGGGAGGTCTACTGCGGTACGCGTCCAGAGTGTACTTGGGTACGCACCTTCGCCCGGAATGTCTGTGCGGCGAAAAGCTTCGCGGCCGTAGGAGCTTCTGGCGATAGTAGGAGCACATTGCACGTTGCCCAGGCTTCAGACTGGCAAGGGTTGGAAGCGGAGCGTCAGACGTCGCGGTCCTCCGGAAGCACCAAGGCGAAATGGGTAATTACTGAGTGCTGAAAGTCCTGCAGCCATGTGTTCGCCCGATCTAAGGCGGCTTTCTCAGGTGCTTGGCTGAAAACTTCGAGTGCGGAAAGGACTGCCTGCACATTGGCCATGATAGTTTAGAGAAAAGAGCAAAGTTGAGTAGCTGAATACAAGCCAAGGAGGATGTGCACGCCACAGTTAGATATTTGGCGATGTTGATTTGATAAAGGTGATCTATACAATCGGGCGTTTGTACTTGTGACGTTATATTCGCGCGCAATCCAGCTGACCCTTGAGAGTGGCAATAGGGTATGTCATAAGAGACTCATGGGGGCTCGCTACAGGTCCGAATATTTTGGTAGGGAGCGAACAGACCGTGCTACGGACCAGGGTGATCAGACAAAGTGGTATCCAGGAGTAAGGAGTGTGGGCGAGTGCCGCAGACGGCACCACGAGCGGATTAGAAACAACAAACGCATCATAGAAACCGGAGATGTACGGTATGCAGTGCAAATGGGGAGAGAATAGGAAGTACTAAGTACGGCAACACCGAGACAGCAAGCGAATCCAAATATGCGACAAGATATACCACAACGAACCCTTATCCGCGGAGGAAGTTCTTCTTCCTGCCAGTCTGTGGAAGACACTAGGTGTGAGCGAGTGAAGCGGTCGAGGTGGGCGTCGGGACTTACGCTCTGCTTCTCGGGCGTTAGCGGGCGACCGCTCTCGATGCGCCTCTTCTTGTCCTCGAGGTCGAGACGTTGCTTCTCGAGAGCCTCCTTCATCTCACGATGACGGGCGTAAAGCTCCTCCTCCGACTGCTTAAGCTTAGCCTCCTTCTCCTGCACCTTCTGCTGGAAGACCATCTTCATCTCCGCCTCCATCTTGGCGAGCTTAGCCTCGTGCATGATGCGCTCCTCCTGGATACGAATAGCAGGACTACGCAATAATCAGCGTCATAGTTCTCAACCAAGCAATGGCAGCAATGGCTTACTTGATCTCCTTGAATACGGTCGAGTCCTGGACGACACCCATGCTGAGCAGCTTCTCCGTCCGCCAATCCTCGTACAGGACATCGTTGGTGTACTCGCGGAGCTCCTCCATGTACGTCCTGACAAGCATCTGGCGGAGCTTGACAAAGTCACAGTGGTCCTCGTTGTCGACCTCGACGACACCCCAGGGGTACGCACGCCCACGGACTTCACGGCCGTCAGGGGTCTTGACAAGCTTGTCAGAGCCAACGACAGCGAAGGGGATCTTGCTGGCGATCTCCTGAGCCTCCGCAATGGCCTCCTCATCCTCGTTCTCGTATGTAGGTGCCTCGAAGATGTGAATCTTGTGGTACGCAATATCTGCCAGCACCTGATGGATACGGGGCGTGAGCATATGGAAGTTCCGGAAGCACTGTTGGTTGCGACATACCCGAGCCTTGAACTCGGCAACCTCCTCATCCGTGAGGGTGTCCGCCTTGGCGATGATGGGAATCAGGTTCACTTTAGTGTGCAATTGACGCATGAACTCAATGTCAATCGGCTTGAGACTGTCGGTGATTGGAAGAATCAGCACCGAACGAATGGCGCTTAACGGGGAAGACACTCACGAGTGACCTGTGGGCTGAATGAAGTACAGACAGGCGTGGACGCGGTTGTCGACGATCTTTTGCCTGTTGACCCTGTTCTCCTGCTCGAGATACGAGTCGAAACGCGCCTCAATGTTCTCCACGATGGGCTTCCAGCTGCGAAAGGAGCGGTGAGCGCGGGCAACATGCGTAGCGCAAATTCGACGTACCACTCATCGTTGTTAACAAAATCGCCGAATCCAGGCGTGTCAACGACAGTCAGGCGAAGGCGAACACCGTTCTCCTCGATATCTGCGCGGTAGTCGTGAGGCAGACGCGCTAGTGTCGGCTAGAGGATGAATTACTCACCAGCACTGATACTCTCAATGGCGACTGTCGAGGGACGCTCCGCGCTGGGGGGAAGAGGCTCCTTGGGCGGGTAGAGCGTGGTGTTGAAGAGGGTGTTGATGAGTGTCGACTTTCCGAGGCCAGACTCGCCTGGAGACGCGAGTTCGTTCAGAACGCGCGGTACGTGTAACGAGTTGCTACGTACCAACGACCATGGCGGTGAACTGGAAGCCCTTGCGGACGCTCTTCCTGTGGACCTGGTTGGGGAGGTTGGCGAAACCAACGAAGCCCATGAGCTTTTTCCGGATGATGGGGGAGAGGGCGGGCTGGTCGGGGGCAGGCTGTTGCTGCTGCTGCTGCTGGAGCGAGGGCGACGAGCCGTTGGTCCTGGGGGAGAGGGACGCGTCGCCGTTGGTTGAGCCGTAGTCGGACATGGCTGGTGGGTCGATAACGAGCGGAAGAGAGGGCGAGAGAGGAAGAGGGAGGGGGGACGACGAGGAGCCGTGCGCTACCTGGATGGCCGCGAGGAATGGAACGGGGGGAAGAACTGAAGGGGGACGCGGGCGCTGTGCTTGTTTGGTGCTGCTTGAATTTGTGGCGGCGCCCAATACGAGGTCGGGCCTGGGGACTACAAGCTGGAGAGGACGGCAGAGTCGGATTATTAGAGCTCGTTCGCGAGCCCTGGCGACGGTTTACGTGGCGGACGCTTACCCAGTGCAGCGGGGTGTGGCCCCGGATGGTGGGCGACTTGCTGTGTGCAGACATCCTACCAGCTCCGACCCGCGCTCTTCTCCCGTTTCATATGCTGCCGAGCCTTCTGCACACGCTTCAGTCGTGCGGCGGCGTTAAAGGGCACCCTTCTGCCCCTTCCAGTCACCTGCACCACTGTTCCCAGCCAGAATCTGGACCGTATGGACGTCGGAGGCGGCGGAGAGTGAGAGCGCGACCAGCCATGTCGGCACCCAGAATTCGGCTTTCTAACGGCGCTGATCCCCGCTTGAGAGTCAGCTCTTCCGCATTCAGCAATCATACATCTTATGTAGGGTTAACACAACGCAACCGATATCCGCGCACGAGAAACACGACAGCACACTCGAGGAATCCCAATACAACCAGCGTGCAAGTAGCTAGATCTAACGCCTGTAGGCAGCATGCGATCAGACCCATCAACGATGAATAGCAGGGAAGGGAACTGCTCACTCTGGCATAGAAGCTCCAGGCAGGGCACCATCACTCCCGGGAGTGGTACCCAGTCTAGGTTGGCACACCATTACCGTCCACGGGATGCCGCGGCGACCGCCTCGCACCAACGCTGGACCAAGGCGCATCATTAATGACCACTTGACATGGAACGGCGGCAACTATTAGTACTCACCTGGATCTCCAGGCGCCTCTCCATCGTGAACTCGGGTCCATTGACATTGCATGCACGCTCCCGCTCTTGGCCCGTGCGGACAACTGTTCGGCCCTGAGGCACCCGAGGAGCGAAGATGTCCATCCCCCGTGCATAACAAGTGCCCTTTTGCTCAATGCTCCGAGTGGCGGTAGTGCTGCGCCCCAGTGACGCTCCTTGCAGAAGCTTGCCCAGCATGCTAGAGTCGGTGCGAGAGGGAGACGGGGGCGTCATCGTATGAAGAGCGAAGTGGTAGACGAAAACAAGCGAAATAACCTGGGCCGAGACGTGGTTACCGGCAAGAATGCAGGGGTGCCGGGCAATCGAGGGTACTCCCTATATAGTGGTCAGCCTGTGAGCCACCGGTGCCGCCTGGGTTGCTGCATACAATTAGATCTCCGACGGGGCGTGCCACGTACCAAAAGCTCTTTGTCCCGTCGCTTGGGCCAAAGCCGTGACATGAGCAGATCCATGTCATGGCGACACGGCATATGTGACGGTCGCGGAGTCAAAGCGACATTCGAGAGTTCACCTGGAGCCGACAATGGCTAGCTTGGGGTCTCGGTCCCGAGGCAATGGGCTGTTCCGTACGTACATGATACATTGAGCATTGTCTCCGAGCTACTAGCCTTGCGATGTCACCGCAGGGTCAACCAAACGCAATTGGAACACTTCAACGGGTCTATGAGAACGACAATCTACAACCACCAAGCAAGCACCAACCACTCACCATCATTCCTCGCATAATGCCCAGTCGTATCCAAATCAAACTTGCCCCTGTACCAATCATCCATATCCAGGTCCGCAGTGATAATGCCCTCCTCCCCAAGCAATGGGCCCGCAAGTACCTTGCCCAGAGGGCTGATTATAACGCTCCCGCCAGCAATCATGACGTTGTTCGGGTCCCGTGCCTCGCTGTTCGCGACGGCGTGGTCGGGCGGGTAGTCTTTCTCCTGTGCGAATTGGCAAGCTGAGAGGACGAAGCACCGGCCTTCGAGCGCAATGTGCGTCATGGTGTTTTGCCACAGAGGGCGCGCGTCGACTGTAGGTGCGCAGTAGATCTGGGTTCCTTGTGAGTAGTACCATGTCCGCACTGCGGAAATCGTAGCGTGGTGAGCTTTGCCGCATCTCCTAAAGCATAAATAGAAGACGAACGCAGGGGCATGTAGTTCTCCCTGAGAGTGTCATTTATCAGCCACCATGATTCAGGAGACGTACACATACAACTTACCAACAGATAGTGGCAGACAGCTTCGCGTCCACGGTTCCCTGACCAGCCGGACTCTCGAACGTCTTGCTGACGACCGGGAGGGTCGTCCCATTTCCCTGGCCCCAGATCGTGCGCTCCATCGCAGTAGGTACGAGCTTCCGGTGCTTCGCCAGATACCCCCTTTCGGGGTCGACAAAGACAGCGGTGCAGTACAGGGTGCCGTTATCGCGCTCGATGACCCCAACGACGAGGAAGACATTCGTCTCCTTGCTGATCTGCTCGATCCGCGCTATGGCAGGCGAAGGGATCTCGATCGCCGCCTTTGCGTAGCGCACGAACTCGTCCCGGCCCTCTGGGCGACGATCCCCCACGACCATCCCGAAGGTGGACATCTTCGGATAACCGCCGATGCTGCATATCGGTCAGCGTCTGGAATTCAGTACAGATTGGCCTATAGACACTCACAAAGCCTCAGGGAATACAGCGAGTTGTGCGCCATCCCGCTCCTTGGCGAGGCGCGTGAGCCTCTCGAGCTTGTCCAAGGTCTCCGTGAGAGAGTACGCTGCCGTAGCGGCCTGGACTACCGAAGCCCTAATGATGTTAGCCATCGCTCTGCAAGATGACGGTGAGATGGGCGCGGTACTAGTATCGAGTCAACAACGCATTATATGTCCCAGGGAGCTGCCTCTTCGACCGGACTCGGATCCAGGAACGGTCACGGTTCTCACGAAGCGTTACGCCAGCTCCCGTGCTCATCCGTCTTTCGAGCCGAGTCGTTCCACTTGAGAGAAGACTCGTGATGTTCATCTGAGGGCCATCTTGTGTACTGAACCCGAGAGAGGCCGAAGAGTCTTGAGAAACAGAACTGTATTGCGTGCTCAAGAACGTGCTGCTTGAAACGCCCAACAGATTCAGTTAGCTGACTAAGCGGACTATATCCAAACTAAGACTGACTCTACGAAACGGCTGGGCCGACTCGGATAGGAGTTACCTACTAACCCGGACTACGTACCTAGTATACTGCACTGCGGACATGTGAGTCCTGTAAATCAACATCCTGACCTGCAATTGCACAGTACTTCGACATGAATTGAGCGGTGACCACTGTAGTGATCAAGTTGATGACCTATAGGCTCGGTTCAACATCGTGCCTCCAGAAGCCGAAAGTGGACCCACTTCACCGTTTCATGCATGCATCTCCATGGGAACTGGTATGACTGTTAGTGTTCAGTCGTATTTGATCTTCTTTTTTCTCATTCAGATTTCTCTCCATTAGGTCGAACTTCAACACGAGATAGGCTCCAACCAGGACGTACCAGAATGGCATTCCGTCCACGGCATTTCACTCACACACCAAGATACTCTGATGGCCCGGTTCAATCACTCTCTCGCTGAGTATCTGAATGCCTTGAACTTAACCAGGGCCGTAACAGATGCATTCAAAGGCGTGTATCTGTTGTGCCATGATCATGCTTCTGTTGACCGTCTAACCACCGTGCCCACAGCTACTGAACATCTGTCGAGCATCGGGTCCAGAAACAGGAACACATCCCTAGCGCTAGAAGAGCCGATGACGTCTACGGATGCGTTGGAAGGCAATAAAGTTGGACCGCCCGAAGTCGTACAGGATCTCGACACGGCCGAGCTGGTAAATTACCCATCGGAGGCAAGAACTTCATTCGATATATTGGACCTCGTTGTCTAACGCTCTTTCTCCATAGGATCAAACCTGTAATTTAGACCAGTACCGAATTGTAAGCTCCTGTCTATGTTCATCTGAATTACACGGTTGATTGCAAGTAGGGAACACCTCTATACATGTCGATTAACGTGTTGCTTGGCCGGAGCGAGTACCACGAGCCTTGCGACGATGTGAGTTCTGTCTGTGATAAGCGTCGTCTCGGTTGTGACCCACATATTTGCAGATGCAGAGTGTATTCTATGCCGCCTATCTTTTCGCATTCACCTACAATGGACCTGTCCCAACCACCTACCCTTCCCTACCAACTTTACTCGCACATCGTTGGCCAGACGCAATCAATGGATGGGCATATGGTCCGGACCTGCTTACGCTCGGTAGTCTCAAAAGAACCTTTTTCGAAGAGGCATACGGTCGCGGGGGGTGGCTAGAGTTGTTTGAGAAGGAGACCCTTCCATACTGAGCTGAGGGGTCACAGCACAAGTCGTCATTGAAAAAGATGCTGGTAGTACTGCATGATCGGTGCTTGTGGTATCTTCCGAAGGAGCCTAGTCCGGCTAGGCCGGCTAGGAGGGGGAATAATCCAGCTCGGCGTCCTGCTCATGCTGCGATATTCGTCCCGCGGTCCATGGCGACTCCTTCGCTGGTCGTCGAGACGCTATCTCAGTTTCTCGGTAAGTCGTAGATCATGTGCACCTGTGCATCGACGTGCTGACAACACTGCAGCAGAGAACGCGGAGCTCTACCATTTTTCGTGATGAAACGTCGCCGAAGACCGTCACGTCGTTGAAGTTGTATCAGGTGGTTCATCGTTATGGCGGGTTCTCAGTGGCTGCTTTGGTAATGGACGAACTCGTCCCGACCCTCAGACCTCAGGATTGGGACCGCCAACGGTCTGTCCGAACGTAGAGCTCTTGGGGTAACCCCCAATGCTGTATCGAACAATGGTTAGCATCTCTAAGGCAGTTGTCGAGAAACGATGTGTACGCACAAGGTCTCCGGGAACACGGCGAGCTGCGAGCCGTCTCGCTCGATGGCAAGACGTGTCAACTGTTCGAGCTTGTCCAGTAGAAGGAGCAGCCTGTACGACAGATGCCTTGATGATGTTAGCCATGTCGCCGAATACTAAGTTTGCAAGTGTCTGCTCAGGGCACAATGCGACTCCAACAACCTGATATATGTACCAGCGACGCCTTCAGCGCTGTCTCAGGTACCAAAAGAGCTGTTTGCACTTCAGCATTGCTATTAGGATGGGTACTCGTTTGCCCCGTTGAATGCATCGAACGATGCAGAGCCCTTGTTGTTGCAGTGGAGCGCTTCCGTACGGGATTCATGTTGAGATGAGTAGTACCATGGTTAGTCAGAATACTCTTTCTAGCGTCCTGCGTCAGATCGCTCAAAAAATGGGCTCCGTCTCGCACGCATGCACTGAATGGCTGAGAGGTAAAGTAGCGCACGACGGCATCGCATTATGCACTAGCAGAAGACTCAAGAGCGGCCTGATGCTTCGGTACAGGCAGCCACTCCTTCGGGAAGTCTCTAATAGATGGTCTGTGTGTCTGCTTGCCATAGATATGGCCTCCCTTCTTCGCCTTGCGCGTCTTCGCCTCGACATGCCGGGTGTCGACGGGAATGTCAGCGAACTTCTCTTCCTTCAGATCCTGCAGCACCCGTTCAACCATCAGTCAGAACGTAGCAAGGATGGCGCGATGAGGTCACGCACGTTCGCAGCCGCCAGCAAGCGGTCGAGCGTGTCGCTCGCCCATTTCAAGTTCATGGCGTCTTTCGGGAAGTCTTCGCATGAGATCTTGAAGTACCCGTGCTCATGTCCGCTCTCCTCCGAGCCAATACCGGAATCCGCGGGGGGATCCGGTGTCCAGCGGACGCCAGCGAGGACCTTGAACTTATGAATGGCATCCGCATTCTTGAGCGGGAGTTTTGCGACCGGGACGACGATGGTGCGCTTCGCGGCAGCAGGGTGTGGTTCCCCACCATAGGAGACGGAGCGAATTATTAGGGGATTAGAGGAGTCTGGGGGTACGAAAGGCTTGCGGTATGCTGCACTTGGCGCGTCAGACCGCGCGCACGATACACGGTCAAAGGAGTACGCACCGACGAGCTTGGGCATCTCGTGCTCAATTAGTCGAAGGTAGTATAACATCTCCCTCTGCTGCTGCAGGGCCTTGTGCATAGGCTCTGGCGCATCATCCTCCACCGGGGCTTGGTCCATCATGGAGTCTTCGTCAATAGGGAGCGGCTCCAGGTTGGGGACGATACGTCTTGCACGGGACGGAGTGGTCGAGGCGGGGGCCTCCTTGCGAGCACCGAGCACCGAACATGTGTGGAAGTGTCTTGGGCGAAATACGGGGGCGAGGGCGGCCCTGCAAGAACGCGAGAGAGCCATTGCGCCGAGGACCAGCTGGACGGAGAAGGCAGCAACTCACCGCTCTCACCGCAAACTCAAGAAAGCTGGCGGGCGCCAACAGACAGATCCCATCGGGAAGCCTTGGGTGGCCGCATATGGTAACCCGTACTTCAGTCTCTGACCTCCGTCTTCGCAGCACTGAGCACCATGGTTGTGAGTGCGATCGCAGTGCTGGCCTACGGAATGTCTTGTTGACTATGTGAAAAGCGTCTGCTACTCTCTATCAAGGCCGATCTTGAGAATGTTACCGACCTCCAACCGGCCTCAGATGACTTTGAATACTTCTTCAAGGTCGGTATTCCAGTTATTGGACAAACGCGTCGCATACTAATGTGAATGTGTACGGCATCTGTGCTTAGGTGAAATGCACGAGCTGTAACGAGGAACATCCCAAACTCGTCACGTTGAATCGGCTGGTACGCCGCCGTCCTCTCTGAAGTCGCACCGCATATCACTGAAGCTTTTCCATGCTCAGGAAGAACGCGAAGTAACCACTGGCAAAGGCAGCACAGCACACTTCGTGTGGAGATGCGGCCTCTGCAAGAGAGAATCTTCCGCCAAGTTTGAACCCGGAGAGAAGCCCAAGCCATACAGTGCGGATGCGAATGGCCAATTCGCCCCATTTCTGACCATCGACTGCCGTGGTCTCGAGTTCACGCGGTTCGACCCGAAGGTGAGACTATGATTGTTTGTTTACTTGCGAATAGCTATAACTCGAGCGCAGGGTATCTGGAAGTGCGTTGGTGCGGAGACGGGGACACCCTTTTCAGAGGTCGATCTCGAAGAGGGCGAATGGGTCGACTACGATGAGAAGGTATAATCAGCCGCCTGCGTCATCTACTAATACTGACGCTTGCCATCGATAGGCTGCCTTACCCGTCGGGGTCTCCAATGTCGAGAGCAAGTGGACCAGAGCATGATCGGCAGTTTTGTGCGCAGGGAGAGTGTAGCGACAACGAAAATGTATACTGTACACTATGGGGTTTGTGGAGAGCAATGCCTTGTAAGCACATATCGATCCATGATTATCAGCAATCAAAGGTTAGAATGGTATAGGCACTGTTAACACGGTCGAACAACAGTAACTCGCAAGTCATGGTCGTTCAGCCCGCCGGAAGATCGCTGGGGCCCCCCACTTGGTCACTCGTTCCCCCCTTCCGTCCCTTCTCGTCCGACGGCTTCGCCTCTGGGGATGGATCTTCCTTCCCCTCGTCTGACTTCGGACCAGGCCCTCCCTTCGTGGTTTCCCCCTCATGCGAGCGTCGCCGGCACTTCCGGCCTTCAAGGATTTCGCGCTTCCACGAAGTGTCTTCGGCTCGTTCTCGCTCAGGAAGCGCATCGGTTACTCGCTTGACCGCAGTCGCCGTCTCGTCCTTGACCGTCTTCAGTACTTCCCCTTGCTTTTTCTTGAACTTCCCAAGGTGCTCGATTCTGGTCGCGCGTGAAGGTGAGCGTCTCCCTGGAGTAGACTCTTAGCCGTTGCGCCGGAAATGATCACGTACCCCCACAGAGCAAGTTCAGCTTTGCTGATCTCCACCTTGCTCATATCAACTCCTCGTTCCTCGAGAACGGAGATGAACTTGCGGAAGTGCTGCAATGTCACCTGAATTAGCACGGATGCTTTCTGCCTATCGTCATGGATCTAACTCTTGCTGACCTCGATTGATGTTCTACAGGGGTGACAGGTGTATGTACCGCATCAAGGATTGAATCCGTGCTGTCTATTCTCATGAATACGCACCGATAGTGACCCGATAGGGGTGACAGAGTATGGATCAGGCCATCCTTGACTGATATCAACCCTGCAGAGGTGACCAAACCACCAGCCAGAAATGATGAGTGTTGGAACGTCCCGGGTACTGACGAAGGAGTGTTAAGAAGCTGAATGCACGTTTATGCCGTAAGGTGTACCTTTGATACCTATGAAGATATTGACTAAGTGCGACATAGGACATGCGAATCAGCACATCATAGCTTAGTCGACGCGTATATAACCTACAATTATTGTCCTGCTATTTGTCAGTACTTAGTCTCCCTCGCTCGCGGAAGCACTCACCGACACATAAATCCAGGTATTGCGCTTGATTGTCTTCCTCAGTAGTCGATCAAGCAGACCTCTCAACGTAAAATTCTTCTGCAGCATCCTCTTCACCGGGTTCTTCGACTGCTTCTGCAGCCCGACGTAGTGCATCACCGCGTCCTCTTCCTCTCCTGAAAGAGAGGAAGTCGAAGAATCCGAGGTGGGGGACGGAGCTGTGAAACTATGCCTTGGAGCCGATGTGGTTCCCGGACTTGGGTCGTCGTACGGGACGATGCCTTTACCCCCTCCGGCGTCCTTCCAGCGTCCTGCAGTAGTGTCAACGAGTTGCCCGTTCCTCGCCCAGCGCAGCTTTCCTTCGCTGTCGATAGTCACCAGGTAGTTCAGGCCTATCGTTCTGTCCGTTGAGCAACGACACGCCGTTGGATATCATTGCGCTTACGTTGGGAAGCTGAGAGGTACGTGATGCGCTTTGCGACGATGTTTCGGTCAGTCCACGTCCGACGCGGTGTTATGGAAGGCTGAAGCACTCTCACCTCCTTCTCGAGCTGCTCTCGCGGGCATTCCGGAAGCGACAAGTCCTTGCCTCTTCCATAGTCGAGCCTACGCTGTGTCAGTCGCGAAATCGAGAAGACGCGTAGTTAGAACGTACCATCTGAAGAAGTTCTCTTCCGTGTCTTCCTGCTTCCATCGCGCATGGTAGTACTGATCACCTCGTCGCGTAAGTTACAATACTGTGATAGAATGAATGCTCTTCTACCTTCACTAGAAATCAACAATGTAAGTAGTTGTCTATGACAAATATGCGTGCACGTACAATTCGAGCCATACCGATGTTTCCTACAAAGGGTGGTTAACGACGCGTCGATCCGATCGAAAGTCACCAAAGTTGGAAGTAGCACCCACCCGTCGATCAATTCCAACCAATGCTGGGTCTCCAGGTGTTTCCGTGCAGCCTCCGTATGCGCAAGGCTCTCTCCATCCTGCAACATCATATCGTTGCCGTCCTGCAGCCTCCCCGCCAGGAACGCGGCCCGTTTCCACCTCTCGCGACTCGTGTTCTTCCCCTGCTCCGCGGCATCCCTATCCACCTAATGCGGTCGACTCGTGGTGTCAGCGACGCAGTCTTGGCAGCCTCGATCGGGCGTGGTGGCGCACCTTCATCCGCGCATGGACGGAGAGGTCCGTCCACATAAAGTCGGGGTCGAGGTACTTTCTGCGCATGCGCTTCCGCCACGCCTTCTGTATGCGCACGGCTGCATTCTGTCGGGCAATCTCCGCGAGCTGCTCTTCAGAGCTCTGCTTCCGGAGGGTCTCTTCCAGGGCCTGCATGTCGGTCTAGCTATGGAGTGTGGCGGCAGTCCCTTGCCCTTTAGTCCTGCTAAAACGCATGACGTCATCCTGCCCCAGGGCAATCCAGGAATAGGCCAGTGTATTTTCGGTACGTGTACAACGCTTTGTACATGTAAGCGAGGATGGTGTGCGCAGAGCTTCCAGGGAGAGATCATAACGTAGTGTCCATGCATTCCAGCCTCTCGATCCTAAGATCCTAATACGATTAAAGTGCTACACGGGTGTATGTTGTTGCGAGAGATGGAGGGATATACGCGATGTGATTGGGGCCAGACCAACGAAGACATGTGGATGGGGTACTATAAAGCATGACGGTGGTAGTAACGATGGCATGAGAAAACGTGAGGGTGAAGCTCGTTCAAGATAGACATGCAACGGCGATGATGCAAATGAGATATGCGACAAGAGAAAATGACAGAGATATCAACTCGGTCCAGGTCCGTTTACTTGAACCCGTTGAAGGACCAGCCCGGCTGGAGTTCGAGGTATGCGTGCTTCCGCAGCTCAGTAGCACTCGGCCGCTCATCCGGATCGCTGGAACGGAAGATCAGCACTTGCTTCCAGTATCACGACAAGCAAGCAGAACTTACGCAGCGAAGCACTTCAACCTGAAGTCATCCGCCAATGAGGACAACACAATCCCGTCCGGCACTGGAGGTGCTTGCTTGGTTTGGTAGAGCTGAAGTGCGCAAAGTCAGAACTTCTCTACCCAATGGGAAGGAGTCAGAACCCACATGAAGCAAGACAGCCATGGCCTCTTGTCCAGACCATGGGCGCTGGCCCGTCCACATCTCGAAGACGACACAGCCCAGACTCCATATATCGATCTTGGAGTTGTAGCCCTTGCCCTTGGAGTTGACGACCTCAGGAGCCATCCAGAAGACAGTTCCCTGCATGGAGGTGTATGCAGCGGCCATGTTGATGTCGTCTGTGCGCTTCGAGATACCGAAGTCGGAGATCTTGCAGACACCGGAGGTCTCGACAAGGATGTTGTCTGCTTTCATATCCTAGGACGACGATCAGTCTTGCGTGCAGGGAGGCAAGACGAAAGATCACGTACTCGATGTAGGATGCCTCGGGAGTGCAGGTACTCGAGACCGCTCAAGATTTGACCGGTGAAAGACTTTGTGACTTCCTCGTCGAAACGACCATACTTGCGTAGACAACTTGCAATGGAGCCACCAGGAACGTACTCCAAGAAGCTGCACAGCAACATGAGCCTAGATCTAGACATGAGAAGCTGCGGATACTCACATGCTCAAGAACGTGGGCGTCTCCTCGAAACCGAGATACTGTACGATGTGGGGGTGGTCGAGGTCTTTGAGGGTCTCGCTCTCCAACTTGAGAGCCTCAACGACGCTGACTTGCCGCGAATCGTCCTTGTCGCTCGCCGTCCGCGGAATCTCGACCTGCTTCACCGCAATCATCTCACCAGTCGTCGCGTTCAGCGCGAGATACACCCGGCCGTACGTCCCCTTTCCGATGAGCTCACCCCGCACCCAGCGGAAAATCGCTACTGATTCGGTTAGCCCGACTCTCTCGCCGCTTACGGGAACAATGAATCAACTCACGTTTGACACCACCTCCCGGAGACGCGTCCGACGACGTCGACGACAGCGGGCCCTTGCCCTGCTCAGTCGTGACCTCCTCCAACTTGCTCCCCCACAGCTTCGTGTGCCGCTTCCGCGACAACGGCGCCACCGTCGAATCATCGCCCCGCGAAGTCCTGTCCATCTGCCGCTTGTGCTCCGCCGCGACGACACGAATTGACTTCTTGTGCCTGAAGCGCTGCGGCACCGGTACGGCAGGGGCTTCCGTCGCGGTCGGCGACGTGCCACCCGACGGCGCGTCAATGACCGGCTTGTCGAGATCGTGCTCGGGGAAGTACTCCTCGAGCCGCTCGTACATGACCTCCGGTGGCGGTCGGGGTGCCCAGGTAACATCAAAGTTGTTGTCGAACTTGCTGATGCGGTCCTTGAGCTTCTTGGTCGGCTGTGTGATGGCGGGTGTCCGCCGAGGAGTACGCGGGGGGATGGAGCTGGGGATGTAGTCGGGAGGGCCAGGGAAGCCCGGGGGCGGAGACCGGCCGTAGTCGACGTTGCTTGAGGACGCAGCGGCATTGGGGTCCATGGAGGGGAAGACAAGAGGTGCGAGAGGAGGGCGGGAGGTAGGAGCCGACTTTTGAACGGGCGTCGCCTGTTGTGGTTCCGAAGGTTTCTGCGGTTTCTTCGCCCAAAAGATGGTGCCACCTTCGTCGCTATCAGATTCCTCGTCGTCGGCCTGACTGCTTCCATTAGTACCATTGATCAAGGTAGATCCAGACGACGACGACAGAACGGTCGACATCGGCGGCATCTCGACCGTAGGCGGTGGGGTCGGCAGCTGCTGGGTGGGGGGAGGCCGCGGTTTTGGCGGCGGGCGCATCGTTCCTTCAGCAGCGGTCTCGTCAATGAAGCCCTCGAGCCAGGTGCGGTCATCAGCGCGAACGGTGTGCGACCCGCCGTCTTCATCGATAGCACCACGCTTGGCGAACGCCGTGCCGGGAGGCTCGGTAGGCAAGGAGTTTGGCTCCAAACCGTTGGTTACCGGCCCACAGATAGGGCCATCGACAGGACTGCGTGGAGGAGTCCGTGGCCCTCGGATCGAATGCACTGCGGTGCCTGTCCCTACACAAGCGTCCGACTGTTGGTCGCCGTGCACCTGCGGAGGTGGCGCCCTCGGCGCGTCGTCACGGTACGAATGGATGGACACATTCGTACCGTAACCCTGCGCAGACGTAGGAACTATCCGGTGAGAGATGGAGTCGGAAGTCTCTGAGTTTTGAGGAGAGTGCATGTGGCGCGGCTGATTGTACGGAGCAGAGCTCGACTCGCCAAGCGCAGAATGAGGACGAGGGAACGGATCTTGAGCGGGAGACCCCAGATAACTGCCCAATGTTGCTGTTGCAGATGGGAGACCATACTGGCTCCGCATATAGCTGTTCGAGGGAGAGAGCGCGGAACGCGCGACATCCGGAGAGGGCCCTAGCTCTGAGTGAGCGGACAAGATGTCGCCTGGAGACGTGGCACTGGGGAGAGACGGACCACCTGCAGAGCTGCCACCGGTCGAAGGTCGTGTAATCATCGGTAGTGGCGGCTGGGGAGGAACTCTTGAACCACGACCAGGCTGCAGACTAGGCGGGTGCTTAAATGCACCCCGCATGTCAGTCATACTCTTGGCGCCGTGTCGCATAAGGCTGGGAGGAGATGCGGTCGGAACAGGCTTGGGATCGGCCTTGTTACTGGAATGCTTCCACGTGACAGCCCAATTGCTTGGCACCTGCTTGAGCTTCCTACGTGAGGAGGACTCCCCGGACCCGCTCGAACCAGTGCGATATGTGTGGAGAGGACCCATGAGAGACGGCGGAGTCAAAGGGAACCGATTCGAGCGTGCTTCCTGTGGTGTGGTTGGACGATCCTTCCAATACCCACTCGAGGGAAGATCACCGGAGTTGGGAACAATAGTCCACGAGTCCTGATCACGAAGCCGTCCACTATCCTTCCGCTGCTCCCGTCGTCTCCGCTCCTTCTCTCTATCTTCACGTTCTCGTTGCCAGCGATCGTTGTAGCTAGATGGTGTACCGTCATTGGTATGTGATCGTTCACGTTCTGGTATCTCGGTAGCGGGAGAAGAGCGTGAGTCGGAGGGAGGTAATGGTGGTAACGGGTGGGATTCCTCAAACCGAGATGCCTGGGGAGACGTTCCTGGTACGGGTGATGCGCCGATGTGATATGGGTCGGAACGGTAGGCACGAGACTCGGGACTTTGCACTGCAGTGCGCTCCGGAGATAGCAAGTTGGCCGGCGAGCGAGACCTGCGACCATATCCGGAAGGAGAGGACGGGCGATGTGTGGGCATGGGCAGGGCACGCGAGTGTATAGCACTGCGGCCATAATCGCGAGCATCACGAGCTGCGGTGTCCACGTCGTTGTGGTCCAGATCATCCGAAACGGAGGCTTCGTATCCCACCTCGGCAGGATGAGGTTCGCTAGCAGACGACTGGCTTCCTTGCCGCAACCTAGTCTGACGGTTAGGTCGGAGAGGCGCATACAAAGAAGCTTGTGGAAGGACAGGAGGAGGAATAGTGTTGACAGTCGAAGACGGAATTGAGTCGTAAGCAGGCTCGTGGACAGACGCGGAAGAGTGAGATACCAACAGCTTGAGTTTGCCGCTGCTATCACCGTGCTCTCTGTAGAGCTCGAACAATTCCTCGTCCGTCAGAGCATCACCGATGGCAAACTGCCCAATCTCCGTTTGATAGATGGAAAACTTTGGGTGGTCCTCATCCGAAATTTGGAGCTATCGACGCGCGTTACTGCGGGGTTGCAGCTTCCGTCGGTTATGGACACGCACCTTGGTGAAAATTCGCTCGCGGATGAACGCAGGAGTCATCGCGCCAGTGATATCCACAATATGGTAGTTCTCCGCGTCAGTGGTGACGAGCACATTCGCCTTTCCCATCGGGTTGGAGCGGAAGACATGCGGAGGGGTGGGCATGTACGAATCCGGCGTAGAGACGGTTGGCGACTGCGCCGGCAGCAAGTCAGTATGGCTGATGAATGGCACAGAAGCACGACGCACCGTGGCTGGACGAGAGCCGCTCGAAGAATATCTGCGCGGATTGGGCTGGGGCTGAGGGCGCACGAACGGGCGCGGTCGAGCTTGCGGGGTATTGTCGATGCGGTCTGAGCCTGCGGGGGTGATCATGTCCTGCCTGATAGTTCCTTCTTCGCTAAGCTGAATGCTGGAGCCGTTCAGACCAGGAGTACTGGGTGGAGGAGTAGACTCGACTGCGGGGGAACTGGTGCTGGAGGGAGAAGAAAGGGCGGGATTCGAGGGATTGGACCTCGGATAACAATGCAGATTGGTGGTCAAGGGCGGAGGCATGTGGGAGCTGGCAGGACCGCTGTGATAGCGTTCGTGAGGGTACTGTCCTGTCGATGGGAGGGATAGCGCGGGGCTAGGGAGAGGCCGGGGAGGGAAAGTCTTGAGCTGCTTGGGTGGTTCGGCGGGTGCCATATCGTCTTCGCTGGACTCGGGGGACGCGTTGCTGACGACGAGGACACGCCGCTTACGTGGTTTCTTGGTGAAGGTCGATCGAGCGTCGTCGGACATGGCGATGGGAGAGGGAGCCGGGGAGGACAAGAGAGAGACGGGGGAGGGAGAGAGGGCGCGGGCGGGTGCGATCACGGGCGATGAAATGAGGGCGGATGGGGAGGAGGGGGCGAGGAGGGGCGGGGCAGAGGAGAGACCGCCGCAATGGCCTGCAGCGGGGACGACGGCAGAGGCGGCGAGGAGCTCGTCTGCCGTGGGCGGGGGCGAGAGCGTCGTCGTGCTAAACGACGAGAACTGAGCGAGCCGGCAACTGCTCTCAAGGCACGCTCTCTACCGCCGGCTTAGTCAGCATCGGCATACCGACCCAGCAGCCGCCATCTCACTTCCGGCGCCGCTCGCCGCCCGGCCTTGCCTTTCCAGGCAGCTCTCCCTCCCGCCGAGCCCGCTCCGTGGCCGCAGCCTTCACGCCGCCGTTCATAGCGCCGGCCTGTTCCTTCTAGCATTCCACTCGTGCACACATGAACTCCTCATGGCCACCCTTCTCCGGCTCCCTCGGTCCCATATCACCAGCGTATGCCTCACCCGATCGCCTCCCGTCTCCTCCTCGGCGTGTGCCACCGCGCGTGCACCCCGGGAATTAGTCCATGCGCACCCACTCCGCCTGCGCACAATTAGACCCTGCATCCGGACTCTCTTCCGGAACCATGAGAACGTCCCGACTTTCAATTAACCATCCCGCCATATCACCAAATCATTAACCTGTCAGGTCCACCTCGCGATCATCTGATTGTCGTCCTCGTACTTACCGTTCAAACCCACTCTCTCCCACTTCCGGCGCGCGGCCTTCGCACGGTCCCTCGCCCAGCCGTGCACGAACGACGCATCCAGCATGTCATCCACACATCATCATCATGAACCGTCCGTGTTACAAAGTCCGTACAAGTACAATGACGCACGCATCACCAAAGAGCACAGGTATACATACAAAGCTCATCCCGCACACGTCTCGCCTATCGAGGAGTGCGCTCGCCAAACGTTCCATGGTTCAGGTCGAGCTGCGGAGCACAGTCAATCGAGGGCAGAACGCGGGATGGGTGAGATCCACGACGCACCTTCGGCAAGTCTGCACGCTCCTCCAACATGGCTTCACCCCAACATAGCAATCTCAGCAACCCGACAAGTTTCGCCTCCTTCCCTTGGCTTAGGCTCTCCAGTATCGCCGCGTTCACCTCCGCCGCAGTCTTCAACCGCTGGGCAGGAGACAGAAGCTCACTCACGGAAGTCGGCATCATCGGCGACGACTCGAACGCCAACAGCGCCATCGTGCGCTCAAGCTCGGCCAGGAACTCCGGGCTCTCTTCGCCGCGAGGTGCAAGCTCGTCCTGTGCGAACTGGAGTGCGTCTGCGATCTTGCCTTGTCGAATGAACTCAATGAGTTTCTGCTGCTGCAGGTGGAAGTATAGGGATGGATTCGTGTCGAGTATCTACAAATACGGTATCTATTAGCATCATGCTTCAGATGAAACGCGAGATGCAAAGATGGGGGATCATATTGAAGACTGAAGTTTTGGTGTTGAGTCTCACCATCGACCCTGAGGGTCTCGGCGTGGTGCATGAAAAGGTTTAATCCTGCTAGGCCGCCTCGAGGCGACCAATCAAGGATCCAGGCAGAAACACTCACATCTGGATTCAGGTCGTTGACCCGCGTAATGGCATCACCGACATCACCGCGCTGGAGCGCCTCCCGGATGTTCATCCTGTTTTCGATGGAGTCGAAGTCGACTGGCGCATCGAGAGATGCCTCCTTGCTGAACTCTTCGGCTGCGGACTTATAGCCCTCAATGACGAGATAGTCCATGACGAGCCGATTCAGGTCACTAGGGGTTACGGAGTCAGCACAAAGTTCACAGAGACAAAGCGTATGGCAACGACGCCAAGAGTCAGATAATACATGCAAATTTGTTTAACTCTTCAAAGAGATTCAGAGAGATTCCCATTGATAGTTGCTCATCCTAAGAGCGTCGTGGCCATCCCAATGAAAGAAAAGAACTCACTCCTTGGAAACCTGCACGTCATGTAACCGACGCTCCCATTCCTCCTGGTAAATCTTCGCCTTCGGCTGCGCTGGCTGGACAAGACATTAGTGGACGGTCCGACGTAACAGAGGGAAGCAACAGACCATGAGGAACACGACGAAGACCGGAGACGAAAGTTTTATGAAAAGAGGTCACTTTAGGGCAAGCTTACAGTAAGCGCCCGGGTAATGGGCAGGCGCTTCACCAACGCTTGCGGGACATAACCAAGTCTTAACCCCACTCTCGGTGAAAGCAATATGTGCAGGATGCGACCAAGACAGGCTGTTGATACAAGTATCTTGACATCACCATGACCATCGAGAGAGCATCAGCGTCCGATAAGGGATTGGCTAAACTAAGCTGGAGGTTCGGTGCACGCCTTGGTTCACTACTAGTACTCGCTTCCTGGCGGAGAGAAACGTCATGAGAAAGCTAGATGGCAAACATTGATGGCGACAGTGATATACGGAATATATGCATCATGCTTTTGAGACAAGTCCACCTGAGCGGATGATGTCCAAGAAATCGTCCTGCGCCAGAGGAGCTGAAACAGAAGTCAGTGAGACATCGACCTGAATTAAGATGAGCTGACTTGCCTTCCTTTCCCCTTCCGATGATGTTGTCTTTCTGTTTGCCCTTCTTTTTCTTGTCGTGAATGGCAGGTGCAGGGAGTGTGGGCTTTCCCGTTCCCCGATGCGCCTTCAGCTCTTCTGTCGCAGCCGCGGAAGCGGCTTGGGACTGCTGAATGGCGTTAAAAAGTTTCACAACTACGCGCGCCGTTAGCTTCATGACGACATGATCAAACGCAACGCGACGCAACATACCTCCTCGCTGGGCGACCTTCCGCAGAGCACGCTCGCTCTCTCCTCCCCACCCTCCAATCAGGTCTGTTATTCGCCCTCGATCCTCCTTCTCCTTCCTCTCAACCTGCAGCATATGCTTTCCCTTCGCCTCTAGCTTGTCTTCTCTCCGCTTCTTCGCCACCGACGGCTTCAGTGACAGAGGTGCTTCCGGCGCATTTGTGGTGAGGAGAGACTGCAGTGTCGCACCAAAGTTCACGGCATCTGTCGCGCGTCGCTTCCGTTTGAGTGTCTTCTTCGACTTTGCATACTTCGCCTCCGCGATCTCGTCCTCGGTGTCTGGTTCGCTGCCTGCAGAACTGGATCCGGCGTCTGAAGAAAACTCCTCCTCCGAACCAGAAAGCATCTCCTCATCCCCTTCATGTTCGGCCCCTTCGTCGTCAGACAGTCTTTGTCGCTTGGTGGGAGGCATGGTGTACGCAGAAGCAGAGAAGTGAATGGGTTGGGAGAACGAAGCAAATGATCTTCATGAAGTGCGCTCGACAGCACGTGGTCTGGGGTGCATCATCGCACGGAGGCGCCCATAGAGTCGTCCCGTTGCAAGATCGTAGAGCCGCAGAGAGCATCCGCTCCAACGCCGTTTACATATGTCGTCCTAGCTTCCGCTCTCTATCCTTTTAACGTCCAGCACGCTCTGCTGTCCAAGTCATTGCCCGTCTTCTCACCCGGCGCAGGTGTTGGCGGAATCTGCCGCCGTCAGTCATCCATATAGCCTCGCGACTAAGACGCGTTCCATCGGCCATCCCTCGCGACCGCTCAAGACACACCGAAGACACCCTCTTCCCGGATGGACTCCTCCTCGTCCCTCGGGCCAGCCGACTTTGCCGTCGAGCCAGACCTGCAGCCTCTCTACCCGACTCCTGCACAGATCTCGGATCTGATATCACCCAATGTCGGCCTCGCACCCTCGCAGAAGGCAGAGCTCGTCGCGCACTGCCTGCTACGCGCATGCGTCTTCGCGGACATGGCCCTGCTCTCCTTTCTTCTCACAGATCCGCAGGCCCAGCAGGTCGTCGACCTCTCGAAGCAGGACGAAGACGGGCTCGGGCTGATTAGCATTGCCATCCTGGGCTTCGGCTCGGAGTCTGACCGCGACATTGAACGCGAAGAGTGCGTGCGGCTGCTCGTGTCCGAGGGCTGCGACGTCAACGTTGCGGACTATGGTACGTCTCTTGCTCGAGTGAGTTAGCGCGGACCTTAGTGGATCCCCTCTTGCAGCCGGATGGACACCGCTACACTATGCTTCCCTGCTTTCCCCGCCTACTTTGGTGTCGTTTCTCCTGACCCACGGCTCCACTCCCCTCGCTCTCACCCGCCGCAATCTCACTGCTCTGGACATCGTCACTGCACATTCCACCGTTCCCGGACGTGAAGACGTTGCACTTCTGCTGGAGGAAGCTATGCGCGAAGCTGGCTGGAAAGGCGGCCGGATGGAAGAGCAACGCCGCGTCCTGGAGAAGCGTATGCGTCGCCTTGGAAAGCGGCGAAATGTGCAAGACGATATTGAGAAGGTCCTCGGTATCAGCTCCAGATGGTGGGGAGACGAAGACCTGCTCTACTCGATAGACAACGAGGACGAGGGCGAAGATGAGGTGCTAGACGACTCCACATTCGTAAGTCAATTCGGCCCTGCGCCATGCCATGTCTCTCAGAGCTAGCTGCAGACCCCACCGCCAGATTTCTCGTCCATGCTTGTCTATTCTCCCATGGCACTGCCTGACATCTTCCAAAACCTGATCACTGACTTCACGCCGTCCCTCCGAAATGCCGAGCCTGCTAATGCACTGTATATGCTCGCGCGGTTTGCATGCCTGAATTGCGATCATATTTGGCTCGAGGATCTCATCATCAGCGCTACTGACGCCATCGAAGATGTCTTCTTCGTGAGTTGATTCCATTGCAACTAGTTTGCGGATGGACCTGAATGGGATCACAGAGCCATGCAGAAGACCCGACATACCTCATCTTCTGGTTATACAATACGACTATTTGGTTGCACCTAATGCGTTGCGACAAGGCTATCAGTGAGACATGCGAAGCCTTGGGGTCTCTCTCGCTCATAGAGGAGATATTGAACTCCGTATTCGGTACGACTCCAGCTACAGTGATTTCGCCTGGTGTCAGACTCTGAGAGTTACTTCAGTGTTCGTCATTCGTTTCGCCGAGCGGAGGATAGACCAGCTCCTGGACGCGGCGTTGCTCGACTATTCGCCCCTATCCAGCGAATTCGACACCATCCAGTTTGAGGGAGAGTGGTCGTTCCTGCGATCATTCGGCGGAGGCAAGAAGAAGGCGAATGGGACGACACCTAACGCTACTCCTACTCGAGGTAGCGGCGCGATGTCTCCGACCCAGACCCGACCTCCTTCTCCACCATACCAGCCGTCGACATCCCCACCAAATTCTCGGGGAGGCTTTGCTTCAATCCGACAGACTTTCACGCGTGCACGTGGTGGCTCCTCTGCTACACCGCTACAATCTTTGTTCGCTCCCGATGCTCAACAACCTCCGCCGACGTCTCCTAAAGATGTGATCTCCTTCATCACCGCATTGCATACACTCCTCACGCTCTCTGGAATCAATCCTGCGCTGATCATCCAGTTCTGGTCGCAAGTGATGTATTGGACAGCATGTCAGTGATCTCACCTGGAGTGTCCACTGCAAAGGCTGACCCCTTGTAGGCGAGACCTTCAACCGTGTCCTGACGCGGAAAAAGTATCTGTGCCGGTCAGTATTCATGACACAGTTCTAGCCGATCTTGCTGAAGATTATCAATGTAGGTCACGAGCGGTACAGATCAGTGCCAACTTGGGGGTGATAGAGGAGTGGATTGGGACCATGGAGCTGCCGAAGAACATCGGTTCCCATTTTGCTCCAGTTCATGACCTACTGATGTGGCTGCAGGTCGGTCTAAGGTTGCCTACTAGTCGGTGATCTTGTTTCTGAAATTTCTTTCAACAGTGTCTGTCCTCCATCACGGAGTTCCCGAATCTCATTGCAACCATTCAGACGATGAAGCATCTGAACCCGTTGCAGGTTTGCGAGCTGCTTCCACTGAGATTCACCGTCTGCTGATACCTGTCTCTTCAGATGCGCCGCGCTGTTCGAGACTACAAGTATGAGGTCAACGAAGGCCGGATGACTGAGGAGTGCAATCAGTATCTTCAGCAACTGCAGAAGGACTGGGAGCGACATCGGGTCAAGATGGGAGTTGAGCAACTTCGCAAGGAGGTCAGTAGCTCTGTACATATCGGATGGCGGTGGCTTCAACGTCTGCTGCAGATCGGCGAGCGCGAACGAGAGCGGGACGACAGCATGAGCGAGACCCCATCGTCGCTTCACGATGCCTCAGATCAGGTCTCGCTCGCGCCGTCTGCTGAGTCCGCAGCGGCACAGCGCTACATCGACGGGCTCTTCGACCGGTCACAAGAGAAACTTCTCTGGGAACCAGCCAAGGCGCCTGACCCGCTCGGCGAGCTACTCGACTCGCGATATATGCTCCCTCTCCTCCTCCCCTCCGACCCGCGCATGCTCGGCGCACTCCCTACAAAACCTGCCAGCCTGGACGATGAGAAGCGTTCGAGCATCCGCCTCAGCGTCGACGGCTCCAGCCGCAGCACGAGCCGCGCGAGCTACCGCGGCGCGATGGGCTGGAGGTTTAGCAAACAGCTCCGAGAAATCGGGCCGACGACGCTGCAGTACGTTGACGGGATTCGAGCGGCGGCACGCTGGACACGACCGGAGCCAGAGCCGATGGAGCCGGACGAGGAGGACGATAAACCCCCACCGCCATACCCGACTGACGAGGAGGGCGACGAGGACGGGGACAACACGTTGAAGATTGATACCTCGGTGCACCTCACGGTGCTGACGCGTGCACCGTCTGGACGGAGAGGAAGGGCGAGCATGGCCGGGACGCCGACGATAGAACGCGAGGCGTCGATCTCGACGACCGTTGCATAGTACTTGCTTGCGTCATGTGTGCTTTGCCTAGGGTTGGCGGAACGGACCTGAATATCGAATGTTGCATTGCTGTCGACTCCTCATATCATGTACGTAGATACCGCTGCTGTTTATTGTCCATCTCTGCATTCCCGCTAGACGCGGTTAAACTCGATTTGAAGATGTGCGTTAGGATCATCTTGACGGCAGTACCGTCATCCACAGCTGTCCGGCTCAGCGGTCTATGAGCCCAGGCTGCGGAGTTGTGTCGGTACGCGGACCGCAGACATGGTGAGAGTTTGGGAAAGCCATCCCCCATCGGGACCAAGCTTATCGGGACTCGGGAAGTAGTTACTCACGGGAGCTCGTGGTCGCTGTAAGTCCGGACTGTTGCGCACGCAGCACCCCTGTTGTTCCATCTTGGACAAGAGCCCGAAGGTCCGTCGTAAACAAGATGTCACGCTTCTTCGCAAATACCGTCGCATCGGTGGTCAAGCCGCCGACTCTCGTTCTGCTCCTGCCAGAGAGCCAAGCATCTTGGTGTCAACAGGTAGTATATGCTTGCGATCTACATCAAGAAACATACCTGCTGATCGATCCTCGTCCAGCTCAGCGAAGAGGGCTACAATGTCATCCTAGTACCCTACCCAAGTCAGGCGGACGCCCTGCAGAGCAGCTTCTCAGATATCCGCGGCCATGCGAGGCTGGAGAACGACACGGAATGGGCTCTTGTGACCTTCGGTCTGGAAAGCGCGGACCTCGCCTTTGCTGGCGACCTTCTTTCTAGTGGGAAGCTCAAGGCGTGCGCACACTACTGCCCCCAGATCAAGGATGGCAAGGGTCTGGTGCACGAGCTCACGACCGGGACAATCCTCCCGTAAGTCTTCCCTCATCTACAGGCACCGAGCGCACTAAGTGACATCACGACACCACCGATCTGCAGTACCATATTCCACCTCTCCGCGAAGCAAGAAGCGCTGCACGCGTCCCTGCAGGAAATCGCGGAGGAGAAGGCGGTGGGGATCCCGACCTCTCGCCCCCCTCCCGTGACGATCCACACGTATCCGTTCGTCTCCACCAGCCCCCCATTCCCGTTCGAGGCTGGGCCCCCGATCGACCATGCGAGCGGGAAGGTCTCGTCGATCGCCCCCTACTTGCGCTCGGCGAATAACCTGTCGTACACGCGGACGCTGGCCCTCCTCCGTAGGGAACTCGGGCCTAACTTCCCGTTCGAGAAGCTTTGGGAGAGGCACACGTACTTTGTGAGTTCATTCGTGAGTTCGGGGTCGTTCCTGGAGCCGGCGTACTGAGCCTGTTTGGCAGGAATTCGAGGAGAGGGATGCCCCGAGTGCGTTCTGCCGTTTTATTCAAGCCGGAGCGTAGATGGGTACTGACATTGGCCGCATCGATGATCGGTCCTGTAGAGACTATGGCGACAATGGTGGGTAGACCATCGCGGATGCATGTTCGGAGATCTGACATCTGCGCTTCGCGCAGGTTTCGACGCCGTATGTCAACCATGTCCCGACGATGACCGGAGGCGTAGGCTACCAGGATCTGGCGAGGTTCTACAAGGTCTGTAGATGGTGCATGCAGCTTGCACATGCTGATCTTGCCTTCACTTCAGTATCATTTCGTTAGAGAAAACGTAGGCTCGTGCTCGGGAACGGACGTACGTTCGAGACTGTTCAACCCTCTCAACAGATCACTCCCCCGGATACGGAGCTAATCACCATTTCACGAACGAGTGAGTGGGTCTTCTGTCGATCGTCCGGGTCGAAGTTTGAAGCTGACCTCGGTCGCTATAGTCGGCGCGGACAGAGTTATCGACGAGATGATCTTCAAGTGCACTCACACGACCGTTTGTATCGAGCTGTCAATGTCCGCGGATGAGCGGCTGCTGAATGGGGATATTCTAGGAGATTGACTACTTCCTGCCGGGCATCAAACCTACCGGGAAGCCGTTGGAAATCGCCCTCGTCGGCGTTGTGGCCTTCCGAGGAGACAAGCTAACGTTCGAGTGAGTGCATCAACAAAACTGCGTCAAACTTCGGACACTCACCTGCCGCGTATTTTGGCTAGGCATATGTGAGTACGAGCGGTATACAGCATACTCCAACTGAGCACTTTGGGCGCAGCTATTGGGATCAGGCATCGGTGCTCGTACAGGTACGTGCACCACTTGCCTACCGCTGAACGACCGCTCACGAGCGTTCTCCAGCTGGGCCTCTTGGAGCCCGGCAAGTTGCCGGTGGCGGGCGTCGAGGTTGCGCGCAAAGTGGTCGACCCATTCGGCCAGCCAAGCAACAGGCTCCTGACTCGGTGGAAGGAGAGCGAAGGTCTCCCCATCGACTGATTTGCGTCTGTATTCTAGACCCGCATTGCCTGTTGATAGTTGAACTGGATGTATTCCAGTACATGTACGAGTACATGAGCACAGGATTCGTTCCCACTGGGGAATAAAGTTGTCAGATTCCCGCTCATCGGCCGCGCACAGCTATTCTTGAGACTGACCGCGGTTTACCGCGATGGTCGGTGTCGACCGAAGCGAACTGTCGGTGCGTAGTCGCGCAGCAGGTCTATCATAGAATGTGGTTGCGCGCAGCGCTGGAGAAGACCAGAGGCGGGAAACGTGAGATGTGCAAGACTGCAGGGTCGCGCCAAGAGTGTCTGACTCTATGAAGCGTGCTCAGAGCACAGAGTACATGCTCATGGTTTGTGGTCAAGGCCTCAACGTCATGGCAGAAGGGGATGTGCGGGTCGGGTATATGGGCGTCTGTGTGAGCGTGGCATAACGGCGTGGAGGCGGTGGTTGAGACAGACGAAGAGGCCGTGCACCATGCCGTGCTTTGCGAATTGCCATTGCCAAGTCCCCTTCGGGCCTTTGTCTATAAGTATACCCACTACGACCACTCCCCGCCGCCTGCTGCGCAATACTCGACCTCTTTCTTCCTCGACTCGGACCACCACCTTCAAGTTCCACGCGTTACTTCCCCGCTAGTCACGACCATCATGGCAACGATGCCCACTTCACAAAGCCCAACTCCTGCGCATGATCATCACGACCACGACCAGTCTGAATCCGATTCAAGGCCACTCCTTGATCACGGGAATGCTCCAGCAGGCAGCTCGCATGAGTTCCAGAATCCTGTCTACGATCCGGATTACAGGTTTAGCTACACGGATGAGCACTACAACTACTACCCAAGCGGCCCGAATCCCTCGGAGAGCAAACTCGATGAGCCGTTCTCCCCAAAACCGGACCAGTTCAACAAGCCGCAGGAGTATGCTCGCGAGACACGGTATGAGGATATGGGTACGTTGCCATTCTCCTTGGCCCCGACGCGTGTGTGGCTCAGTCATCGCGGTAGACTACGCAGAAGAGCCATTCACGGTTCCTGCAAAAGCTCGCTCGGGGATGAATGAGCGGCCCAACATGATCAAGCGTTATTTCGGTCTCTACCCGCTAGCGCAGCGGATAGAGGACAAGAAGCGTGGTGTGGGCGTGCAGAGGTTTCCCATAGCATGTGCGTAATCCGATGCATCGATGCTGGTGTATGTCTGACAACCGTCACAGCATGGGCCTTGTGCGCAGTCATGCTCGGTATCCTGATCTATGAACTCGTAACAAATTCGAAGGCACAAGGGACACCGTTCTCACTCAAGGTACGCGGATACCCTGTCGCCCTTCCTTCAGGATGACTGAACTTCCCCAGCCTGCGGTTAACCCTATGCTGGGACCATCATCGTCAGCTCTCATTGAGCTTGGCGCGCGATTTCCACCATGTATGAAGAACGTCACCGACTTCCCCATCACGACGCCAGTAGCCTGTCAGTAGCGGCTGCTACCCCTCCACCGTACACTGTCTCACCCGTTTGTACAGGTCTAAACAACACTGCAAATCCTGCAACGGAACTATGCTCCCTTGAGGATATCTGCGCGTTCGGCGGGTTCCACAACGAGACACCCGACCAATGGTTCAGGTATGCGCGTTGCCGTTATACGCTGAAACAACTCAGCTGAGCTTGCTGTTAGGTTCATCACACCGATCTTCCTTCACGCTGGCCTCATCCACTTCTTGCTGAACATGCTGGCGCAGTGCACGGTATCTGCTCAGGTGAGATCATCAGCCCGTCCCTGGGTGCCTTGAACGCTTGCTGACCGAAGTTCCAGGTGGAGAGGGAGATGGGCACGCCTGCTTTCTTGATTCTGTACTTCGCCGCTGGGATCTTTGGGTATGTCTTGCTCAAGTTGCCTCTGTGCCGTGATTGACTCGACTCTTTCAGTAACGTGCTCGGTGGCAACTTCGCGCTCGTCGGCGCACCATCCGTTGGTGCAAGCGGTGCGATATTTGGAACAGTTGCGGTCGCGTGGGTGGACCTCTTTGCGCACTGGAGATACCAGTATCAGCCGGGGAAGAAGCTGGTGTTCATGATCATCGAGTTGATCATTGGTATCGCAATTGGCTTCATTCCTTGTACGTTCCCGTCATCCTCGAACTTTGTGGGATTTACTGACGCCGAGACATAGATGTGGATAACTTCGGTGCGTGTCGAGAGGGCTGTGACTAATTCGAAGTCAGACTGATGTTCTCTTAGCTCACCTCGGCGGTTTGCTTATGGGACTGCTTGTGGGCATGGCGCTCTATCCCATCATCAGCCCTTCCACTCGTCATCGGAGCATCATCATCGCTCTCCGAGTCATTGCGCTGCCCCTAATCATCGTCCTCTTCGTGGTGTTGATCCGCAACTTCTATACATCGGACCCATATGCAGGTGAGCTCGCCACCGTCACTATGTACTGGACCATGCACTCACATTGTGCAAAGCCTGCTCATGGTGTCGATACCTATCATGCATCCCGACCAGCTCTAACAACCACTGCAAGGGGTGAGTGCTTCCTGCGCATAGTGTCCTGAGTGTCATCTGACTGGATTGTGCTTGCTCTCTGCGACTCATCGCGAACATAGGACTGGTGAGTAACTGTTTAGTTCTATTCCACCTGTGAACATCGAGCTGACGAACACACATCCAGGTTACTCGACCGGCTCATCGAGCATCTGATCGTCTGGGACATCCTCCCGTCGGCATACGACCGGTCGTGCTTATTCGGAGTGCTATCGCATTGCTCTTGTATTCAATCTTGGACCCGCGGACTTTTTAGCATATATACATTACATTATGGCACACCTAAGTACAAGCTCATACGTTCTCTGTTTGAAATGTCATCCTGGGGATTCACAGGAGCTCCAATATCCACAACACAGCGTAACAACGTACTTCTCTTGTATTCATGACCGGTGTCATCTCACCGGCACAACAAAAGTGTCTACACAAGTCTTTGCTCGTCCGGCGAATGGCAGGGTCATTGACAGCTACACGGGCGTCTAGATTTCCTTGCTCGTCCGACTTGTCTGCGCATGACATGAATAAGGTTGACTTGTTACCGGCCTGTACCTGTGTTCTCGACTCTATACCCTCTGCACGCGACCAGTACGAGACACCTTCGACTGGATACCTATAACCAGCAAGACACACGCGTAGAGGTAAGCGCAGGGTGGAGCTCGCGAAGCACAACAGGCTGACGGAAATCACTCGCTCGGCGCAGTTTCTCTGTTTCTGCGGACACCCTGCACCTCCGCTCTTTGCCCACCCTCTCTCGGATACATTTGGGCCCACATATGTTTTGCCGACCATAGATCCGCCGCCGACCATCCAAATAACAAGACAGTAAACTCTCAGTCAAGACGTCATGCCTCCCAAGCGCTTCCACTTCTCTCTCAATCCTCTATGGCCGCACTACTTGTCATGGGCATGCGTGGGGATAGCGTTTATACTGGGACTGCTGCGTTATGGGTTTCTTGGTGCGTAATTCTTCTCATGTCAGTCTGAGGAGGTCGGTCTTTGACATCAAAGGTAGACCGCACCGACCCGCTACATTGCAATGCGTTGCTCACGGAGGGTCGATGGTTGGATGCGAAGTTCAAGAACTGGCAGCCAGATGGTGCGTGTACCATGCCTCTTGCCGTCTCGGACCGGATGTTGAGCCAAGTGCCGGGTCGTAGGTTGCATGATGTACCAGTATAAGCCCCAGGATGTCGCGACATGCATGAAGTCAAGACGCGTTGTCTTCGTCGGGGACTCTGTCACACGACAACTCTACTTTCAGTTCGCACACCTCGTCGACAAGAACCTGCCGTCAGGCCCGCCAGATGATGAGCACAAGCACATGGACTACACATACACCTCCGCCTCGGATATCCAGCTCATCTTCCACTGGGACCCTTTCATGAACTCCAGCCATACACAGTCCCTTCTGCACCCATCCCCACGCGCTCCTCCTTCGGAGCTGCCCGCTCTTCTGGTCATGGGCTCTGGCCTCTGGTACCTGCGCTACGCCGATTCCGGCGGTCTCCCCGCCTGGGAAGCTAAAGTGGAGTCTACGCTCGCTGCCCTCTCGCACGCCCCGCACCCGCTCGCAGACAACGTCGTGATTCTGCCCATTGAGGACGTCGTTCCCGCCAAGCTCTCGCGTGACCGCGCGGCGTCCATGCACGCTTCGGATATAGACGCGATGAACTCGGACCTCCTCCACCGCATCCAGCCGCCTGCCCTCCGCGACCCGTTCGCGTTCCTCCCTGGGCCCCCTCCCAGTGCTAGCCGCCCACAGGCGGGCCTTCCGGTGTCGCTGCCGCTGGTGTTCAACAAGATGCTGCACCCGTCGCAGACCGAGGATGGGCTGCACTTCTCTGACCTCGTCGTCAGCATGCAGGCGCAGGTGCTGTTGAATATGCGTTGCAATGACGTGCTGCCGAAGAGCTTCCCGATGGACAAGACGTGTTGTCGAGCGTACCCCTGGCCTGCGCCTTTGCATTTCCTCTTGCTTGCTGCCATAGTACTCTGGGGGCCTGTCAACTGGCTTCTCGCAAGACGGTTCAGTGCGTTCTACAACATGTTTGCTAGGTGGTCTCAGTGCTGATATTGCATCAGGTCCTCGTTCATCTGGCATGCCCCTCATCCGGGACGAGGAGGTCACCGGCCTCGTGATCAGCTTCTCTGCTGCCATCATATATCTGGCCGACCGTACTGGTTTCTGGTTGAAAGAGCAGAAGCAGTTCGACCCATGGACGTTCGCGTTCTTGATGCTGCTATCCCTTGCCGTCGGTCTGCTCACAGTTACCCGCGCGGACAAGGACCTCGGGTTCCTGAACAGGGAGCAGACCGATGAATGGAAGGGCTGGATGCAGAGTGAGTACCAACTAGTCGCTGTTAGGAACAAATCTGAGCACCTTTCTGACAGTTGCCATCTTGGTTTACCATTATACGGGCGCGTCGAAGATTTCAGGGATTTACAACCCCATCCGTGTGCTCGTGGCTTCATACCTATTCATGACCGGGTATGGACACACCACGTTCTATGTCAAGAAGGCAGACTTTGGCCTGCAGCGAGTAGCCCAAGTGAGTCTCTTTTCAGTGATCGCCTTCGTCCGCTGATTGTAGTCCCACTAGGTTATGATCCGCCTGAACCTACTCACGCTGGCGCTTGCTTACACCATGAATGCCGACTACCTCTTCTACTACTTCGCGCCATTGGTGTCCTTCTGGTACCTCATCATCTACGGCACCATGGCCATCGGCTCGCAGTACAACGAGCAAACTCCATTCCTTGTTGCCAAGATCTTCTTCTCGATGGCCGTAGTAACCTTCGTCATGAGCCAGCCGTGGATGATGGAGACTCTCTTTGAGTTCCTCGAGCGGTTCTGCAACATCCGCTGGTCTGCGCGGGAATGGAGGTTCCGCGTCAACCTCGACCTGTGGATCGTGTACTTCGGGATGTTCACCGCACTCGCAGTCATCAAGATCCGTGAGCACCGACTCACAGACCATCCTCGCTGGCACGTCGTTGTGAACTCCGCCGCTGCCATCTCTGCGGTTGTCCTCCTGTGGTTCTTTGCCTTCGAGCTGTCGCAGCCGGACAAGTTCGCGTACAATGCATGGCATCCGTACGTGTCGTTCCTCCCGATCGGCGCGTACGTCGTGCTCCGCAACGCAAATGCGGTTCTCCGCTCGGGGTCGTCGCGCATCTTCGCGTTCCTCGGCACCTGCTCCCTCGAGACGTTCATCATCCAGTACCACTTCTGGCTGGCAGGTGACACGAAAGGCATCCTCATAGTCATTCCCGGACGCCACTCGCGTCCTCTCAACCTGCTTCTCACCACCATCGTGTTCGTCTACGTGTCCCACCTCGTTGCGAAGGCCACCGGGGAAGTGACGAACTGGATATGCGGAAGCTCGAAGAGTCAGTCGTTGCCGACGACGTCGCAGCAAGCGAATGCTTCCTCTTCGAGAAGACAAGAACCGCCGCCGCCGCCTCCACAGTCCGAAGAAGTCCAGGAGGTGATCTTCATGGTCCCTCAGGAGGAGGATGGCGAGCTGCGGAAGGACCGCGAGGGCAACCCCCTACCGCGCGAGCCAGACACCCCAGCACGGCCGCAGCGGCGGTGGATAGATCGGTTGGCGGAAGGCTCGTCGCCACCGCCGTCTGCAGGCTTCAGGGTGTGGTATGGCGACTCCGAGTGGCAGCCTGGGCTGAAGACGAAACTGCTCATCGGTATGGGCGTGATGTGGATGCTAAACATCATGTGGCCACGACCGTAGATTCTGCTTGGACTATCGTAGAACGTTTACAGCTATTTTACTACTGATTCTTGACGGAGACGCGGACGCACACACGCACATCGTAATATACCAAAGCTGCTTGATTGTAACGATCTACAGGGGTAGAGTACATACATTATGATCTCGGTGCTACTATTCCCAGCCGTTTCTCGGGACACGACGACAAGCCTGTGCAAAGAGAGCAGTCAGCATTGATGTTCAACCATATGGTGACGGTAATGAACGTCAGTATTAGCATGGTAATGATCGTCAGTCCCCGTCCTCTAGACGGGGTCAGGACTTGACTCTATGTTATTCATCACACGCGAGGACAGGAAAGAGACTCACAGATGACAGCAAAAAGACAAGCACGACAAGAGCCCATGCGACCTGCGAGAATGGACGTGTCAGTGTCAAAGCGCATTCGGAAGACGAGAGCTCAGAAATTTGGGTATATGATTCTACGTTCATCAGCCCGTGGGCTTCGAAGTAGCGATTCATTTTTCTCTCGTCATCGCAAGCCAATGCAGAGAAAGAACGTACCTTCACGCTCTGTGTATAGGTGGTCAAAGGGGAGAAGAGAGACGCGACAACGGACAACGGACAGACAGCAGAAACGCGAAAAGTTTCGCTTTTAGGCGAGAGTCACGTGTAACCTTAGGGCAGGCTGACAGAAGGGCGCGTAGGCTTTCTTGGCGTGCCGGCGCCTCGCGTCTCCGTCTCGTCTCGTCTGCTCCGCCGTACTCACCTCCATCTTTGATCACCACCACTATGGCCAATGTGGTTACGCATCCTCACCTACAAGTTGGCTTTGGACCCAGCCCAGTCGGGCACTCACCTTCACCACTTGGCTTTGGATTTGGACTGCAACCATCCATGATGCAAGGCTGGCCTACGGCGCCGCACCCTCACGTCCAACCACCTGCATGGGGCATCACCCCGCAAGCCACACAACCACCCGTGAGGATGGGGAAGAGAAGACATGAGCCGGAGGAGGAGGATAGAGACGAGAGGATGGACAGGAGTCCGACGCCTGAGAGACCGAAGCGGGGCGTGCCCAAGCGTGCCCGCACCACGCCCGCCGCAGTCACCGCTGCTGGGAAGGACCAACACACGGCGAAGGAGAACAAGCCTCCAACACATGATGAGAGCGATGTCGACGTCGGTTTCCTGCTTGGTGAGCACAATCACTGACTTCTTCCGGGAGCTTGCAGTCTGATGGTTCCTACCAGCGAGTTTGCCTCCGCAATCATTGTTGCCACTGGTGACTTCGCTTCTTTCCGCACAACCTGCCCTCAAGCCCACCATTCTTTCACTCATTCCTCGCCCAACTCTCGACACCGCCTTGCAAGGACTTGCGAATTCAGCACAGAAGCTGAAGGACGCGTATCCCTACTCCAACTCACTCTTCTCACAACCCGGTTCTTCTTGGAACAACACCGGAGGTCTCGGCAGCAATAGAGCTGCATCATCCTTTTCCACTAGTTTCGGTTTCGGTGCGCGGCCTCTAGGAGGCAGTACATTCGGTTCGGCGTCTACGCAGCTTCCGGGCGGTGGCATGCGCGATGAATACATCGTCACTCGTCTCAAGCCACACATCGAAGAGTTTGTCGCTGCATGCATATCGTATCTTCCCTACTTCTCCTTTTCAACCACCTCGGAGTCCGAACCCACCATCTCTTCGAAGGCGCACACCACTCAGACGCACGCGGCCACGCTCCGTCAGCAGCACAAAGACAAGCTACACCCTATCGAGACATATGAATTCCTGGCCGCCCTCACCTCTCACATCCTCTCACAACCACCGCTCACGCAGGCGTCCCTTGCTGAACACCTTGCGAAACGGCTCCAGACGGAGTGGGAGGCTTGGGTCGATCGAGTGGACGAGTCCGTTAACCGTCACGGCGGTATGTTCGGACGGGACACTGTCTCCGTCTGGGAGCGTGGCCTAGACGAGTTCGCTCAAGCCAAGGAGCAGTGGCAGTTCATGAAAGGAGTCCGTGATCGCTGGGTCTTGAAGGTTGGATGGCTTGTCGGTCGGCAGCCCATGGAGACGCTTTGATGTGCTTTGAACACGCCCGGGTGGTCCGCATAGGTTATATGGTTATATGAACGCTCTATATTCGTAATGGTCTCCCTCTGCCCATCTCCTTCGCTTTTCGCACACAGGTTTCACGAGTGTTTGCATCGTTCGCTCCCTCTGCATGTAGTCGGCTGCTCCCATTGCTTACTTGCATTTGTATCATCGCAATCCCCTCGTTACGATATATAGCATGAATGACATGACAAGACTATTGGAATCGTTAGCAATTATGTATGTTCGGGAATTGTGCCTGCTTGTTGACGGCTGTTGCCCTTTGAGTCTGACAATCAAAGGCTTCGGATACTTCGGAGCGCCGGGCGAAGACGTGCACGTGGCGAATTTTGTAGCCGCAAGTAGACGCCGACAGCATACAGCACTCAACTACCGTGCTGTCCCGGCACCGACGACCTGCAGAGACTACGCCAGACCGAGCTTGGCTGGAATGCTCATGCATGCGCCATCATGCATCCTTGACCGCAAACTTGCCCTCTCTATCTCTTGCTTCGGTCTTCCAGGCGGCTGCTGGCAGGGCGTGGGCCAGGACTCGCCCGACGCGTGCCTACCATCGGAGCAGTCTTCGTACGGCGGGAGCATCCAGCACGGTGAGCACATCTGTTGGAGGTCATGACGTTGGAGGAGCAGTGGGCGGACCCTCGTCGTCACAAACACGGTGCGTGCTGCGTGACTCTGACATTGCGTTCAACCACCTCATGCCATGCCCCGGGCACACAGGGCGTCCCATGCATCCGTGTCCCTCCCTGACGCGTTGCCGCGCGTCCAACCTTCTCGTCCGGCTCTTGCGACGCATGCGCCTCGTCATCCCTCCGATAGTGCATCGTCGGACACGGCGGACAATCGCGGACGCACTTCCATACCCTCCCGGCCTCCGACGCGACGCGGAGTTACGTTCGTCGGTGTCGAAACCTTGTCGCCTCATGACTTTGAACATCCCCGCTCTCTCTCACCGGGCTCTCCTGCGTATGAGAGTGACCCGCCATGGGAGGACATACGGGCCTCCGTGCCGGCCGAATGCCTCCCCCACGCCGTCCCCTTCACGCCGCCGAAAGAGCCATCCGCACTTCCACATCCGTCGACGCAGCAGGAGCTGGTGCAGAACCTTGTGGACGCAATTACAGCCGACCCTCCCACCAGCCTTTCCCAGGCGCTGTCTTACCACGCGGCCCATCCCGCTCTCCACTCTACCGCCTCTTTCAATCTCCTCATCAGATATGCCGTCCGGTGTGCCAGCTTCGGGACGGTCGCAGACCTCCTCCGGCAGATGGTCCGCGACCGGCTACCGGGCAACACATACACACGGGTCCTCCGAGTGCGGGCCATGGTGCGGTCCGGACACTGGAGCACGGCGTGGATGGAGGAGACGGCGCGGCTGAGGGCGAATGGGCCGGGGATGCCATTACCGGTCTGGCTCGAGTTCTTCGGCTCTGTGAAACGGGGTGCGATCCTGCAGCGGGTGTCGAGGAACGACGGGCGCACGAAAGAGGACAGAGCAGAATTCCTGCAGAAACCAGATCCCACGGTGGCCGCAGCGCGGATGCATGCCCTTTTGCAGCATCGGCCGGTGGTGAGTGCAGACGAGTGGCAGGCCGTTCCCCCGCGCGTCATCCACGCACTGGTCCGGGCGCTGCTCGTCCAGGGTCAGCGGGCAGCGGCGATCGAGATGACGCGGCTGTACTTCGAGTCGCTCCCGCGCGAGCTGGACGAGGGCCTGCAGCAGGCGTGCCTCGCTATCATCCATCTCCACATGGACTCCGGGCGTGCACGTAATCTATCGGCGCACTTTTCAGCGCTCGAGACGCTCTTCGCTTTCCTCGACATGCATCATTGCTTCGAGCCGACCCCAACAACCGTCTTTCTGCTGCTCCGGACGCTCAAGTCGACGCGGCGGTGTGGAGAACGCGCAGACAAGCTCGTGTATTCTTTCGAGAGGCGCTGGGGTCCGAACATTCTTGACGATCGCGTGCGACGGCGTTGGGCTTCCCTGTGGGTGAAGCAAGGGAATCTCCACCGTGCGGCACGCATCGCCGCCATTCAAAGCGCGCTCGATATGCAAGAGACGGAATGGAGGGCCGAGACGGATGTCACTGGAGCGCAGGCGGGCAAAGGACGCACACGGCGACTAGGCTGGCTTGACGTGCCCACGGCCCCGCGAAAAGGCAAGGAGGGGTGGCATTGGCGACTGCTACGCCGCCGGATTTGGAGGGCACAGGTACGCCGTTCCAAGGAGCTTCGCTTGCACCGTTGATGGGGTGTGTGGCGGAAGGAGATCTGTGCGAGAGGGGCGCGTCTCTTGTAACGTAACATCTACAGGCTATAACTAATTGGTTTCCCCGTCCACGGCTGCGGCTGCAGTCGATTGACGATGCCCTCGGACGAGAGGAGTGGGCCATTGATGGCGCGGATCACTTGGGACGATCGTGTTGGCGAAGGAAAATGCGACCGAGGCGGCGTGGTTTGCGTAGCGTAAGTTGGAGCTTGTTCCCCTGGAGACGCGGCTGGACGCTCCCGAGCGAGGGCTCGAGCACTGGAGATTCGGAATGAGCACTTGTTGGACAGGGGGCAAGGCTGGATGGGTGCGTGAGCACGTCACTCTGCTCGTTTCGTGCGCTGATCCGCCGTCGGTCGCGAATATGTTGTCAAGGCCCCATTGAGCCCCGCGCAGGGCAGAAACGCGTGCGGGGGTGACAGCGCGAGCGTTGTAGCCGGGCGCCGAGGACGCTACGACGTTAGCGCGGCCCTAGTGGAACGAAAGTGCAACACTGTCTGGCTAAGTGGCCGTCCAAACGGGGGTGGTGCACGCGACGGACCCAGCAAATGCGCAGCTGGAGTCTCTGGGAAACAGGCTTGGAATTCAGGGCAAGAGCAAGATCTGTGGCAGGCATGGGAGGAATCGCCCGAGGAGATCCCGCAGGACGGCAACGGCCGGGGGGGCGCCTGTGGAGGGGCGGGCGTGGTTTGTGTCGAGCGTTGCCGGATTGGGGGAGCATGCGTGCGTGGATGGCAGATCCATCGCGGGATCTGGCGTGCGCCAAGTTCTGACGAGATTCCCGCTGGGCGGGCAATTTAGCAAGCAAATAGACTCGCCTCCTGCTCGAGGCTCGCTCCCACAGCCCTTCGCCGTGCCCCTCCCTCCAGAGGCCAGTGGCGCGCCCGCCCCCTCTACGCCCGCCTCGCCAGTGTCCAATCATCGCCCGCCTCGCCGCGTGCGGGGGCTGCCCACCAATGGGAGACGCCGCTCGGCGACCACAGAGGCCGCACAGGGCCGACGAAATCGGCATGTCGAGCAGGACGTCCCCCGATATATTGCCCCGCAGGCATGCGGAGAATCGCTACGCAGGTGCGTAAGGCTGAGGTCATGCTGTCCACAGAATTGGCCGGGATGTCTGCCCATCGTGCGTCTGTACGTCAGCCAGTCGCCTGTCTTCTTTCTCGTCCGTGTCGGCGTCGAGGAGGGCTGCATTGCATGCCGCCTCCCGCTGCGGTGCGCGCTGTCGTGCTCGCTGAGATTAGTGTTATGCCACGGATCTTCCGCCTGCCTTTTCCCAGATCCATCCACAATCTCCCCCACGTTCGGACCCCCGACCGGCGGCCCCAGCCATCAACTTCCCCGAAATCACCGGCGTCCTCCTCGAATTTCTCTGTCCGCTCCCTCTCTGCGACTGTCCGTAATTGCAAAGTCCGTGCTTGCTAATTTTCAGTTTTCGGCTCTAGTTCTGCAACTGTCAACGCCTCAAGCACCACAGGCACTGCCAGCTCGATCCAATGTGCGATCCTGCTCGAGTCCCCGCGCCTTCATAAGTCGTCCATCCACACAGAGGCCTAGGTGTGTCCATCCACTCCTCGCAAACCACCTCGCCAATGTCTCAGCAGAAGTTCCCAGTGCCTCCCGCGGACAAGTTCCTCGGCCTCTCCACCACCAGCGTCGGCTGCGGCCCGGGAGGTGGTACGCCTATGATCGCGTCAGTCCACACTCAGCGACGATCGTGTGCGCCGCTTCTCGCACTCACCCTCTCTTGGCATCGCAGGCGCGTCGCACTCGTCGACTATAGGGGGCAGATCGTTTTCTGCACCTATGTCTTCCCCACCAACCCCGTGACCGATTACCGCACGAGCACCACTGGCATACAGGCTTCTGACCTTCGCGAGGGTGCGTTTGATCGACCCCGCTTCCATTGCCCTGCCGCTCACCCCGCGACACATCCCGAGCAGAGAACACGATGCCCTGGAAGGAAGTCCAGCAACGCGTAGCCCAGCTCATCGCGGGCAAGATCATCGTTGGTCACACGCTCTGGCAAGATTTGTCAGGTTAGCCCTCTTGCGCGTCGGTCTGCGTGCTTCGTCGAGACTTGTACTCATTCGTTCTCGCCCGTCTCGTCAGTGCTCGGCATCCGCCACCCCGCTGTGGCGACTCGGGACGTTGCGCTGTACCAGCCCTTCCGCAATGCGCTTCGGTCCCCGAACCATGTCGTTGGCCTTCAGACCCTCATGTGGCACCTCATGCGCCGTCGGGTGCAGGAGAACCACGTCTGCCCGGTGCGTCTAAGCCCGCTTCGTTCTCGCGGAACAGATGTGCTGAGAAAGTGCCGGACAGCTTGAGAATGCGCGTGCGTCGCTGGACCTCTACCGTTCGCATTCGAACGAATGGGAGGGGGCGGTTGCGATTGGCCAGTGGCCTTCACACCTTCCCCCGAGCACGTTCTCCCGGTGCTATCAGTGAGCGCCGAGCTTGTTGCGCGTTGTGCCATCGTAACGACGCAGATCTGACGCGTTATTGGCTCGTAGTGTCCCTCGTCACGACAGCTGCTTTATGGGGTTGTCGCACACTCGCTCTTCAACAGGGCGGGGTGGTCTGTGCCGGGCTATTCTATCGCTATATAGTCAAGTAATGGACTCCAGCTCGTGTCTGGGTGAGGACGGTTAGACCGTATCTGTACATAGCTCTGTAATCGCCTGTCAGGTATTGATGCTTTGGACTGGCCGCACTAGTGGCGTCCTGCTCCGTTGTCCTAAGTGATGCTGCATGCGCCCGGAATTGAAGAGGGAGTGCGGCGGAGAAGAGAGGAGGGCTCAACGTGATCATCCTGCGTGAACTTTATGGCTGCCATTACGGGGTTAGGCCGCCACCGGCACATGGGAGGCGCGTGCGGGGTGACAGCGGCGTCAAGCGTTGGTCCATCCATACACGGCAACTACCACTGGCCATGGCTTCCTGAGCCTCCAGTGCGAGACTCGAGTGCGAGTAGTGCTCCCACCCGACCCGCGATGCCGTCGCCCTCTCCGTCCACGACCGCCCCTCTGTCCCCGCGCCCAACGACTGCTGCCCTCGCCACCCCCCACGATGCCGTCTTGGCCGACCTCCAGCTGCAGGGCCCATCCGAGCGCAGTGTTCGCCCGGCTGCGCCAACGCTAAGCGTGCTCCCAACCGTCGCTTCCACAGAACACAGTCACCGCATCGAGCGCACGCCCAGTCCGTCCGCGGGCGCCCGCTCTGCGTCGTCCACCCCAGGGCCCGCGTCCCACGAGCCTCTCCTCGACCCTTTCTCTGGGAACGTCGCTGGCGTCATGCTCCCCAGACGCACCTCGGAACGTGAACGTGATGCGGCCCCGTCGCAGTTCGACCAGCGCAGGGACGACCTCTGGTCCGGGCTCGCCACCATCCGCGAGCTCCAGAGCGAGGTCGCGAGCATGCACGTCCAGATGGAGGGCATCGGCCTCAACGACCCCCGCGGCGGCAAGCGCGCCCCCGGCGTCGCTGGCCGCGTCCACTCTGACACGATCCCGGTCGGCGACGAGTGGAACGAGCCCGAAGGGGCCGCTGACGCCGTCGAGGAGCAACGTAAGCGGGCCCGGGACGCGGAATTCACGAACCTTGCCGAGACGTTCAAAGGGCGACGGGAGGCCATCGACGCTATCATGAATAAGGTTCACTCGTCTTATGCTGTCCTCGGCTGCAGTTTCCGTGCGCTGACCATTCGTTTCCCTTCATTTCCGCAGCTTGGCGAGCTATCGGACTCGCTGACACAGTTCCATGCCCTCCACACCCCAGTCATGGACCTCGGCACCAGTCGCACCAACACCAAGGACTCCATGCCGCTCTCGCCGGACCTCGCAAACGCAACCTCCCCCAGCACCGCAGCGTCTCCATCTCCAGAATTGCCACCGGCGCTTCCCAAATTCATTCTCAGCGAGCCTGACAAGCGCGTCCTCCATGAGAGCCCCGTCGCTGGTCCCGGAGAGCTCCCCCACGCTTCCCCCGCATAACAGCGCATTCTCAGACTAGCACTCCGTTCACACGTTTGCCCACACCGTCGCCCTTCATCCAAGGTGCATATGTTGCTGCATATTGATAGCCGTCCGTGCTCTTTTGTTCAATCAGAAGCTGATCCTCCTCGCCTCGCACCTCGTCTGCAGCCCTGTGTTACATCATAGCTGTACTGTGTCCCCCTGTTGCATGTTCTCCAAACTCACGACGCCGTCGGTCCTTCCCGAGCATCGTCCGTCACCATGGTCGCGTGATCATGCCCAGGACACTTCTGGCAAGTCTCCATGAGGTGATGTGCGTGAGATGTGTGGATTCAGGGAGGGATGGGTAGGTACCGAACGTGCAATCTCCGAGCGGACCGCCATTCACAGTCACGACTAGCTGAACGTCCTTCTTTTGCCGGTTAGAACGCGCTCTGGTGACCATTCCGGGCGAACTTCGCTGCTAAAGCGGTTCGACCTGAGCTTGTTCAGCATCTCGCATGACTTGGGACGGTCCGCTATGCGTGCAGCAGACGGCTCTGGCTCGTCCTGCGCAGCAACGATATAAGGTGCTCCAGAATGCGAGGTGTCTGGCACCCCGCAACATGTTCTCGCGCGCCATCTTGCTGTCCATCTGCCTCTTCACGGGTGCGTTTGCGCTCAGCTCACCGCCGGCAGGAGCAATCACCGTAGGCACGGGCGGCAAATATGCCACATTGTCTGCTGCTCTCAAGGACACTTCTAGCTCGGTAGGTTCCAATGGAATATTTGCATGGAATTCCCAGACTGTATTGACAGCTGCGCGCTAGGTGTACTACGTCTTCCCCGGAACGTACACCGACACTGCGATCATCTCACGCGCAAATGTCCGAGTGTACGGACAGACCAACACACCGAGCTCATACTCCGGAAACAGTGCGTTGTCCTACTGTCTCCGCCGTCGCCGGATATTGACCCTTTTTGCATGGTTCTCACTCAGCTGTGACCATTACGAATAACATTCCGGCGTCTCAGGCTGGCTCCAACGACGCAAGCGGAACCGTGCAAGTCCACGCCACGAATGTGTCACTCTACAATATAAACATCGCCAACACGTATGGGAAGGTAGGCGGCGTTGTTGCGCGCGTGATCGCGCCCATTGTCCCCAGAGTCACCGCAGGTCTGATTAACGTCTATTGAAATGTGATCGCATGGCTTTTGCCGGGTGCTCTGCAGACCGTCGACCAGGTACGTCAACAGTCAGGGCAGGGGTTTTTGGCCAGGGCGGGATTACGTACTCATCCAGATATGTCGCCACATTGTTTTAGGCGCAGGCGATTGCGCTCAGCGTGCAGGACGGTCAGTTTGGCGCATACGGCTGCAAGATCCTTGGTGACCAGTGAGTGGAATTGGCAGTCTATACGCCGAACGTGCTTTTGATGGTACATCATGTGTGTCAGGGATACACTGCTTGCGAATGTCGGAGCGTGAGCATCCCTGCACCCTCTGGACGTTTGTGTTCCACTTAACGGGAATGGTCGCTTCAGTCAGTACTACGCGAACAGTTGGATTGAAGGCGCGGTTGATTTTGTACGTCTAAATGCCGTACAGCGCGGACCCTCGTACTCACGCAGTGTCTCTCTAGATATTTGGCATGAGAGCCTCGTCAGTGTCGCGCGTTTTCGCAACACTCAGAGCTTCCTGGACAGCCGCTCACGCAAAGAAATTCTGACACTGCCTCGCAGCATATGGATCACTCGCTCGGTTATCAACGTACGTCCCGGATTCTGCTAGGGCCTTCCTCTTCGTGGCGCGGAGGCTGCCAGCATGATCAATGCTCACACTGTTGCGCGCGTCCGCAGACGATTGGAAACGGGTATATTACCGCCTCTGGCCGCTCGAGCGATGACGCGTTCTGGTATGTTATCGACAACTCGACCGTCCAGGGGACCGGGACGGCCTACTTGGGCCGCCCCTGGCGCGACTACGCCCGTGTCGTGTTTCAGAGGTCGACGTTGGGGAGTAACGTGTGAGTCGCCGTTGTTATTTCCAAGCCCTCACACGTACTATGGTCTGAACAATTTCTTTTGCAGCCCTGCGGCTGGATGGTCTGTGTGGGGCTCCAGGTACGTCTCGAGCAATCTCGCGGATGGGCTAGCTGCGAACTGACACGACGTAATGCATATGCGATGACAGCGACCCTCAGTGCGTAGTGATGTGGAGTTGGGGTAATTGAGCTAGACGACGTGTTTTGCTAACCTTGTCTCTCTCTTTGATCTGGGCAGGACGGACCACGTCACTTTCGCAGAATACGCGAACACTGGGCCAGGGGCGTCGGGGACTCGTGCGAGCTTCAGCACGAAGCTGTCCGCTCCCGTCTCGATCACGACGGTGCTCAACTCGACGAGCTGGATTGATCCCGCGTTCTTGTAACGTGCCTCGTTGGGTTGGGACGATCTAATGTCAGAACGATATATTGGACTCGGATTGCCGTTGGTGTTCGCTTGCGGCTATCCGTGATAATATATGCCCACTTGAACGATGAAGAACACGCCAAGTGCGACTCGGAGGCTAGTCATTCCGAACGTCGCGCTCCTGCCAGCATGGCCTGCACCCGGGTGCGTTTCGAGCAAGTGCCGGGAACAGGCGGGCGGGCCTTGCAGGATGCTACATGCGCAGATTATAGCTCCCCGGCCCGTGTTATGAAGTCACGTTCTCGCCATGCAACACGGGGTGGATGTTGGGCAATGCTGCTGACGAAGTTCGCAGGACTCACCAGACGTTCCGCATGACGAAGCGGCCCGTCCAACGGCCTGAGAGGGACAACATGCAGTAGCTACCAGCGCTATATATGCCTGGCTGTGGTCGACACGCAAGTCGGGCTAACCTCGGGCGATGTTCGCGCGTTTGCAAGTACTGATTTTTTGCTCCTTCGTGGGCTCCCTCGCGCTTCATGCACCTCCGAAAGGGGCCATTACCGTTGGAGGCAGCAAGGGTCAATATGCGAATCTGTCTGCAGCGCTCGTAGATGATTCTAGTTTGGTGAGCTCGTACTGGTTCCGGACTACTGGTTGGGAATTAACCATACCGAGGCAGATATATTTCGTTTATCCCGGGACATACACCGACACGGCCATTATCACTCGCGAAAATGTCCGAATATATGGGCAGACACCGCTCCCGGACACGTACATGGGCAACAGTCAGCCGTTCCACCGCCTCCGATGTGCCCGAGATAACATTGCGACTGATCGCTCACCGTGGGCAGCCGTGACTATCACGAACAACATCCCCGCGTCGGTCGCGGGTTCAAACGACGCTAGCGGGACTGTGCAGGTTCACGCGACCAACGTCTCGTTGTACAATCTGAATATTGCCAACACTTACGGCAAGGTACGGCCCCACGCTTAGCATCTTCTGGGACGGCGTCCTGAGCTATCCGAGTCGATGGAGAACAAGGCTGAGACTAACATATTGGTCCTCCTCCGACCGGGTCGTCTATAGCCCGTGGACCAGGTGCGCGCCTTTGCCTTTTCTAGAGTGGTTTTACGTATTGATGAACTCAATTTCGCTGCAGGCGCAGGCCATCGCGCTCAGCGTCCAAGGGGGCCAGTTCGGAGGTTACGGGTTGAAGATTTCCGGCGACCAGTTGAGCACCATCTAGACTTGGCGGCCGCAGTGGACTCATGCTGACATGGCAGGGATACTCTTCTTGCCAACGTGGGAGCGTGAGTATGAACGGTGTTTCTTTACTCTGAAATAGAACTCTGAACCGTCTGGACCATCAGGCAATACTATGCAAATAGTCGGATCGAAGGAGCAGTGGACTTCGTGCGTGCTATCTCCATTGCCACGCTGTTTTCTGGAAGAAGACTGAGCCTGTTCGGATCAGATCTTCGGGCAGCATGCTTCGTTCGTCCTCGTAGTTGCATTCTGACATAACCACTGCCTGAGGCTGCGTGATAGGATGTGGATCACCCGCTCTACCATCCATGTGCGTACCTTTTACACCTCCGTCGCCATATATGCTCACTCCAAACAGACCATCCGGGATGGAAACATCACCGCGTCCGGCCGTGGAAGCGACGATGGGTTCTGGTATGTCATAGACAGATCAGTCGTCCAGGGCAACGGCACGCAGACATACCTCGGCCGACCTTGGGGAGACTACGCACGCGTGGTGTACCAGTACTGCTATCTTGGGAACGGCGTCCCCGCAGTAGGATGGCAGTCGTGGCATCCCGAGTGAGTTCCCGTACTCCACTTGAGTTTCTGCGAGAGGCGAGTAACTGACGGCGGTACCACAACTGTCCACAGTGATCCACGGTGAGCCGATCTCCCTCTTCGTTGCTTTGTCCGATACGATTTGATGGGATGCTCATCGCCCTTGGCATACGTACGCTACAGCATCGACCACGTAACCTTCGCTGAGTATGCGAACACAGGGCCCGGTGCGTTCGGCAGGCGCGCGAACTTCAGCACCCACCTCTCCGCCCCAATTTCCATCCACACTGTCCTCAACTCCACAGATTGGATAGATCCCGTCTTCCTCTGACGTTGTCGCACGTGTTGGGGGTCGACCCGACTGGCTATCAAAATACTCGGCGTCCAGTGCCAACGTGTTTGCGTTGCGTCATTGCGTACCTCGGTCGACTGTCTGTTCCTGTCAACGGGGAAGCTCGCCGATGCTTGCCCGATTGGTATACGCCGGTACCTATTATCCAGGAGCGCGCATATGTCTCGGCTTCAACGCACCCAGTGTAATGGATGACATGACCGAAGTCTATACCATCGCTGCGCAGGCGTTGTGCAACGCTCCTTGCGTGTCCTGTAACCGTGCGCCCCGTCTAGCCCATCGACGGCTCCATGCCAAGCTTCGAAAACCCCGATGCATCACTAGTCGCTCTCGGTGCATCCCAGGCTCTGAGGTACCGAGCGTGCTACCTCCGCGCGGGCCGCCGCTTTGAATTGCGAGCAGCCCGGTCGAACTCTACACGGTCTTCTCCCGACGTCTGACCTGACACGTCCGCAAGCGGAACTCATGACACCCTCGGCCTGCCTCCCGCGAGACCCTATAAACGTCCGATGCGAGCCCTCACTGGCGTCGTACGCGCGCCCCGAGGATGAAGTTCTGTACACTCGGTCTGCTCTTGACTTGCGCGACTTACGCCGTCGCCTTGAACGCGCCCCCTCCGGGCGCGATCACGGTCGGAGCCGCTGGCCATTACGCTAACCTATCAGCTGCGCTCAAAGACACGTCCAGTCTGGTGAGTTCAAGTTGCCAAGCCACTTACTGGCATATTATGACACACGCCCGAACACCACTGACGCAATCCCTTCCGACGCGCATGGGCAGGTGTACTTTGTGTTCGCTGGGACATACGTCGACACTGCCGTCATAACGCGGCCCAACGTGCGAGTGTACGGGCAGACCGACGTGCCCGACTCATACAGCGGAAACAGTACGTCTTCGCTTCGCCCGGATCGCGAGCTACTGGCACTGCATGGTACTAAGTACTTACCACTGTGTGCTACTGTGTGAACCCACGATCGCGCTCCACCCGCAGCGGTGACGATCACGAACAACGTCCCCGCGTCCGCGGTCCAGAACAACAACGACAAGAGCGGCACCGTGCAAGTGCACGCCACCAACGTCTCCCTGTACAATCTGAACATCGCGAACACGTATGGAAAGGTGCGCCGCCGCCTCAGCTGTCTGCTACCTGTGTGCCAAGGCCTGGCCTGGGCCCCAACTCGGCGCACTCGAGCGCATCATATCGCCGCGCCCGCAGTCCCTCTCGCCTCAAGGCCTCAAGGTCCGCACGAGGGGAGACTCTGAGAGCCTTCATATGTGCTGCGGTGCGATACATGCATTATCCATCCTTTACTGACTCGGACGGCTTTTCCGCATTTGCTGCGGGCCAAATATAGCCCGTCGAACAGGCGAGTCTAATCTTAAACCTGCTCGAGCAGAGTTGCGCACTTACGTACCTCCTTGACATCCCGTGGCAGGCCCAAGCCATTGCGCTCAGTGTCCAGGCCGGGTCCTTTGGAGCGTACGGCCTCAAGATCACAGGCGACCAGTGCGTGCAGTTCTTCACTCGGTGTTGTTTCTGCGCGCTCCGTCGGCTGATAATCCTACCTGGGGGTATGTTTAGAGACACGCTCCTTGCGAACGTTGGAACGTACGTATGACCACGGACTCCTCGTATGGAATGACATCACTGACTCCGCAGCGTGTTGCTTCTCCCTCGTTTGGGGTTGGCAGGCAGTACTATGCGAATAGCTGGATCGAGGGCGCAGTAGACTTTGTGAGTACTAGGAATCTCATGGTAGTTCGGTGTCATCGTGTATGGTCATTCATACTTCCTCTCCGCATCAGATATTTGGTCAGAAAGCCTCGTAAGTCTTCGAGCCCATGGCTGGTCCCGCCGCAGACTTACCCCGGCGTTGTCCCACGCAGCATCTGGATCACTCGCTCGGTCATCAACGTACGCACACCCCGCAGCGAAACAAGCGATATCCCCATAACCTTCTCCTTCTCTTCCCCTTGATCAGACCATTGGAGACGGGTTCATAACCGCGTCTGGGCGCTCGACCGACGACGCGTTCTGGTACGTGGTGGACAACTCCACAGTCCAAGGCAGCGGCAGTGCGTTCCTCGGCCGTCCGTGGGGAGACCACGCCCGCGTGGTATTCCAGTTCTGCACCCTCGGAGCCAACGTCCGTCCCGCAGGGTGGTCTGTGTGGAACGCCGAGTAAGCCAAGTTCCCCCTTGAAAGCTTTGCACAAAGACCGCGTTGGAGCTGAACTGACTCGGGACTTTGAGCAGCGATACCAGGTAACCATTCTTACGATCCCATGTCTCCTTCGGCTTGCTGATGAACTTGGCCTCTGCTGTGGGCTGCCAACAGGACCTCGAACGTCACCTTCGCCGAGTTTGCGAATACAGGGCCTGGTGCTGGCTCTCCCGGAACGCGCGCGAACTTCAGCACGCAGCTGTCCAGCCCAATATCTATGCAGACGGCGTTGCCCGACACGAACTGGATCGACGAGGAGTTCCTCTGAGCTTCGCGAGCTGGGAGAGACGGTAGACTCAGGAGACGCGCAGATTACGTCACAGTGTACGAGACGTCTGCCAACACCTTCCGGCAAATGCCGAACGATCTCGCAGGCCACGATCTCGTGTAAGCGCTCACAACGAAGAACGCAACGCAGCGCATCTCGGGCGGGGTTCTAGTCAGGGCTGCAGCGATGCCGACGAGCGCACAGTCGAGGCCGACTAGCTCCGTCGCTCGTGGCCTCTGACTGAAGCCAATCTCGCCCCGCGGCAGGATCACCGAGCGTGAGTGTGCGGCGTCGCGCTGGGAACATCTGCAGGCTAGCCGTCCAGACGCGAGATTACGATCCGACCCGACCCGCGCGACGGCCCTCGCATGGATCATGGGCCACCCCACCCGGCCAGGTCAATTATGGGGTAGCACCGTACGCTAGAACACCGAGATCATCTCACACACGTTACCACGCACATATGAATCTACAACGCACAACACAGCCAACACTAAACTCTCGCGAGCCCATCGGACGCTCTCGGAATAAGGGAACACCCGCCCCCGTCCGAGCGCGCGGCTCAGCCCCCGAGCAGCCGCAGAGCCTCCCGGAGCTCTTTCACCGCCTGCTCCCGGTCCTCGTAGTCCAGCGACGAGATCGCGAACTTGCAGTGCTTCTGCGCTTGGGAGATTATGTGCGGCGTTAGCTGCGGTGGCATCATCGTGACCGTCGCTGTCGCCGGGTCCAGAGGGTTCCCTGGCGGGACGCCCTGTACGTATGCCGGTGGATAGGATCGGCTTGGCGACGATGCCAAAGGCCGTGGTGGACGCGTGGGGGAAGCTCGAGGTGGGGGAGATACGATCCCGTAGTTAATGCCAGATTGGGCTTGTTCGAATGGAGGCGCAGATGGGCCAGGATGTGGCGGCATCGAGAACGGATCCTCGTCTGCGCGCATGGCACCAGGGGTCTCCTGGCCGCCCACCACGGATGAGGTGAAGCGAACGGACTTGGAGGCTGACGCGGGAGGCGTCGTTGCCTCATCAATTTCGTCCTCGGTCTTGCCCTCGAGCTCTCCGCTTACGGAGGGCTTGGGCACGGGCTCACTGCCGGATGGGCCGGGACCGGGCGATACGGCATCATCGAGAGTGAAGCCTGGAGTACCAGGGGTTGCAGCGGTGCTCCAGCTTCCCGGACTCTGAGGGGGTTGGGGCGGCGCGAGCCCTGCGGGAAGGTACGCGCCAAACTGCTCTGTGGGTGTGAGCCCTGTGAGCTGAGGTGGCGGGGGAGTTGACCGCGTGATAGACGGCGGAGATGGGGCGCCAGGAAGGGATGATGAAGCGGATGGGGGTGTTGTGGGCGGGGCGACGACTACGTCGGGCAGGTCGGGGGCTGCGGCAGGAGATTCTTCAGCTGCGGATCCTGCAGGAGGGGTGGGCTTGCGCCCTTCCCGGATGGCCTTGGAGATGTCTGCTGCCCTCCATTTAGCGTACTTGATCTTTTCCTCGATAGAAGGCAGGTCGATGGCGGCTTTATCAGAGTCGAAGGTGCGCATGATCTCGAGGAAGTTGGCGGCAGCGAGGAACTTTCGTGCAGTGTTCCTACGTGCACCGTGACGTGTTGGCGATGCGCGTAGAGACTAGTAGTATGCTCACGCACCTTGTGATGTTCCCAGTCCTGTCCTCATTGTCTGCTCCGGCAAAGACACGGAGAGCAAAGTTCTCAACATAGGCTGCGCTCGCAGGTTCGTCATGCACGGCGTCGTTGGGTCCCAGGTCGGTCTTCATGCGCTCGAGCAGGCCGAGCAGGTCAAACAAGAAGCGCCTTGCGGCCGAGTCCTTGAGTTTGAGCGCGATGCCCTGCTGGGCAGCATAGTATGCACCTGGTGGACGACGATATTAGAGTGGCGCACATGGGGGGCTGTGCGGGGACACGTACACCAGTAGGAGATGACGGGGTCATTCTTCTGCAGCTCGTCTGCGCGCTGGAGGTAGGCTGTGATCGCCTTGAGCTCTGGAGGGATGGGCGGGAGAGAGAGCACCATGTTCGCCTCGTCGCCGCGCGTAGAAGACAATCGCGAATCGAGATCATTCTCCGCGGGCGAACGCGCACCCCCCAGACGCCCGTGATGTCACCCTTGCCAAAGATGGAAGGAGACCTGCCTGTTCGGGCGCCGACGCGTCGTCCGTGGCTCTTGCCTTCGCTACTCACTCCAGTCTGATCCTCGCATGACGACCTGCGTTCTCTCTTCTGACGTCACCTTGGACAAGGTCATGCTATATCACCCACACCCCCGCTCGATGCGTCGGCATCTCTTTCACTCACAAAACCGCGCACGATGGCACCCAACGTCCCAGAGCAGTACAAGAAGGGCTGGAAGCCGCCTTTCCAGCAGCAGGAGGTTGCCCCCGGCCAGCAGCGCAAACTTGACCCGCTCCCGCTCGACGATATCACCGCGGACGGCAAGCCCTACAAGCCTGCTGGCAAGCTCGAGGGCAGGAAAGCGATTATCACCGGTGCGGACAGTGGTATCGGGCGCAGCGTCGCTCTCCTCTTTGGTGAGTATATGCGCCTCATCATGCATAACATCGTGACTTATGACGGGTACTGTCTAGCACTCGAAGGCGCGGACCTCACGCTTACCTACCTTCCGGGTGAGAAGAAGGACGCAGCCGATATGGTCGACCTCATTAAGAAGAAGACGAACAACGCACGCAAAATCCAGACGCTCGAGTACGACCTGAGGAAGGAGGAGGCATGCCAGCAACTCATAAAAAAGCACCTGGAGTTCCATGGCAAGCTCGACGCTATGTATGCGCCCTTCGCGTGTAGTTTCATGCGTTTTTGAGGCTGACGGTCCTGCGCAGCGTCCTCAACCACGGTACACAAAACGCGAACGAGTATCTTCCCAGCCTACCCACGGAGCAGTGGCATGAGACCTTCGATACCAATATCCACTCGTTCTTCTACATCTGCAAGGTGTGCTGCTCTGAGAGGCGCTTCCACATGCGAACTCGACGTCTGATCAAGTAATCCATGCAGGCCGCCATCCCGCATCTCGAGCAGGGTTCCACCATCGTTTTCGACGCGTCCATCAACATGGCCGTCGGTCACCCTGAGCTCATCGACTACACTGCTACCAAGGGTGCCATGATTGGCTTCATGCGTGCCCTGAGCAATCAGATCATCGGCGACAAGGGCATCCGCTGCAATGCTGTCGCACCAGGCCCCATCTGGACGCCTCTCATGTGCGTGCCCGAATACACATATGCTACGACGCTCATGCTGACGTCTGTTCGTATAGTCCTGCGACCATGACCGAAGAGTCGATCAAGAAATTCGGTGTGACAGTTCCCATGGGCCGTGCGGGCCAGCCCGTCGAAGTCGCAACCGCGTTCGTCTACCTCACCTCGGCCGACTCGAGCTACATAGGGTATGCGACAAATCGTCAACCGTATCTACGAGCACGCGAAACTGATGCTTCTGTTTAGCGGGCAAGTCATCCACGTTAACGGAGGTGTGGTCATCGAGTGAACCTCTCCACGCACTACGAAGCAGTAGATCATACAAGTTGTATACTATCATCACGTTGTAGCCATACATTCACGTCCATGTCATGATAGATCCAAAATCAAGTACCCCAAAGTTCTGGTGACATCGGGAAGGAAGCGAGCATTCATGCATACGCCGCGCCTGTATCACGAGAGTGCTTCAGGCGTTCCTCGAATGCAGCGATACGCCCCTTGACTACAGAGCACTCGGACTCGCCCATCTTGCGCAGTGCGTGTGTCGGTCGCAGGGTCATCCTCACAGCTGTCGCCGATAGCGAAGGCGGGACCGTCTCAGACCGTTCGTAAGCTGGTCGCCAACGTGCAGAGTGAGAGTGTTCGGCGTTCCCAGAGTCGTCCAGAGTGCGGGCGGGGGTGGTGGGCAGAGAATGACAAGCAGATGAACGTGACAGGGTCGACCCCGGACCCGAGGAGCCGGACAGGCGCGAGAGTCGAATGGCTTCTAGAGCGGAGACCGACGTAGGTATGTCAGAGAGCTGCGAGGGTCCTGAACCGTGACGGGAAGGCGGCTGGGGGAGTTGACGCGACGGCCGTAGCTGGGAGCCCGAGCTCGAGCTCGAGATGCTGCTGGACGCGGAGATGGGGGGAGACGCGCTAAGGACAGTGTCGGCGATGCTCTCGATGCGGGAGTGTGACGCGGACACGGAAAGCGTGCTGGGGCAGGCCGACGATCCCAGCCGAGGGGTATCGCCCTCGTCTTCGTCTTCGCCTTGAGCGTACTCTACAACGTCAACCTCGTCGTGAGTGAGAATGTCGACGTCCGTGCGGCTGCCGGCGGCCTCGCGAATGTGTCTTGGCCCACGAACACTGGCAGGCAGATCGTAACGCATGTCGCTGCGTCGCCAAAGAGGACCCTGCTCCTCACGGCGACGTCGGGCAGACTGCCTGAGCATGGCGAGGCTCTTGCCGGCCGGCGCGTCTGCTTCGTTGTCGTCTCTAGCCCCGTCCCGCGAGGAGGCTTCTTCGACACACGGGTCCGAGTCGCGGCCGCGAGGGTTCAAGTGTGCAAGACCGGTATTGGAATCAACCTGAGGGAAGGGTCGTGAATCGAGCTGCGCCGTTCCGACGATGAGGTCGACCTCCTCATCCGAATCAGCGTCGTCGTCGAGTTCCAAATTGCCCAGGATGCGCGTGGGCGGGTCGACAAGGTCATGCTCCTGGCCGCCGCCAGCTGAGGAGGATACGGAGTCGACCGATGAGGCGGCGGAAAACATACTTGAGTCCGACTCCGAGGTGCCGGTGGAAGACATGGAGAGGTCGCCGTCGAGTTCCTCGGCGTCCCCGTCGTCCGAGGTGGATTCAGTGGATTGGAACTGCTCCTGGTCAGAGTCGCGGCGCGTCGACGACATACAAAGAGGCGTGTTCAGAGGTATCCTGCGAGCCCTGGACTTCGACGATGGCACGTCATCTGGAGACGTGGAGGGAACTGCTGCAGGGTATTTCGCCGTGGCCAGAGAGGGGACATCGGAGTATCGACCGCCCTGGGTGATAGTAGACGGGACATTGAGGAGCGATGAAGAGTCGCAGCGGGACAGGGAGTCATGCGCTTGAAGTTGTTCGTAGGGTATCAGACGGGTGTATGCGCCATCGCGAGACAGCAGGGGTTCGCTCGGGGTTGGATCCACGGAGAGAAAATTGATGATCCGGACAGGGAGAGTGACGTGCACGTCTGGTATCAGCGCACCCGCGCTGACGGTGACGCGGATGGTGTACTCGACCTCGACAAGGCGCGAACGCGGGATCGAGAGCGCCTCTGGCTGATGATGCAGGGACATGGTGTCAGAGGCGTCGAAGTGAGGCGAATGTGTGACGTACCGGGATGAGGATCCAATGAGAGAATTGTGCTTCTTGACCAGGCGAAACACCCGTCCACCACCCTTGTGCACTTGCATGCCCCTTCGCGACAGAGTGGCTCCGCTCCAACAACTCCTCGGCCACGACCTTGTGGGTGGTTGCAGTCTGACACGCATCCGGATCGATGGACATGCGATTACCGGGGTCCAGTTGGGGCTTGGGCTTGAACAACGTCGTCGTCCGTACAAGCGTCAAAGTCACGCTCTTGATGGTCTTCTTGGTCTCATTTGTGATCCAGATGCGGACACAACAGCGCTGTCCAGCAATCCAGGTCATACGGTGCAGGGTTGCCGTAAGCTTCAGCTTGTTGCCGCCACCGATGACAGAGAGACTCTTGGCGGTTGATGCTTGGATAGGTCGCGGAGCATTGGCGAGGACAACCGAAGGGTTCATTCGGGGCCATACTTCGCAGTCACGATAGAAGTGAGCGATGGAGCGTTTTCCAGTCTTCGAGTCCTTGACTTTGACCGAGCTGGTACTAGTGTCAGTAATCTACCGCCCAGCGCGGGATGGCAGCAGGGTCCTCACATCATGGCGATGTAGCGGATGGTGACACCCGATTGGATCGTCGCAGCGCCTTTCGCAGAGCCGCAGCTGTCGTCGATGGGAAGGTGCATGGCGAACGGCAGAACATGCACGCCTTCCATAGCTCTCGAGAAGCCTTCTGAGTCCGGAGGGGAGTCATAGACTCCCGTATATGCGTCGGTGATGGCAGAAAGCGGGCTTGCGCGCTGGTAGAACGTGTGGTGATCGCGCTCGCCGGGGATGCACTCGAACCCGATCACGCGCACTTTGCCCTCCGCGAGCAACACATGGGCTTCCTTCTTCTGTCGTTTGCGAACGCGTAGCTTGATGCTACCGCGCATATAGCCGCCTTCGATGAAGCAGTCGCTCTCCAAGACGATGTCCACCTCGACACGGGCACGAGTTTTGGCTTGTTCGAGTGACACCGCATGCTTTCGGCGTTCGTGCTTATCTAGGACGGAATCGTTCACGGAGAGGACTGTCGCGCCGGGCTTCAGTCGCGAATGTGAGTTGCCCAGGAGCGACTTGAGCTCTGCTGCATTGCGCGAAGAAGAGACGCCGAAGCTGAAGAGGGAGTCGTGCCGGCTGAATCCGCTATCGTTAGCCGCAACCTCGCGTCTGTGTGACGTTGATGACAACGTCGAGGGATGGCGCGAAGCATGATCGTCCGTGGCAGCGCGCCTGGTGTCAGCCGCGTCAGAAAGGACTGGCCGTCGTTTGTTCAGTGTTATGCATCCCTGATGATATGATGTTGCAACATACCACGTGCTGCAGTGGCCGGAGATACTGGCACGGCCGCCTGGGAAGGTCTTCCTCTAGAAGAGGTCGGCCGCCTAGGAGAATGCCGCGAAACTCCCATATCGCGACTAGATACGTCGACCCCAAGACCTATCAGTTCGGACATTTTGAAGTTCTGAAGCGATGGAAGGGAATGTGTACAGGAGCTAGATGAATCAGTGAACAGCATGAAGAGTCGTGGCGGAGAGGCTGACCTGGTACTTTGTGATCGAGGCCGGCTGACTGAAGCGCATATAGCTACATAGAGCAATGCCGCCCAACCCACTGTTTCCCCTCCTTGCCTTTGTAAATGAAAGAACGAGCCTGAAGTCGAAAGTGACGTCCTAAATTTACCTGAGTCGTTCATTGATGCTTGCTTCAGACTGTATGCAGGTGCGAAAGCATCAAAGCGCACAATTGTCGCATGCTAAGAATCAACATCATACCAGGCTGGAGAATAGAGCTGGTGACAGTGATAGTCGTAATCATGGTTGAGGGAGACAAACCCTGACAAACCGTCCTTCCGCAAGGCACGGTGGCGGTACCCCGGGGTTGCCAGGATATCCCGTTTTGGCAAGTGACATGGAAGGAATCATCCAGGGTTACGTCGCAAGCGGGTGCGCAATGGGTGAAGGTTGTTCATCCAATCGACTGTCAGACATAACGAGCGTCGTAGTTTAACAAGAGCATATTACTGATAAGAACTGTATAGGATCAAATTATGTGTGCGTAGTGTGGGATTACGTTGCGGCGGTAGTATTTGTACTAATGCTGATAGTCGGGGCAAACGGAGATAGTTCACCAATGTCCTAGTTCAATCTTGGAAGAATCAAAACCAAGCTCCTTCCAAGAATTCGGCTTGCCATCATGCTCGGAAGCGAACCCAACAAAGCCAACTCGTCTGTACACCTTCGCAGCGGGATTGTTGTGGCCTACGTAGAGAACGACCGTATCCTTGGTTTCAAGTAGACTAGGGCAACGATAAGCCGGTGCTATATATATGAAATTGCAAGAGACTCACTATTGACAGACGTGCCATGTCAAGCGTTCAGCGCACCCTCTAGACCTCCAGCGCGAATCAGTGAAGACCTTGGTGATCCCAGCTACGGTAGCGGTGGTACGCGTGACTGCAACTATACACGCAATCTCAGGCTCTCTGCCAGGGCACTGAATTTCATACACCCATAGCTGTCGCTTTTGCACCAGAAGCTCGGCCTCCCTGACGGCTTTCTCGCAGGAGAGTACAAATGGCTCCTAGAAGACTCGGACGTCATTACATCTGTCAGTTATGTGAAGGACGTCAACGCTTACCGAAGTGGCTGAGAAGTCTTGACATAGCACAGCAACTTTCCTGACATCGGCCTCCGCGGCAAGGCGTAAAGCGATTGTGCCGTCGCCCTGTGGCGGAGGGGGAGGCGGCCGAAGAGTGGTCCTGTCGCAGTACATCAAGCTGGCATGATAATACAGGGGGTTGGAGTCCAACTTGATACCGGTCTCTGCCGTCCAGCTAGCCGCAAATGCGTCTGTGAGCGCATCGACGGCAAACACCGAGAAAACCCGCTCTGGGGAAACCGCGGCACGAAGGGCGCGGACCATCGCGAGAAGTCGCGGTCGGACGAAGTTGTCGACCAGCAAGGTGGATGGAAGGGGAGTGAAGATGAAGATAGGGTAGGGCCCGAGAGGTCCAGCGGTGCAGGAAAGAACGAAGAGGACGGCAGAAGAGGTCTCACTCGGCTTAGTCAAGTCCCATACCACCATCCAGAGGTCCGCATTTCCACCTAGAGTTGGGTACTTCGCCGCTTTGTCCGCGTGGGCGTACATGACGTTGGAGGCCTGGGCATTCTCGCGAAACGCGCTCCACACGGCAGCGGGGATGTCTGAAGCGGAGTGGATTGTAGAGACGGAGAAAGACGCCATATTATGGGAGACGGGCAAAGTAGCTTGCGTTCCAAGTGCAGTAGTGCGTTGCGGCGGTCTTCCAGGACTTCCGCCCAATGTCGTATATATACTCGATGAGTATGTCGGCGCCCCATGTCGATGTCGATGAAAGTTGGATACCCAGGCACTGCCAGCGAACCGATCATGACGGACGGGAAGGAAGGGGATTTGCTCGGGACTTCCTGTTCAGCGTGAAAGCGGGCAGCTGGGTATCTGGCTGTGCCTGCGAACAGACATGACATGTCATCGAGCATATTCCACCGGTTCCGTAACAAGGGCTGTCAACGTGAACACTGCGCTCATGATAGACACCGCAATGGTCATCGGAGCGCGTCCGGTGTTCCGTGTTTTGGACGAGCACGAGGCGCATAAGCAATTCGGAATTTTGCGTCGTATACGTGCACTGCAAAGTTCAATAGCGACGGACGGAATACTGATTATGGCGTGACTACTGGGCGACTAGGATGAAACTTCCTAGATCGCTATGTCGTCTGCGGCAAAGCTGGACGCCCCAAGGACGCACGTTCTGCTTGCTCATAATCAGTCCAGGTATTATTCGATTCAGAGTTAATCTTCCTCACTATTCAATTGCTTTTCCATCCCTTGATATCTGGGTCGTCATATTGCTCAGTGCTTGTGATTATTGTGGTTGACATCGTGCTGTCGCAGATTTCTGACCATCTTGAGCGCCATTGTTGCATCCGTTATATCAACGGTTCGAAGCAAATGCGACGACAATGGCTGAGATATCAGTGGATATCTGAAGGGAGTAGGTGATCATGGAACAAGGTGAGTCTCAGCTGCTGGCACCGGAGGAGCGCGTCAACCGGCTGCTGCGAGCGCTTGAGCTTCACTCCGCGCCTTCCGCCGCCGCCACTTGACTAGCTAGTACTACCTGCTACTATTACCAACACCCGGCCTCCACTCACGAGTCAAACCGGTCAACCTGCTGCAATGTCCAACCAGGTTGCTCGAGCACATACAAGCCAATCCAATCGTGCGAAGGCGCGCTCCGATGCCGACCGCAAAACGGTTTTTAAGAGTGTTGTAGATAACCCATTCAGAGTACAATGGTACACAGACGCGCTTGATCATGTCGATGCATGCATGTTGACAATTTTCTTCCGCAGGCCTCACGTTCCTGTGAATATTCAGAACAGCGTCCTGGCGGTTGTCGTCAGTATGCTCGGTGGTGTCGCACAGCATAATCTCGATAGAGAACATGCCAGCAGGAAGAGAAGACGTCTCCGCGGTCCCAGGGATGACCGGCTGTCGAAAAAGTCTAGGTCGGAACAAGCCGTCCCCGCACAGGAGAGCTCAGCCTTGACAGGCCTGGCAGAAGATTTGGCCATGCACACTGACACATCCATCCCTGACTCAGCCGCTGCCCCATCCATCCTTCAGCATATGGTTGTCGGCATTAACGAGGTCACCAAACGATTGGAAGCCCTTGCGCGCTCGTACCGGCAAACAATCGTACCCACTACCGAAGTGCAGTCCATATCCGGGTCCTCAGGACCATCCACCACTTCCCGTCTTGTCATAGCATGCCGCGCCGATGTTGATCCACCCATCCTCATTGGCCATCTTCCGCACCTTGTCGCTGCTTGTAACTCGGCCGGCAAGCATTCCGCATCGAAGACTAGTGAACCGGACGGAACTTGGCTGGTCCCAATGGCCAAGGGCGCGGAGAATACTCTTGCAGAAGCTATAGGCCTGAGACGTGTCGCCGTAATCCTCATCGAGGTGAATCTTAATCTCAGTAACGGAGCGTTCATCAGCTTACAACGTGTATGTAGAGCTCAGCGCCACAATTTACCAGTTTGGCATCGCTCCTGCAAAACGTCGCGCAACCTGCTGCACCCTGGCTTGCACTACCTACGGCGGCTCGGCCCATCACGCTTGTCCCTACCCATATTAAACAGCTTCGCACCAGCGCACCGAAGGACATGAAGGCTGCGAAGGAACGGCGCTCGAAAGAACGTGCCGCAGCCAAGGAGCGTCGAAGATCCCGGAAGCAGGAGATCCCCAAGCAGGTGACGCTATCATCCGCACAATGATTGTATGGATCGCAGGTAAGTTTTCGTGATGTCTCACCGTACAGACTAGCCTGACTGTCCGATGCAAGTGTGCTAGTATCATGCATGATTCCCGCTGCGACAGGAAGTTCTTCTGAGCCGTTGTATTGTAGTGCTATTCAGATCATTCATTGTACCAGCGAAAATAAATTGCACGATGCATGGCATGTTCTAATGGCTGATCAGCTGCTGCAGCTACTCATGATATGGTATTGTTTCACGGCCTCCGGGGAAACCTCGGCACCCTACCCCAAATCTCGATCTGGTAATTATCGCGCCCACGTGTTCAACACCGCCATCCGAGTCGGCGAACCACAACTTTTGGCTTCTTCTTCCACGAGCAACGCACGGCCTCGCATATTTCGCCGTGTTTCAGGAGGGCCACATTTGGAAAAGTGTCTAGAAAAGCGCCCAAGTTGTCCGATCCTTCCGCACCCCACCTGCAACTGGCATACTTCTGTCGTGAACATGTTCATTGCGATCGTCGGTACTCGCCTGGCAGGCAAGTCGACAGTGCAGAATTACTTGGTCAAGAACAAGGGCTTTATTCCAGTGAAAATCTTGCAGAGCCCATCGGATAAGGTATGGCATGTCCTTTCCATCTGGCCTACGTCGATTTGAACATTATTGCCAGGGCCGTAGGGAACCTAGCGGCGACGAGGATGGCCTGCCTATGGGATCGGACGGGGACTTCGCCCAAGGTGACCACCGCGACGTTGATCTTGATCGTCTATCCCTGTCAGATATTGGATATAATCCTAGTCGCATCTCCTTCCTGACGATGATCTCGCCGGTTTCTTCGACCCTTCCGTCTCCAGCTCCCGGACAAGCGCAATGCCAGCCGCTTCTCTTCCGTTCTTCGCCAGAGCTTTTGGCGCACATTACAAAAAACTGGAGATCTAATTTTGTCACCATCGATCTGGACACCAGGGAAATCCTGGCTGAATTCCTGACACGACCTTTCGTCCTTGTCGTGAGCGTCGATGCGCCCCTCTTGATGCGATACAGACGGAGCCTCGAGTGGTTTGTGAAACACTCTTCAAATCCTGCTGTTCATCTCTCATGACATTCGACAGGACTGATACGAGCCATTCGCTGGAGGAGTTCATCCGCGAGCATGATGCTTTCTTCTATGGTCCCATCAGCCACGGCCAGGACACTCCCAACCCACACACTGTTACGTTCGGACAAGCCGCCAAAACGCCCTTCCGGAGCTTGAGCGAGATTGCGACTGTACATGTTGTGAACTCGTTCGAGAGTGTTCCTGCGCTGCACGATCACTTGGAAACCGTCAACCTTTTGGACCAGGAGCGCCTCCGGCCAGGGTGGGACACTTACTTCATGGAGCTGGCGGCGCTCGCTTCGCAGCGGTCCAATTGCATGAAGAGGCGAGTAGGCGCGATCCTCGTCCGGAACAAGCGCGTTGTGTCCACCGGGTGAGACAGGATTGTTCATCTTTCAATACAATGTCTGACAGTCTGCCTTCAGGTACAATGGCACACCCCGCGGACTTACGAACTGTAACGAGGGAGGATGCACGCGGTGCAACAGCGCCAGTGAGACTCCTGACGAATGTCTATGTCTCCATGCAGAGGAGAACGCATTACTTGAGGCAGGAAGGGAGCGGGTAGGAGATGGCTCAGTGCTTTACTGCAATACGTGAGCAGTCCCCTTCATTTCCGAGTACAGCGGAGCCTTGACGAGACATTTCCCAGGTGCCCGTGTCTCAAGTGCACCATCAAGATCATCCAGACAGGCGTCAAGGAAGTTGTCTACAACCTGAGCTACAAGGTGTAAGTGCCCTTGTTCTGCTCGTGATCCGTTACCGACACAACCATTCTCCACGCACAGCGACGACGCCTCAGCTGCTCTATTCGCAGAGGCAGGCGTCGTCCTCCGAAGGCACGCGATGCACGCCTGATGCATTGATGCCCCATCTATCTGTGACTGTTTCTTGTTTGGCCTACTTTCGGTACAATCTGCCATCCTGCTGTCTGTATCCGTAGAATGTACATACCCCATACTCATACCCCAACCACCCACGCTCGCAAATAGATCATCCCACACGCCTCTCCAAGCATCATCAAGGCATCAACGTCAACACTTCAGAACCATCCTAACATTCCGCTCGATATCCCACTTCGGCTGCGCCAAAAACGCCACCGAACCTCCCACCCATCCGACCGTTGCCGCGAGCCCCAACCACACTGCGTCTTCGTTATTCTCGCACAGCGCGACATACAACTCCCGAGCGCACACCTGCAGCTCCTCGTGCGCCTGTGCGTGCAAAAACCGCCGGAACAGCACCACAACTTCCCATGTCGCCGCGTCATGAGGCTGCACGCCCCGCGCGGCCGCCGTCATGGTCATGATGATCGCGCGGTATAACCTATGCGAGTGCGTGTACGCGCTCTCCGTCCCAACCCCTACGCCGCCTGTACGTTTAGCAAGAGCGCTAGTTGCGTCTGCACGATCAAGTCGCCTGAGTAACTCGCGGAAACGCGGCCAGACATCGTCCCACACTCGCTGAGCCATGAAGTCCCCGACGTGCTCCGCAAGGGCGGCGATGAGCGCAGCTGTGGCACTCACGACAAACGTCTCTACATCAGCGAGGCGGTTCAGGATGAAGGGCCACGCGTGGTGCACCGATGGGAGCAATGCAGACTCGGGAAGCACCGGTACAGAGCGCGCGAGCAGGAGGAGGATGCGTGCGCGGACCGTAGGAGAGCCGTGCGTGAGGAAGAACACGGATCGCGACACGATCTGCGTCGTGAGTGCCTGCGTCGGGGTCGGCGGGGCTTCTTCGGTCGGATCGTCCCCAGGGCGGGCGGGGCCGGTCTTTACCGCTGGTTCGTCGTCCGAGTCTGCAGCGTCTTCATTTTCCTTCCCCCATGCCTCGCGCGGATACGAGCTATCTCGCGTCGGCTCCGAATCCGCCGCCAGATCGTCGTCGGCATTCGTGTCGTGCCTGTGCTTGAACCATTCCACAAAGCTGTCAAGCCGGCGGGCATCATCGACCAGGGACGGGCCGCGGAACGTACTGCGCGACTCCCGCGGAGGCCTGTTGTCCTCGTCCTCCTCAATGGCCTTCACGACCTCTCCCAGGACCTCAACGAGCCCGTCGACGATAATCTCGTATCCGTGGTACTCATCGAGACGGTCAAAGCATTCCTCCACTACATCCCCGGCCTTCTGAACTACATCGCGCCCGACGAGGCGGACGAGCACTGCGAGCACCTTCGTCGCATCAACGTCGAGCCACCGGCGCGTGAGGCGCCGCGAGACCGAGTCGAGCGCGTAGTCGAAGTTTGAGAGCAAGAGGTTAGCAGGGGTCGCGTACGACGTGCTGTTGGTAATGAAGCTGAGAGCCGCAAGCGCAGATGCGGACACAATCGATGTCTCAGAGACAATGCCATGCAACACAGGATATAGGACGTGGAGGAGTAGTGGAAGGAAGCGGGCCTCCAGGATGCCAGCGGTGATAGCGAGAAGTTGCAAGGATAGTGCGCGGTGGATGAGCGGTTGGACCGTGGAATGGGGGCTCGGAGCCGGGATGGTGTTGTCTGTCCCTGGTACCCCACGCACGGTGACCAGTCCTTGAACATGTTCAATGAGGGTATTCTCGTCCGCTGCGCTGGCAGTTTGCTCTGCGTCATGAGGTTGTTCTTCATCCTCCCACTCATCCCAGCTCTCCGCGATGCGTCGGGCTAGGTCCCTAGCGAACTTCTCCAACCTCCTTCCACGACCAGTCACAGAGGCGAAAGATGCGGGGGATTCAAGCGACACTCGACCAGCGCCTTCCAGTAGCCTGCAGGCGCACCAAAGCGCAGCGACCGCACGTTTGCCCCTGCCACTCTGTCCGACGTCGACGAACCACTCGATGGTGAAGAGGGACTCCTCGCCTGCGGTAGCTCCCAACGCACGGAACATCCTCTCAAGCGCCTCTCCAGCCGAGCGTGAGCTGACATGGCCGAACGTCAGCTCAGGGAATGGCACGACGTGAGCGGCGGAGGGATCGCTCTCGAGCAAGAGCTGTGCCGCGGATGTCTGCGTGACGATTACGGGAGGATTCGTAAATTCGAGGGTAGAGAGCAGGCTCCAACCCCACTTTTCCACCCCGCCGTGGGGCCCAAAGAGTTTCCCCACGCCCGATGATATTGCAGAAATGGCGGGTAGGGAGGAATCGTGTGGGGATGTCGCAAGCCGGCAGACAGCCTCGAGCATGGTGGCAACATGCTCGACCTTGGAGTCCGCATGAGAGAGAAGTAGGCGGGGGAGGGCAGCGAGGTTGTCCCGAGAAATCTGCAGGAGTACTTGGAAGATGTGATGGCGCGAGCTGGATGGGGAGGTAAGGATTTGCCTCAGAGACGTGTCGGCTTGCGAGGATACTCTCTCAAAGGGGGATGCTTGAAGAGAGAGGAGGAAAGAAAGGAGGAGCGGCTGGGATTGTGGTACTGTCAGGGTGGTCGCGGAGAGGATGGACGCCGCGAAGGTAGCTAGACCAACCAGAGCAGCGGGCGTCTGGTGTTTCACTAACGGCGACAGTGCATTCAGAGCGATATGGAGCTGAGATGCTGTCCCTTTCAGCCACGACTCCGTGCGTTGAGTCGAGTACGGAGAGCGTGGATGGTCGCTTGGCATAGGACGCTGGGATCCACCACCCAGAAGGTCTTCCAGGTTATCAACGCTCCGCACAGCACCTTCCCGAGCGCATATGTCGTCGCCAACGGCGCGGATGATAGCATGTTGCATGACGAGCAAGGCGGTAGCCACTATGTCGCCATTTGCCCATCCTCTCTGGGTGCCTGTACCTAGAGCGACTTTGCTCATACTGCTGATCGTGCCAGGAAGAATCGATGGTACGAAGCTGTCCGGAAGGTAGTCTTTCATCATGACCGACAGCACCTTCAACGATACACGTTGGAGAGGCAGGTGGGACGACTCAGCTGTAACCATGAGTGCATTTAAGGTCTGGCCGAGAACTGGTAGGAACTTGACGGATTGCGCATGTTTCTGGTACGTGCCGAAGACTGAACGCGCACGGTCCAGATTCGCGGCACCTGAGGGGTCGGAGTCGGGAGCGCGCTCGCGCAAAAGGCTCCACAAACAAGTGGCGGCAGCTACCTTTGTCTCCTCATCCCTGTCCTTGCCCTTGCCCTTGCGGTCGATGCCGCCTAGGATGGCGCTGCAGAGCATGAAGACCTGCTCCCATGCAGTAACATCCATGTCCCACCACCACGGCTCACAAAGGACTCCCAAGATGTTGAGGATTTGCTCGAGGATACGATCCGGGATGGATGGCAGGTCATTGCGACGGAGCAGGGAGGACAGAGGGAAGAAAACGTATGAGATGGTGGCCGGCGCGAAGACATAACTGGTGGCCTGCAGGTGCGTAAGGGTACCGTGGAGGTCTGACAAGAGTTTCGAAACAGATGGGATGGTGGTCGGGGTGAGAAGCGAGTTGGCGAGGAGAGGAACGCAGCTGATTTTGAGCTGAACAGTAAAGCCATGAATAGGGAGAAACAGGTCACAATGGGACAGCACGTACTCGCTGAAAGGCAGATTGTGTTGCAGCCACATTCTCCATCGCAGTCGACCGCGTCGCCGAGAAGACGATTCGCGTAGCAGCGGGAGGAAGAGCACTGGCAGCGGCGATGAGGTCGAGATGATGGCTTGTGCTGAGCTATGCGTGGGCGTTAAAGTGCGTCACCGAGCGCGTCTCACGCGTGACAGTCCGGCACCTGACAGAGTGACAGGTCGCGTCCAAGTGCTTTTTTCCGAGTCTGTCCGCCAACTCGAAGCCGCCCGCAAATCTCTGTTCTCTTCCAACTCCTTCCTGCGACAAGGATGTACGCATCGTACACATAAAGTACTTAACTTATTCTCTTGTTTCTATGACTTTCAGGTCCTACATCCCGTGACACGTCTCCCAATCCCATCTATTCCCATCACCAACATGCCCCGAATCCTCCTCATTGACTCGTACGACTCCTTTACTTATAAGTAAGTCTGTTTCCATGACTGTATATGGCTGTTGCATGATAATTGACGGCATTGCTTGTAGCCTTGCTTCGCTATGCAAGCGAGCCATACCTAGTAGCTTCGTTCACATCATAAAGAACGATGTCCTCTCCGCCAAGTCTCTCTTCCCACTACTCAGACACTTCGATGCCGTCATCATCGGTCCAGGTCCTGGTTCACCTGATATCCAGGACGACATCGGCGTGGTCAGAGACATCTGGCATGTCGCAGATGACCTCCTCATCCCTGTCTTCGGAGTTTGTCTTGGCCTCCAGAGTCTCGCCATAGAGCACGGTGCCGAGATCAGACGACTCAACGTCGTCAAGCACGGGCAGGTCTACCGAATTGATCACATCGACACCGACATATTCCAGGACGTCGGTACCGTTCAGGCTGTCCGCTACCACTCTCTCCACGTCGACCTCGCAGGAGCGCCTGATATCGTCCCACTCGCATGGTCTGATGATGGGGAGGAGAATGGCCAGGTTGTCATGGGCCTCAAACACCGGAAGAAGCCGTTTTGGGCAGTCCAGTATCACCCCGAGTCCGTCTGCACTCATGGCGGCGGTGACGATGTCCTGCGGAACTTTTGGCGGCTTGCGACAGAGTGGTCCTCCGCACATGGACGGGCTACTCTCCCTTGGAACCCATCCATTGGAGCTGCAATAGGTCCGGACTGGCCAAGCATTCGCCCGGAGGCCATTGCACATGTTGATGAACCTTGGAAACCCGTGGTCACCCAGACTGTTCAGCTCCCTAACCCAAGTGTTCCCCGTATATGCGAGATGCTGGGTGTCGAGGATGATAGCACGGACTTTGTCATGCTCGACTCCGCTGCTGCCCCTGGTCGGTTCTCCATCATAGGTTGTCTCACGCCCACTTCTCCCAGGATTACGTATGCCGTCGGTGACCAAGCCGTACAAGTACGACGAGGTAGCGACGTGACCTCCAAGCCTCTAGGCGCTCTCGACATCTGGGCATGGCTTACGGCGTTCATGCGTACCAGGAAGGCGCACGGCGGACTGCCTGATGTCCCTTTCTGGGGTGGACTGGTCGGCTACCTGAGCTACGAGATTGGGTCGCAGACGCTCAGCCCTTTGCCCCCTCGCCCTGGTTCGCAGAACCAGCACCCCGATGTCAACCTGGTCTTCGTAGAACGGAGCATCGTGCTGGACCTGCAAGCCAGTGTTGCGCATGTCCAGACCATCCTTCCCGATGATGACGACTGGCTTGAGGAGACGGTCCGCAAACTGCAGACATTCTCTAGCCCCGCAACGGATCGTTCAGCGCGACCTCCTTCGAAACCCTCCGAAGTTAACGGGGCCGCGCCGGCACCAGTCGTCACCCTTCCCGCCCGAGACTCTTATATCGACAAGATCATCGCAGCAAAGGAGTGGCTGTTCTCCGGCGACTCCTACGAGCTCTGCGTCACCGCGCCCACCCGCGTTCTGGCTCCGAAAGTCGCTACTGCGGTTTCCCGTGGAACGTCCTCCTCCTGGGAGCTCTACAAGATCCTGCGCTCGCGCAACCCCGCCCCTCACTCCGGATACGTCCGCCTGCACCCCTCAACCCTCCTCTCGTCCTCCCCCGAGCGCTTCCTCTCGTACTCCCGCCCACCTGACGGGGTGTGCCAGCTACGCCCGATCAAAGGCACGGTGCGCAAGGCCCCGGGCATCACGCGCGCAGTCGCGGAGGAGATGCTTGCGGGCAGCACGAAGGAGGTCGCGGAGAACCTGATGATTGTCGACCTCATCCGGCACGACCTGCACAGCGTCGTCGGGGAGGACGTGCATGTGAAGCAATTCTGCAAGGTCGAGGAGTACGAGACTGTGTGGCAGCTCGTGAGCGTCATCGAGGGCCGCCCGGACAAGTCTCTGAGCGAGAAGTCGCATGCGGATCTGGGATGGGAGGTGCTGAGGGCGAGTTTGCCGCCTGGTAAGTGTCGCTGGTCTATTTTTCGTGGTTTGTCTTTGCATGTTACTCATGACCTTACTCAGGGAGCATGACTGGTGCACCGAAGAAGCGCAGCGTGGAGATACTCCGACAGCTCGAAGGAGCTGACCGCGGCATCTATTCTGGTGTCGTTGGATACGCAGACGTCGGGGGAGGGGGTGATTGGGCCGTCATCATCCGGAGCTGCTTCAAGTACGATGAGAACCCCACAGCCCCTCCGTCCGCTGAGCAATCGAATGGCGTCAAGAATGGGCACTCGCGTCATACGAGTGCGACGAACGGCACATACCCTGCGAACGGGGGTGGGATGCCCCCTTCTACTTTCTACGAGAATAGCACTCTCAACGGTGCTGTACTCACCAACTCGCCCCTCACGGACGAATGGACGCTGGGCGCTGGAGGTGCTATCACCGCTCTCTCAGACCCTGTCGCGGAGTGGGAAGAGATGATTACGAAGGTCGAGAGCGTCCTGCGGGCGTTTGTCGACCTCGGATCGTCTTGAAGTTGAAATGACACTCTTCAACGAGTTATACCACACACACCCTCTAGATTTTCGAGTCTGCTTGCATCTACTTCAGTCAGATTGCCTGGACTAATCTTAGAACATCTGCATCGCTCCCAAGTCGGCTTCATCACGTCGACTTCGAGACTTACTGTATCATACTCTGGGTTCAACTCCCATCAATGTACCTCTACGTACAACACGTTGTAGCTTTCTGGCATATACTCATCGTCGCATCCTTCACCAGGATACGACCTCCTTTCATTCAATACATACATCTTTTCATCCCTAGTTGGTGATACATCTGAGCACTGATCTTATAAGAACACGGATCCCTGAAACCAAAATTAACGAAGAAGATTCCCTGCGAGTATGTCCTCGCCGTTCTCAAGCCATGAGCGCAATATGGCGCAGTTCGCTGCTTTGGTGGTTAGCATGCCAGTGGGAATGAAAGATAGGTAACCATGTGAAGACGAACTTGAGAACCTGCTGTCCGACCTTCATGGGCTCGTACACTGTCTCCTCGTCGAGGTCGACTTTGCCCAAGTTGACGGCATCAGCCCGGATTTCGCGTGCACGCTGCTGCAGCTCAGGAATAGGCGCAAGGTCGTAGTCGGATGACAGATGCCAGAAGAACGTCGAGGAGATCCGGATGAGCGGGCGACCGGGGTTCTCGGCCTTGCGGCGTTCAATCGCCTGCGTTAGACTCGTCAGTCTTACATGCGTAACAACTCGAATGCAGGCGGGTCTGCGCACCTGCAAAGTGGCGTCATTCACGACGACCTCGTGGAAACCGGCCTTGATGAGACCTCCGCTGAGGTGTTCCAACTGCTTGCCGGCTTGCACCAGTAGGTATCGTCCCGTAGGCGGAAACTTGACAGGGATGCGCTTCCCGGTATTGCGTGCCCAGATATTCAGGCCGGGATAGCGCGAGCGGCCGTGGATGGTCAGGAAATTAAGATCCGTATGAAAGCCTGCGAGGATAGTGTCCTTCTCGCCGTACTTCACAAGGTCAGACGCGGTCGGAGCGAGTATATGCGGTCTGTCACGACTGTGAGTGGATCATACAATCGCACATGACAATGGCTTACCCGTATCGGCCAGCGTCACGGAACGTCTCTCTGGGGAGGCCAAGGCCGACTGCAGCCATTTCCGCGAGGTTACCAACGCTGACGAATATGTATCAGGATAGGCTGCAATTTTATTCTATAGGACAGTCCTCACGCAGTCTTCATGGAACTGCCCCACTTCTCCATGACTGGGGTCCAACGTTCACGAACGCCATCGGCTTGAGGGATGACGTTCGGCATGTTCAATCCTGGATATTTTGTCTCATATGGAGGCTTCTCGCTCATCTTCCAGAAGAAACGGCACTTCGGATCTGGGGAATGCGCGGTGATGTCGAGAGGGCGCTCCGCCGGGTCGAGACGAGCAATGACTTTTAAACAGGGCTCATCCACGGCGCACTTCGGCTTCTCCGTGTTCTCAAGCGTTACTCCCACCTGCATATATAGATGAATCAGATAGATGCGCATATTGGGGATGCAGGGACCTTGCCTGATAGCCAAGTTCCGGACGCTCATCTTTCTTCAGCAGCTCTTCTGGTTGCGCAAAGTAGTCTTCGATTAGGTCGAGGAAGGTGTTGTTGTCCTCCTCGGAGACGCGTGAATCGTGCAGAAGGAGGGCACCATATGTGATGAGAGCGTCCGCTGCCTGAGCAATACCCCGATCTGATATGTTAGCGACGTTCCTTTGTCAAACTCAGTACTTGGCTACTGGACCTTCTTGCACTCTTTCACTGATGCCTCGGAATCTGGGTTTGAGAGAAAGACGTCAAGATCGACGATGGGTAGAATAACATCCGACATTCTCGACTTCTGCAGGGTCTGGTTTCTGGTCAAGAGTCTGAAGACAAAAGCCCGAGGCGCGAGTGGTGGATGGTGGGACGAACTCTAACTGAGATCTGCAGGTCGCGCGGGGCCGCGGCAGTTGATCGAGGCCTGCCATATCGGGCATTATAGCAGACGGCGACTCACGTGACCCTAATAAAGGAGCAGGCGATGGGCGCTACTGACCTTGACTAACCTTGCACGCGCCGCGTTTATACCAGCCACCCCATCCCACAGACTACGACCCCCGACGACTAGCCAAGATGATCAAGGTATGCATACACAGTGCTAAACAGAAGCGGTCCTACGACGTTCTTCCAGATTTGGAGTATGAAGAAGAATGAGGACCAGGCGGCGAAGAAGAAGCCCAAGACGAGTGCCGCTCAGATTCGCGTACAGAAAGGTGCGTGTTGTTGTCCTACCTCTTCCCCAGAGATATACAGCTGAGGACGGTGCTCCTGTATGCGTGCAGATCTCACTGAGCTGGACCTGCCATCAACGATGAAGACCCACTTCCCAGATCCCGCTGATCTCCTTAACTTCACGCTCACTATCACGCCCGATGAGGGTACGTATGTCCGTCAGAGATCTTCGGATTCGTTCGTCCTTACGTCGTTTCCAAGGCATGTACAAGGGTGGCTCGTTTCTGTTCACGTTCAAGATCAACGCCAACTACCCCCATGAACCTCCAAAGGTCAAGTGCGAGCAGAAGGTGCGTGTAGCCATCTCTACGACTTGTAGAATCTATTTTGACACCGTAAGGACCCCCTCCAAGATCTACCACCCGAACGTTGACCTGGCTGGTAACGTTTGCTTGAACATTCTCCGAGAGGACTGGAAGCCAGTGCTGAACTTGAACTCGGTCATGGTCGGCTTGCAATATCTCTTCCTGGAGCCAAACGCGGACGATCCACTGAACAAGGGTGAGCTTGATTCATCGGTTACGCGTATCTGTGGCTCACGATGCCTTGAATGCAGAGGCGGCGGAGGAGCTGAAGCGCAACCGCGAGCAGTTCATCTACAACGTGAAGTCCTCGATGCGCGGTGGCACAATCAAGGGGGAAAAGTATGACATTGTGATCAAGGAACAGTAAGCTCTTCAGGATATCTCGTTTCCTCGAGCTGCGCCACTGTTCCCTGGCCGCGTTGCCTCCTCGTGGTACATTTCTGCGCAAGATACATCCGGTGTGGGGAAGACGGTAGACTAGACGTGTACTATTCTGTTGTGACTTGTATCTGGAGCCCTGCACATCTGTTTGCACCTTTCGACGTGTTTTCTACGCTACATAATTGCTGTCCCTTCCTCGTAGTCCATCTCTGTGCCCATCGCGCTGCAAGATCGGGTCACGTGCACCGCGCGTAAAGTCGCACTCGAGTTCGAACAGATTCGGTACTTTTGTGCTTATGCATGTAGTCTACAAAAAGAAACAGTGCCATCGGGAATACGGGGACGCACCGCGCAACGGCCAGAGAGGTCCAAATGTTCTTCCGAAGGATTAGTATGAATGTCAACACGTGTCGTACAAACGATAGCAATAGTCCGGATAAGATTAAAGCAGGTTCGTGAGGTGCAGGATGAGGTAGCACGAGGGAGTGAGGAAGTCGGATATAAGGGAATGAATAAAGACTAACGAAGATTGAACGGACCCAGAGTCAACGGGAAATCCGCGGGCACCCCAAAAAAACCAAAAGGAAAGCGGACAAGCAAGTACATCCAGCATGGATCGACACATAGTGTCATCATGTAAGTAGCAGGTAAGTACGAGGAGACTGGGATTGGTCTATGTGATGCGCAAGACGAAAGCGAGTGTCTTTGAATGTTAGTATGCAAGTAATACGTACGGCATGTGTAATTGATAAGTGCGATGGTATCAGGATTATGTTGGGTGCGTTATGTTCGTCAGTGCGTGGAGTTCGTCATGCCCCCGTACTGCGTCCAGCTGTTCCGGGAGCCGTCTCCTGCTGCGTCTGCCAGCGACGCCGGTAGAGGTGCAGGCTGGTACGACGAGAGGCGAGGCGGTTCGGGAAGGGGGTTCGCTAGCGACATAGGCAGGGGAGAGCGCTGGTACGCCGACAGTCGCGGAGGGTTAGGAAGGGGGTTGTTCGCCAGAGGGTGGGCGTCAGGAGATCCGTAGCCCGAGTGCCTGTAGTACTGCTGCGCGGGAGACGCCATGGGGTTCTGAGGCGGTGGGGACGCGAACTGGGCGTAAGAAGCGTGGCCCTCCGCGCCCTGGTACACGACGTAGGTGTGGCTGGAGCCATGCATCTGCTGAGCGGCAGCGGCAGCAAGAGGCATGTTGGACGCCTTCTGCATCTCCGCGACCGCAGCGACGCTCGGGATGGAGTGGATGCGCTGCAGCTCCGTGCTAATGAACGTCGACGGGCGAGAGTCGCTCCCGATCGTAGCCGGGGTGGACACCATGGGCATGCCATCGGGACCATAGGCCATGCTGCGGGCTTTCCACAATCGCTCCATCTCCCACGCATCCTTGGCCTTCACAGACGAGAGGTCCGCAGCACTGTGCAGCTCAGAGTTAGGCCGAGTTGTAGCACTCGCGGACAAATGCCGCTCACGCGTCTGCTGCTGTGCGAGCGTCGCGCCAGTAGAGGTGCTGCTGCTCGCCCTCTTCGACGCCCGGCTGTCCTCCACGTCGCCTGTCTTCTTCGTACTGCGACGCGGCGCAATCGGCGTTTGTGTCGACCGCACGGAGTTAATCGAAGGCGCCTTCTCGCGGCCGCTCGTCGATGGGTGCCTCTTGTGGCGCGGGTCACTTTCCTCGGCACTACTGCTGTGTTCCCTGCGGCGCCGGCTCTCCTCACGGTGCACCGGCTCGCGTTCAGGCGATTTGGTCCTCGCCTTTTCCTTGTCCTTTGTGAGCTTGGACTTCTTCGGAGTGAGCACCTCGGCAGGCGTCTCCACGATCTCCCACTGCTCGCCCATTCCCATGATAACTTCGGTAGCTTGCTTGATCGTACCGGACGGGCTGCGGACGAGCTTGAACGTCTCCGTCTGCCTCGTGGACTTGGAGCGAGACGCGCCATCCTTGGACTTGGTGGGAGAGCGGTCCACGCGTTTGCTGGGCGACTGAGGGCTGTCCTGAGGCACGCTCGCGGTCGGCGGAATCATGAGCGGAGCAGCGTATGGGGTAGGAGGGTTAACGAAAAGTGAAGCACGCGCGAGAGCGACGTCCTCTGGGGGTGGCAGGGGGGTCACGGTCGAGGCAGGAGACGCTGACTTCGCTAGAGCATCCTGGAGGTGCGGGGGCGAGGAGGGAGGGCCGATGGTGGAAGCGGCAGACGAGTACTCCGCCTCTATCACGGTCTGCAGCATGGGGGTAGGGGTGGGAGGTGGCAACTCGGGTAGAGGCGGTGAAGACGGCGGCGCGGGCGGTCGCACTGGAGGATCTGACAACTGTACGGAGAACCGCGGGCGAACGGAGTCCATCTGCATGGGCGAGTCCGTCCTAGGTATATCCGGAAGAGGCAACTCCTCCTTGAACTGATGCACCGGAGAGACCTCTTCGTAGACGTATGTTGTAGGGGGAAGCGACGCTGGTGCTTCGACCGGGGTGTCGTCACTCGAGTTGGGATCGTCGGGATTGGTGATTGTAAGTCTGCCAGACGTCTGTATCTCGTGAACTGATGCTGTGTCGACAGAACGGTGACTTGCGGTGTCATGATTGGCATGGTCGAATGACTCCCTCTGGACGGCTTCTATGGAGGGAGCGGGAACACGCCTAGGAGGCTCCGGAGATTTCGACAGATGAGAGGAAGCGCGTTGGTGGGGTTCCGGAGATTGAGGACTCGTCGGCGTATGCGCAGGGCTAGGCTGCAGGTTACCGCCAACATGCGCCCATTCCGTCCCATAGCCGTTCTGCACAACGGGCCTCTCCGGCTTGCGGAGGACACTAAACCGCTTGACAAGTCGGCCGAGGATACTACCACGCTTCGGCTTCTGCATGGAAGAAGCCTGAAGAGAAGGGAGAGATGTCATCGAGGGACCCACAGTCGACTGCCGCCGTAAGGGATCCTGATGCGCACCTAATAGACAGCAGGAAGTCAACGAAAACGTAGTGGTAACATTGAGAAGAAATGCTTACCGTCTGGACCGAATAGGCCATTGAATGGTTTTCGTCGCTTGCTCAGTTTACGAGGCAACTGTATCTGAGCAGGGTCCAAGACATGCAGGTGGACTGCGGATGTTGATTGCGACAGTGGCGAGGGCGCCATTGTCCTGTGGCGCGTGCCGTGATTCATACTCGCGCGTCGGGCCCGATTGTTGTAGTAGTTTGGGCTGGTAGGGCCAGGACTCATGGGACTCTGTATCACAAATTCGCCAGTAAGAATCGCATCCTGCAACAGATGACAGGGAAGGCAGCATTTCCGACGGGCCAATTGGCGCAAAGTCACCCCGCGAGGCTACTTTTCGACTGCCCCTACTCCAGTTTCAAACGAGAGGCGACCTGACACGTCGGTGCGTCTTTGAAAACACTCAAGGCATCCACGCGCAGCCAACTTCCACTCGACTTTGCGCCCATCTTAAACGTGGGAATCCCTGTCATGACAGAAGTAATTTCACTCACCTCTGGCTCTACCTTCTCGTCGTATGGAGACGGGGAGTGGCTGAGACTGATCGGACTGTATGGGTCCGCACCGTCTGAGATGTCTACATTGTCGTGGGTATTCTGAGACACCTTGCGGCTCCTTGGCTTGAATGGCTCCTGGATACGGATCTGCGACGAGGATGGGGTAGGCAAAGGGGAACCGGATGGTGTTCTGCTCGGCCCTGCCATACGCGATGGGTCTTGAGCGCGCTCAGGTGCCGACGCCATGGGTGGGAATGAAGGAGAGAAGACAGAAGGGGGTCGCCCATCTCTAGTCGGTGGGAGGAGGTGATGGTTGCGGTACCAGCGAGGACCGGAGGGATTGTGCAGTGGGTACTTTACCCGGAACTGGGCAGCAGAGGCAGTCGCGGACTCGACCTCGCGATGGTACCATGTGGGGAGCTCGTTGAGAGGATCTGGAATAATGGATATGGCGAAGGGATTGAAGAGCGGTCGCGCGGTATCCTGTTCCTTCTCCTGTACCTCCAAGCTGGCACTCCTTGCGCTGTACTGGCCCTTGTGCTTGGCATTGCGGTCTTCTGGGTGCTTCTTGCTCGCCTTTCGGGTCAAGAAGCTCTTGCTACGAGCCTGTTTGCGATTAGATGCTTCCATGGCGCGAGACGGGGGGCGGGGTGGTCTGAATGCGTCGCGAGAGCTGAGACGATGGGATAGTTAGCGGCTAGAAGTGGCCGCTCGAGCGCCGGACCTCGCGGTTCACTGATCCTGATGAGTAGGGAGGTGGGGAATCGGGAATTAGAGGACTAGAAGCGTGCTGGCATGGAGGAAGGAGAGACGGAAGAAACGAGCGGCGGAAGCCTGTGGACAAGGACTCGAGACGGCGGAGAGACCACGTTCCCTGCACTGTGTGAGCGCGCGACCGCCCAGCGCCGGCGTCTGCGCGTCCATCTGGCCCGGTTTCCGGGGGTCTGCGCTGCCTAGGCCACCCAGATCGACAAGCAAAACAGCATCCCATCTTTCTCTCGTATCCTCCGTCCAGGTCTCGCCTCGTCCGCCTTGTTTCTCGCTCGTTGGCCCCATGACCGCGCTCAACGTTCTCGTCATCGGTAGCGGTGGGCGCGAGCACGCGCTGGCTTGGAAGCTGTCTCAGTCCCAGCTCGTCCGCAAGATCTTCGTCTGTCCAGGAAATGGCGGGACGTCTCTCGAAGCGAAAACTGAGAATGTCGACATCTCGCCCTCCGACTTCCCCGCGCTCGTGAACTTTGCACTCAAAAACGAGGTACGACACCTTCGCGCGTCGAGGAGCTCGCCACAGAAATTTTTGCGCTTCCTCTAGGTCTCTCTCGTCCTCCCTGGTCCGGAGCAGCCTCTGGTAGATGGTGTCGAGACGTACTTCCGCAAAGGTACAGTGCATCACTCTTGTGACCTATCGCTCTGACGCCCCGGAAAGTGGGAATCCCCGTGTTTGGACCGTCTGCTCTGGCTGCGCGCATGGAGGGATCAAAGGCGTTCTCCAAGGCGTTCATGGACCGCCACAACATCCCGACCGCCAAGTTCAAGGTCTTCCAGGCACACGAGGTTGATCACGCGATTCAATACGTTCGCAACTGCGGCTTCAAGGTCGTACTGAAAGCAAGCGGCCTCGCTGCCGGCAAAGGAGTGCTTCTGCCCGAGACCGTGGAGGAGGCAATCGCGGGCCTCAAGGAGATCATGGTTGACAATGTCTTCGGATCGGCAGGTCGGCGACCAGCAATCCCATGTGTATATACGTCATTGAGAATTTATCTCTTTTCTCTCAGGCAGCGAGGTCGTTGTCGAGGAGCTCTTGACCGGGCCTGAAGTGTCCGTCCTCGCGTTCTCCGATGGCTACACGATCACTCCTCTCCCTGCCGCGCAGGACCATAAACGAATCGGAGAGGGCGATACTGGACCGAACACGGGTGGTATGGGTGTCTACGCGCCGGCACCGGTTGCAACTCCTGAGGTCATGGATCGCATTGTGAAGGAAGTCCTCCAGCCTACCATCAGTGGTATGAGGAAAGAGGGTACGTAACTCCGCCCGCTCACCCGTGAATGGTGTGTCAGACACGCTTGACCAGGATTCCCATTCGTCGGCATGTTGTTCACTGGATTGATGGTTACTGCTGACGGGCCGAAGGTCCTCGAATATAACGTCAGGTTTGGTGACCCCGAGACGGAGGCTCTCGTCCTCTTGCTCGATCCTCAGACGGACCTGGCGGCCGTTCTCCTCGTACGCTCTCCACCTTCGGGCGCCGGATCATTTACTCACCGGTACAACGTCATAGGCGTGTGCGGAGCGGCGACTCGACTCCGTGGAAGTGAAGGTTCGCCCAGGCTTTGGCGTGTCCGTTGTTCTCGCGTCCCAGGGATACCCGGGCGCTTACACCAAGGGAAAAGAGATCACGGTCGGGCAACTACCAGCAGGTTAGTTGCGTGGACTGTTGCCATAGCATAATATACTAACGACTCGCATAGACGTCGTAGCATTCCATGCAGGCACATCTACGGTGGATGGCAAAACGGTGACGTCGGGCGGCCGGGTCCTTTGTGTTTCCGCTTACGCACCAACAATTCGTGAAGCCCTGGACGTCGCGTATGCGGGTGTCTCGAACATAACGTTCGAGGGCAAGATCTTCCGCCGCGACATTGCACACAGGTGAGACGAATGAACTTCCGGTAACGACTCGATCATTTACCAATTCTATACCAGGGCGTTGTCCGCCCCGGCCGAGACCACTCAGGGCTTAACCTATGCCCAGGCAGGTGTCTCTGTCGATGCTGGAAATGCATTGGTGGAGGCAATCAAGCCCTATGTCCGCGCCACACGCCGTTCCGGTGCTGATGCAGAGATTGGCGGATTCGGCGGCGTGTTCGACCTGAAGGCCACCGGGTACAAGGACCCCGTACTGGTCAGCGGGACGGACGGCGTCGGCACGAAGTTGCGTATTGCGATGGATGTAGGCATCCACGACTTCGTCGGTACGTCATCAACCCGAAGCCGCCGCTCGTTCGCAGAAGCTGATTTTTTTTCACAATCGCAGGCATCGATCTTGTCGCGATGTCGGTCAATGACCTGCTCGTGCAGGGCGCAGAGCCGTTGTACTTCCTTGATTACTTCGCTTGCAGCAAGCTCGATGTCCAGACCGCTTCGCGCGTCATCAAGGGCATCGCGGATGGATGCGTGCAGGCTGGATGTGCCCTTATTGGCGGGGAGACAGCCGAGATGCCCAGCATGTATCATGGAGGTGCGTAACGATTCTGTCTAGTGGGAAAGTTCCTTTTCCCGACTATAACCTCGACGTACACACTTCGTTGCTCTAACCTCCCGACAGATGACTACGATCTTGCTGGCTTCGCCGTCGGTGCCGTGGAGCGCGACCTGATTCTCCCGCAACCCAACATTGCGCCGGGCGATGTCATCCTCGGCCTCCCCTCCTCCGGGGTGCACTCCAACGGCTTCTCGCTCGTACGCAAGGTCGTCGCCCGCTCAGGGCTCTCATACGCCGACCCCTGCCCCTGGGACTCCTCCGTCACGCTCGGGCGCGCCCTCCTCGAGCCGACGCGCATCTACATCAAAAGCGTGCTCCCCGCAGCGCAGGCTGGGCTGCTCAAGGGCATGTCGCACATCACTGGGGGCGGGTTCGTCGAGAACATTCCGCGCGTCCTGCCAAAGGGCCTGGGGTGCTTTATCGATGCATCAACGTGGGAGCTGCCCCCGGTCTTCCGCTTCCTGATGCAGCACGGGAGCGTCGCACCGCTCGAGATGGCGCGGACGTTCAACAACGGCTTGGGGATGGTCCTCGTCGTGGCCCCGGACGCCGTCGATCGTGCGGTCGATGCGCTGCAGCGCGCGGGCGAGAAGAACGTGTACAAGATCGGGGAGGTCACCGCCCAGCCTGGGGTCGAGATGCGGAACCTGAGCGCGTGGAGTTAAGTAGGGAGTTGGGCGGGGGAAGATCTTCTGCGGATTGCGGATGCCAGAGGTTCCAAAAGGGTGGGTCAGCTGCCACAAGAAGTCGGGGCCAACAGGGTTCCGGCGGAGCAGTGCGCGATGCCAAAACTCAAATGTTCTTGAACTGTATCGATATTAGTAGAGCTAGCAAGAGCAGCGTCTGGGGACGGCGACGCGTCAACAGCCGGGGTGTAAGGTACTTGAGGCGCGAGAAGTATAGCTACGACATAGGGTGATGCTACTACGATAGGCAGATCGGTGTCAAAATACTACGTGCTTTTGTGCATGGGACAACATGAAAAACGTGAACGAACGATAAACAAGACGACGTGTGACATCTAAATATGGATGGGAGAACACGATGTACTGAGTCGAGTGTGCAAAATGGATGGATGGATGGATAGATGATAGATAGTGTGTACGCAGGTGGCGGAGTGGTGGGTCCCAGATGCATGCATATATGATAGTGTCGTGACAGCTGTAGGATCAAGTCCTCACGCTATGTATGGACAAGCAAGAGAGCCGGAGAGAATACAGAATACACGAGAGCCCGATGAGAGACGGGAAAACAATCGAGAGATCGACAGGCAAAGTCACAGCGTATAGCACGAGCCGCGGACGGAGTAGTCCATTTTAGGCGGAGACGGACACCTCTTTCGGGACGTCGGGAACAGCGGTAGCCGCAGCGGCGAAAGAGAGAGGGAGCTTGCTGGTAGGCTGCTCGGGCATGACACCGTTAACCTCCGACTGAATGATGGTGTAAATTTTCAGATCACAAGGCCGTACGATCGTCGAACTACGCACCTTTGGCGCCGGTGCTGACACAAGCTGGTCAGGAGTGTTGCCTCGAGTCTGCGAGTCCTTACGTGGAGCAGGGGCCTGCAGAACCTGGGCGGCAGTGGGGCCAGAATAGCCTGGGGTGGTCGTACCATTCGAGCTCGCGCGCGAAGAGGGGACGCCGCCGAGAACAGGGAACTCGTCCGCGTTCGGAACGCGTTGAGGCTTCTGCGGACCGAACCGCCTGTCCTGTCGGGGACCGTTGGCGAAGCCATTGGGCTTGAAGGGCATACGGCCTTTCTGGCCAGGCTCCGCCGACTGCGAGCGGCTAGAATCCGTCGTACTCGTGCCAGTTCCATTGCGGCTGTGCGCCGGTACCTTTCCCTACACATTAACCTCAGTATTCCAACCTCGGAGGCGTCATACGCGACGTACCTCCTGCGGCGTCGTCGTCATAGCGGCAAACTTCTCCTCCAGCGTGGCCATCCCGTTAGCGTGGAAGGGAGGGCGTGGCCTGTGACCTCCCCGCGCGGAAAAATGCGACGTATGGTGGTTCCCCGAACCATCGGGGAGAACGTGGGGGAAGCGGCAGTCATCGCTAAATACCGGATATGAGCGCCGAGGAATATCTAGCGGAAACGCGAAAGAACATACCCATTCCTGCAACGCCCTGACGGGAAGAACAAGCATGGAGGCTTGCCTCCACGACCACCGAAGGAAGGCCTGCGAGCGCTGCCTCGGCGGTGGTGGTTCATTTCCCTAGGGATCGGTCCGGGCCCATAGCCATCCGCCTGCGGGTGGCCATGCACGGGCGACTTCGGGGAAATTACATCCGCAAGTTCGCCGTTGGGAAGCATGGGCGGTGGCGCGTACTGAGGCATGACGTACGGATGCGGGATGCCTTGCGCGTTGGGTGAGATGGGTGTGTACATGACAGATGGAGGGGGCGGCTGCGCGGACGTCGGGCTGGTCTGGAGAGGGGGAAGAGGAGGAACAGAGACGGGAATCGGTACGGGTGCTGGGTGGCCGTATGTCGGGGATACGGGGGAGACCATACCGTACGGGACGGGTGGCTGGCCAGCGGAGGGACTGAAGGGCCCTTGTACGGGCGACATCACTTCCGATCCTGACCTTGTATGAGCCATCGGTGGAGGTGGTGACATGACAGGTGCGCCGTTGGGGGAGGCATACGAGCCGGGTGGTACCGGGTAGTAGGCGGGCGGGTACGCTGCGGGGTTCATGGGGTCGTAAGGAGCGGGGTATTGCGTAGGTGGAGGGAGCGGCCCCTGCATGTACGGGCTCTGTGGATGAGCGAACATGCACGAGGAGCCGTAGCGGCAGGCAGGGTAGTATCGGCAAGGAATCATGCGGGCTATGTCCGGTGGAGGAAGGTTCCCCAGTCCAGAAGGGTTTTGGTCGGTCGGCATGTGGGGAGGAGGAACATAGTAAGGCACTGTACCGTCAGGCATCATAGGTGGAGGTACAGGCATCGGAGGGTAATAGTAGGCGCCGGGTGGGGGAGGGTAGTACCCGTTCGCGGCCGGATCGACGTGGTTGCCGTCCACCGCTTGCTCCTGAGTATACGCAGCCTCAGGTTGCTGCGCGGGAGGCTGGTCCATCTTTCCCTTGGCTGCAGAGAGTAAACCGTGAACGACCGGGTCAGAGGTGTATGACTCCGGAGGACCCTGGCTGGAAGCGTTCGTGGGATCCGCCCCTGCGGGGATTGCCACAGGATTAATCCGAGCGCACATAGAACGGCGGTATAGAAAGCAAGCCACGTACCCTTGTCCAGGAGGATGCGTACGACCTCTACGTGTCCGTTCTTCACAGCCTCGATGAGGGGAGTAACGCCGGTATGATCTTATGACGAGACGTGTCAAGTGAATATGCAGATCGCGGACGCGGACGCGCGCAGAAAAATGGGAACACAGTGGAAAGTAACTCACCCTTGACCTCGATGTCAACCGGGGTGGTCTCCTTCAGAAGTTCGGCTACGTTCTCGAGATCACCCTCGGAGCAAGCCTTCCAGAGCGGGGAGACCATGGTGTGCGTTCGCGCGTTTGGGCGAGTGGGGGCGTCGGAGGGGACAGGGAGGAGCAGAAGGACAGCGGAGGTAAAGTTGGCAAAAGACAGATGGCGAAAAGGGACGCGGCTGGCTCTGTCCAAGAATTTTGAACGAGAACCGGGACACGGCGAGCAGCCACATCTGCCTCTGCGCTCACTCGGAAAAAAATGGATTAGATAATCGCTCTCTGATTATCAGTCCGGATATGGAAGGCATCGTCGGTCCACTCCCCGCTCATCTGATTCTCCGGGCCAGCCAACCGCCTCCCGTCCATTTTCCGCGCGCCTCGCCTCGCCCGACGGTCCCGACCTCCGTCCGCCTCCGTCATGCGTCCATCTCTCGTGTGTATCCGGAGGTCCGGATCGGAATCCGAACTGACGCCACACAAGGCGGCTTAGCCGGCCACACCAAGCTCTTGATTCTATTCTCGACCAACACGTCTTTGAGCAACATTACCGCCATGATCGCCATTGCAATACCGACTGATCCAGCGCGGACTAGGTCGCGGGATGCCAGCTGCTCGGACAGGCTCAGGAGGTGAGCATCCGTTCCAAAACGCATACCCGAATGACATCTGCCGCGCTCCGGCCAGGACGAATCGTAACGCAGAGAGATATAAGGCCGTGGGTTGGGCGCACTTCAAGCTCTATCACAGCACGTTTCATATGCAAATGCACACTCGCAACACCCTCATGCAGACCTCATCCTACTCTCCTCTCTCCTTGGGCACCACGATGCACCCGTGGCTACCCTCCGAGCTGGTCTCGCAAATACTCGTCGAAGTCTGGAACACTCCACAATCCACAGAAAGCCGCAGTGCACTCTTCAAGATGCTCTGCAAAGTCAATAAGACGTGGCTCGCGCTGTTCGTGCGTGTGGCCATGCGGGACGTCCACCTCTCCTGCCCCCTTGACGCAGAAGGATTTCTTCGCGTAATCCCCGAGCGGACCGACTGTGATCTCTTCACCGCCGAGGCGTCTCATAACGCAGATAGATGTTGCTCCATCACCTTCTATGTGGACGGCCGTACCCCAGACGCCCTCTCCCACGACGGCGAGTCCGAGCTCAAACTCTTCTCCGGCATGGACCCCGCCTGCAACGCCGTCTCAAATGTCTTGTACACGATCACGACACTTGACTCTCTCCCTAACCTCCGCCACGTCACGGTCAAGTATATGAATTGGGGATACGAAGACATCTTCGACCAGCTTCAATTCAACCCCTTCCCGCCGCAGGTCACGCATCTGTCCATTGACTACGGGTTCAGCGACGACGCGCCTCTCGTATCATACCTGGAGAACACTTACTCGCGCCAGCCCCCGTCACCGCGCACGAAACTCCCCAACGTGCGCCACCTGTCAATGTCGGGAGTGCTGAGTGAAGTTGTTGCAGATATGTTGATGGTCTGCCCGAACGTGGAGACCTTGGAGATCGTCAATGCGTCCAAGTTGAGCGTACTCGCGCCGCTGCCACCGAGCGTTCGCACGATCGTCATGCGTTACCAGTGGTGGCCGACGAGAGTGGAAGAGACGTTCTGGTGTATGCTGAGGGAAGTTATGAGGAAGGGTCTGTTCCATCCTGGCCTCCCAGACCGACCACAGATCATCCTTCGTTCGGGCACGCCCAACCCGAGGTCTTTCATCCCGAACTGGAGGCTTTGCAAGCGCTATGGAGTAGACCTCGTTTACATTCGGGACGAGACACAGCCTTCAAGTACTACCTGTTAGTGTATGCATCCGGACACTCTATTCACACTATGTATTCCACCATGTTATGAGAGTCGAGATTGAGTCATGTGTGCCTATCAGTGAGCAATTGCTGGTGGCGGTGGGTGAGATAGCCATGTCCCGAACAACGTCGCACCTGGCCGCCTGGGCGGACATACAGTCATCCTTAGAGCTGGGTACTCGCTTCAGTAGTGCTGGGTGCAGATGAGCTTCAGGAACTTAGTATCCAGTCGTTCCACGGTTGCGCTGTCAGTGTCATTCTGCCCAAGCTGAGCGACGGCTTCTCTCATCCGCTATCTTCATTCTCCAATTATGTCGGGCTCTCCTCACTTATAAGTTACTGGGATGCTCACCTTGCTCGTAATACTCCTATCACTATCCGTCCGTGTCACGCGACACAGCCGTCGTTCGCTTTGTTCCGGAAGGTCATATTAGCTCGTTTGCGTTCTCCAGCTTACTCTCATCCCAATCGCCATACAGTCTGCTATCCCCTGGCCCGAAGTCATCATGCGCTCCTTCTCCATTGCGGGCGCATTGACACCCAGTGCAACGTCCGAGAAGCCGTTCTACGGATCTTGGAACCGTCTGCTCAACACCGTGTTCCCCGTTGACACGACATTCGAAGTTGTCCCTCAATTCCCTCCTACCACATCACGCGAAGCAGTCGACTTCGTCCTGAGTCTTTCTCATCATCTACGTTGAAATAACACCTGTCTTCGTCGTCGAGATCAAGCCACCTGCCGATTTACGCCTCTCTAAAGCGCCAGGAGGCGGACGAGCAGCTCCGCCGACGGCTCGTCGACATCGTTGACGATCTGAAGATACCCGTATTACATGGCGTATCCGTGTTCGGCACCAAGATGGCCTTCTACAAACTCACCCGGGACTCCAGGCGGCTGGAGCCCAGGCACGTCACTCCTGACCAGGAAGTAGTGACGGCTATGGCTCCTCGACAATGGTGGGCCTACGACATACTGGAGGAGGAGGGCGCCAAGAAGTTCCGGGACGTGGTCGAGGAGGTGAAGGAGATGTGCAGTCAAATCTCATTGTAGCATTGGGTATGCAAGCGGTCACGTATACTTAGCTCACAAAGTCACGGTTGCACCACAGGCTCCCGCCGAGTCTATCCCCGGGCCGATGCATTGTATGATATAGTTGTGTCTTGCTGTCCGGTCATCGTCTCGTGTGTTGTATCTTGCTGCCCCACATGTACGTTACGTCGCTGAAACGTCTCTGTCTCTTAGTGTTACATGCCAGATATACATTTTATGCTTGTTTGTGTTCCTCGATCTTGCATGCTGCTGTCGTTGTAGTGCACTCATCGAAGAAGTAAGTGTTCATTTGAACAGCCCATTTCACAGCGATGGTGTCCGCAAGCTGACAAAACTAGTACTGCATTTTGGCGAGGAAGCGAACGTACACCAAAAGAGATACGGGCCCGGCATGGGTGGTTCAATAATATATGCAAGTGGTGAGTCACCTATTGACTCGTTGAGGGTGGACCTGGACAGTCCCAGCCCGTAAGGTCGTACGCACAGAGCGAACCTACATTAGGCGTGCCGTCACAAACATATCATGCAGTCGTTTGACGAGAGTCCGTCGACAAGGTCCAAGTATAGTTGCTAGAATGCATGAGGATAGCAATGCGACATGCGGATAATGTAGTGCGATGATGTACACCTGCGAAAGCGAAGGCGAAAAGAGATTAACGAGAGACTTGGGAGAGTTCCCTGCAGCAGCGTAGCAGTACAACAGCAACAGTCCATTTCGGCCTATCATTGTCCGGGCGCCCAACCTAGAAACCCAAAATCCAGAGCACAACACAACACAAGACACGACGAGAAAGCAGCGACAAGAAAGCACGAGCACGAGCACGAACCGTAGCAACGAGCGACTCCTCATCCTTGCTCCAAGTCTGGGTGCGGCGGCGGTTCTGGATGTCCTTGTTCCCACCCTCGCATCGCGTGTCGTGACGGCGGCGACCTCGGGATCGGACTGTGTCTGTGGCGACTCGGACTGTGCCCCATGCCCAGGCCCGGGGACTGGGACGTGCTGCGCCGCGCAGAGGGAGGCGCGGTGCCTGCGCGCGACAGGATAGCGTGTGAGTCCGAGGCTGCGCCCGAGTGAGGCGTGCTCACGGTCGTCGGCGGATACTCGGGCGAGGGCAGGATCATGGGGCTCTCGTGTCCACGTCCGTGTCGCATGACGGGGGGTCTGAATACTGAGTCGATGGACGCGGAGTGGATAGGGGCTGACGACGCGATGGATGTCGACCTGGAGACGGACACTGGGTGCTCGGGTGAGCGGGTGAGAGAACCGGACCGTACGCGCGACGGACGGGAAGGGGTGAATGGCTCGGAATATTCTCCAGAGCGGTAGCGGCCAATGCTGCTGGGTGCGTCGGACTCCCCGCGCTGGCGATAGCGTTGTCGCCAGTTTGACGCGACGCTGACTGGGGACCAAGAGCGGCGAGAGTTCTTGGGACGCAAGGCTGTCTCATCTTCTACCTGGGCGTGAATCATAGACCGCCAGTTCTCGGGATCCTGCAGCCACGCCTCGCGCTCGTGACGGTGCGCCACCCGGCCGAAAGTATGCATCGTACAGAAGGAGATGATGACCCCTGTGGAGGAATGAGTCTATCACGAAGGAAATGGGGAGAAGAACGGGCATACAGTCCAATATGATCCAGCTGTTTGCACCTAGGAGCAGCTGTTGAGTAACTCCTACCAGCATGACGACAGCGATGACTAGCAGAACTGCCGTTATGAACGTGGTGTATAACAGCTATACCGATTGTCAGCGCATCGTATAAGATAACCTGCAGTAGCATAGCGCACCTCGTTCTTGAGCATGCTCCGCAAGAGCTCGGCACGGGGAACATAGCGGATTATCCGTTCCATGACGGAGGGAGGTGGCGGAGAACTCGCCCGCGGTCGCTCGGGCTCGCGACTTGCCGACAGTCGAACTGGTACGACGTTTGACGCAGACGACAGCCTTGGCGGCTGTGGTATCGGTAGCTCGCCCGGAAGAGATGGCTTTCGCTGAAATACGGTGCTCGGGAGCATTGGCTCGCCCGCCCACCACAAGCGAAAACGATCGACCATGTCCATTGGGGAGTTCCTCCCAGACCATGAGGCTGGCCGACTCGCTGGTTGGTTGGAGGGATTTGGAACATAGTCCCACCAACCACGCCGGCTTGTCCGGGTACGGTGATCCTCCTTCTCGTTGCTCCCGACCGAGCTCGTCTCGTCCTCCTCTTCCAAGGGGAGCGACAACCTGGCGTGATCTGCAGGGCTGCGGTATGACCTATAGACGGCCCATAAAACTGGATGTTGTCAGAACAAGATACGCAGCCTCGTGCAAAATGGTACACACAGCATATGCAGATGAAGCAAGCCTCTATGAACTGTAGAATGATAGACACGGGCAACAAGGGGGATTCAAAGACCGTCTCGCATGTTCCTAGATTTCTTGAGACCTTTGTTAGGGTGGTGGAGGTGACGTAAATTGCTCACCGGTAAACCTCCTCGCGCCCTTATATTCGACCAACACTACACCTGAGACAGCGATTATCGCTGCGCGCATGAGAGCCAATGTTACAATGACGAAGCCGGCATTGCTCAGGCATCGGTACGCCTTAGTACCCAAAATGCCTGTAACCTGCATGGGGGTCAGTTCGGCGAGACTGAGAGCATACATGCGCCCATACCAGTAATGTTGAGGACACAAGCACGCCGCCCTTCTTTAGCATCCCCACTCTGGTAGGAGGGGCAGCTGTCAGCGGAGAATGGAAGCATGGTGGGGACAAGTAGGACTTACGCAGTACAATTCAATGACCAGTCGAAGTCGGCAACAACGAAGGTCACCGAGACGATTATACCGATGGCCTGGCTGATTGCAAGCATGTAAAAGAGCGACTTGTTCTTGACGTTGACGATCCTCGCGTACTGGATGGCCCTGTAGGTGTTCCTGAGGAAGAATACACCGAGCGCTCCGCCCATGACGAGCCAGCCCTCGGAAACGGCAAGATTTGGCGTGTAGACAGAACTGATGAGGGAGCCATCACTGAGTGCGGTATAAGTCGGGTGGAAGGAGGAGATAGGGGTCTTGTAGTAGCGTGAAAAGTCCGGGATCGTAACGGTAGTGTGGATTACAACATGGACGACATTGGGAGTACCGGATGATCCAGGGCAGGACGTAACATAGGCGGAAAAGCCATTGGCAACAGAGTCCGCGAGACGGGTAGCGGTCGCAACGAGTGAGGTGGGGGTGGGGGTAGAGAGCGAGAGGGAGGAGCGGACGGACTGGCGGACGAGGGAGGTGGTGAGGGCGCCGGAGAGAGGGCCCGAGCTCATGACCGACTTGGGGCGGAGGGAGGAGGAGGAGAGGGAGCGGGCGAGTGACACTCACCAGGAGGGGCACATTTGTCAGGAGGGAAGCGAGCTAGTGAGCACTCGAGGGCGGGCGGGTAGATGGGGGAACGAGCGAGGCTAGCGGAGAATAGAGATCAATGGACGGCTCGGCGGAGAGAGGGAGAGTCGCGCCGCAGGTGGCAAGATGCGCCCCCCAGGCAACAGAGAGGGCCCACGCCCGGCAAGCGTCGTCTAAGGCCAGACTGAATGGTAGCGATGGCCCGGGAGTGCACGCGGTCTTCTTGCCCTTCCTGGGGTAATTAAACCCTCTGCACGTCCCTGCGCATGTCAAATATGCCTTGCAATTGCCTTGCACGCGTCGAGCTGGCGAGTCTCGCTTCCATGCGCAGCGCGCTGGTTGCAGCAGAGGTGGCCTTGCCAGGAGTCAAGTAGCCTGGCGTTAACCTTTGCAGTTGCACGCCCGGCCCGCCTCAGCCAGGACCCATCGTCATTTTCCCCGGGCGTTCGATCGCCAACATCCTCGGCACCAACCGACAAGATCCTGCATCTTTTTCGATCGCTCTCCCGCCCCTTGCTTGCTGTTCCTCCACCCTTCGCGGATCGTCCTCTCGCTTGCGCACGAAACTCGGTCCAGGTTGCCCCCACACAATGTCCTCGTCCAGAAAGGCACCCGTCGTCATCATAACTGGCACGCCCGGAACGGGCAAGACCACCCACGCAGACCTCCTAGTCCAGGAGTCTCCCATACCGCTGAAACACATCAACGTCGGAGAGTTGGTCAAGGAAAAGGGTCTTTACGAGGAGTATGACGAGGACTGGCAGAGCTACACCGTCGACGAAGATAAGGTACGTCTTCCACACAGACTACCGCTCCCGCCGGTTCGCACGAACACCGCGTTTGATCTAAACAGCCCGTCTAGCTCCTCGATGAGCTCGAACCGCTCGCTTCACAGGGCGGCATCATTCTAGACTGGCACACATGCGAAATATTTCCCGAGCGATGGGCGGATCTCGTTGTCGTATTACGCTGTGACCACACCAAGCTATGGGACCGACTCGAGAAGAGGTATGCCCCATCAGCCCCCCAGCCTTTGTCCTCTCCACTGACACGCGCGTCGGTTACCCAGAGCCTACCCACTCAAGAAGATCCAGGAGAACAACGAAGCCGAGATCATGGAGGTTGTCCTAGACGAGGCTCGCTCATCATACCCGCAGGAGATCGTCGTGGAGCTGCAGAGCGAAGGGACCGAAGACCTCGAGTCCAACGTCGCCCGCATAGTGCAATGGATTGAGGCTTGGCAAAAGGACAGAGGACAGCCGTAGGTGTGTCCTTGACGATTACAAAATGTGTACGATACATGTATGTCAAGCAGGTGGTCACATCCATGGCGACCTTTAGCGGAGCAATGGACTTCGTCTGGGCTTGCAACGTCCCGCCTGTTCACCCCTACTTATGTCCACAGAAGACCCACATGTGCTTGCGCTCTTCGCGAGGCATGCCGTATCCGTGCTCCGCTTCGTTGCGCTCACGTTTGGGGGTCTTCTTCTTCCCCTGCGCGATCCTGACCTTCTCGAAGTACACATATCTATGCAAAGATCTCATTAGCGTCACACTAGATCACCCATGTAGCATGGGTGACTCACGCGGCGTAATACGTCCCGTTTCCAGCACCACCGGTAGGACCAGAAGCTTTCACTGTCGACAGGGTCAGTAAAAACGCATGCAGAACGAGGAGACACGAGACGTACTGAACCGCTGGAAGGAGTTGTTGTTGATGTTCCCAATCTCCTTGAGCCAGCGCGTGATCTATGCGCACCACCTGGTCAACATCTGGCGCCACCGAGAAGTAATGTTCTCACCTTGAATCCCGGCTCCTTCTGCAGTGCCCGGATCTTCCGGCGGACCTCGTTGCAGTCGTCGCTAACAAGGACTCATGAGCAAGCGACGGAGCATCAACATAGAGTCATACGCTCACAATATGGGGACTTCACCCTATACGTATACGACGCGTCATGGACATCAGCACTCAATCATGACGTGACGGCATTCTAAGGCGCGTATATATGCTCACCTCATCTTCGCCCTCAAGGACGATCTCGCGCCAATCTTTGGGCGCGGCCGGTGCAGTCTTGGCTTTTCCCTTCTTTGCACCCGAAGAGGACCCTTCTCCGACATCCGAGACGCGTGCCTTCTTTGCAGCGGGCTCCATGAAAGCAGTGAACGCGTTCTGCTCCTCCGGCTCATGCTCGTCGGCCGTCAGGTCGATGACCGGCTCGAGCACGGCGGATTTGCGCTTGGGCGGCATGGTCAAGCTGGTATGTGCGCAGGGTTTCAGTGGTCCGGGGAGCAGACGAGTGAAACCAAACGCGACAAGCTGAGTCGAACACGCGGTGCAGGTCGGTCTCGGACTGGGGAGAAGCACGGGCGGGAGTGGTCGATGTTTGGCGCCGGCTTTGCCGTCGCTGTCAAGTGACCGTGTCAGTCGCGTTACGTCACGCGAGTGGGTGACAGGTCACACGGATGGGTCAGCTGCCAGCCTGGTTGTCGTCTTCTCCGAGACGGGATACGACGCATTCCGAGTCCCCCTTCCAGGTAGTACGAGTTGCTCAGCACTGGTATGGCGTCGGACATGCCACGTCCTTGGGAGAATTCAGCACATCTCCCAGGCAATGCTTGCTTCCGGCTTGGACGACCTCAAGGCTTCCTCTCTCCCGGCGGATGCAGAGGTGCGAGATGGTTGCATGCAGGTATAGATGCCAGAGAGTCCGCTGGGCGGGTTGAATCATTGTTCGCAAGGAGCGGGATGCCACGCTGGTATCCAAGATCGTACGCTTGCCCGAGCTTACCGAGCCACAGCCACCAATCCACGGCTGCGCACTCCCAGCCTGGACACTCGAGGTTACCCTCACCACGCCCTGCACCCCAGCGGCTCAGGGCCAAGTTCCCTGCGGAAGCCGGGTCCCCCTCCTGGTTTGATTTGCTCCTTCGGTACCGGGGGTTCTTCGTCGCGCAGCGATCCCCACACGGAGTCCCGCATCCATACATCGTTCCTCGCGGCGATGGACCTATAGTACGTCGCTCCAGTCGATGAATGAAAGGCAAACTGTTGGTCCGTTGCACCGGTGCCATTGATAGCGTGGCGCAGCCCTGGCCAATCGTCCAGACCGACTGTGCCTTGAGCGTGTTGGATGGATACAGTGGTTCCACTGTCATGGGCGAATGCTGGGGTTTGTAGGACACGGGAGTAAGTCTGGTTAATTGCGGAGCCGTACGCGCCTTGTAGGTGGTCAATATCAATTGTGGGGGAGCGGATTTTTACGACATACCAAACTGCATCTCATACAGCGTATAGTTGGAAAACACGGAGAGCGGGTAGGAGAAGGCGTCTCTCAGCACGAGGGCGCCACCATGGGTCGACCGGGTTGTTCCCTCGGTCAGTTGCACTCCCCACTATAGCGAGCGACCAGATTCGAACTCAGCGGCCTAGGAACGAAATACCTGAAGCGGCTCACCTGCACCCAGCCGTCGGAGACATATTTCTGCTCGTTGGTGTAGCCAAGCTGTTGCTCGAATCGAACAATCTGCTTCCCTTTGTCGCCATGCAGCACAGATTCGATGAGAATTGAACGGTTCGCAATAACCGACGTGCGCACGGTCGCGTTATTCGCTGATACCGATCCCGACGTCACCGCAAGCGCATCCGTCGGTGCGATGTACGTCGTAATCGTCCCGGAGACCTCCGTCTTGCCAAGCCACACGTGCAGTGACCCCGACACATACCAGTTCGAGTTGATCGTGGGGTCTTCGCCCTGCCCGCGCACGCGCAGGGTGATTCTGTGTTCTGTACCGTCCGCGAGCACTGGGAGGAACGGCGTTACGTCGACAAAGTAGGTCGGCTGGTCGTACGTCCCGTATGCGGTCAGCGGCCGCCAGTTTGTGGGAGTGATGCCGCCAGTATATATAACTGCATGCGGCCAAACCACACCCGCTAGCGTGCCGTCGACGAGGGCCTGGACCTCGCGGAAGGGACCCTTTCCGATCAGCCCTGTCGACGACGGGAAGTACGGGAGGAATTCATCGGGTGTATTGAGGTACCAGAACTCTTCCGCGGAGTTTCCTGATGCATATATTTCGAGGAACGCCTGCTGCGCAGCGCGCGGGACCGTCACATTGGCTGTGCCGCCTGCATCGTCGTCGATGGCGAAGAAGTTTGTCTGGTTCGGGGAGAGGTTGGTTACGGGCAGGACGAGGTTAGCTACGGGTGGCTTGGGGAAGAGAGCCGTAGGCGCGTAGAACGTTCCGGTCAATATCACTAGAAACGGGACATTAGTCCGGGCTCGGTTGTATATCACCAGGGAAGACATGCCATGGAAAACACCATCGAGGGCGCTTCATCGGACATCAGCATTTTTCCACCGGTAGTCTGTCGTGTAATTTGCTTACTAGTCCGCTGATATGATATTGCTGAAGTCCATGAGAAGATCACCGTGCTTTGCGAAGAGGGCCCCATAGTGAGTAACATCCTTGACACTGCTATGGACATAAGCCCACGCTCCTACAGATCGCAACAGCAACCACGCACATACTGGCGGGAAGGATTAACAGGTCAACAGATATTATATGGATGTTGGTACTTACGTCCAGATGCTTCCAGTCTTGGTCGGCTCCGCGCTTGAGTGTCGCCAGACTATACATGCTCATCAATACATGCTGTATGTGGTAGCGGCTTGTTCCATCAACACTCACTCTCAACGTGAGACAAGTACAATGACTCCGCGGACCATCAGCTTGCCTTGACCATTATAAACATAGTATACGAGACCTCACGCTCAGCCGATCGTATTGAGTTCCATTGCTACACGTGGAAAATCAGCATTTATCTCGCTCACCAGGGGCAGTTGTTGTCATAACACGTACGAGTACACGGTGAGGTTAAGCGTCACAGCCGCCCAATTGCCGGGCTGGCCACATGCTTTGTCCGTGGGCGGAGTGTATGCCACAATTGCAGGATTGTTGTAGCTGCCGTCGCCGAAGTCGTGCTTGAGTAGTTTGACGGTGCATTTTGAGCCATCTTGCGGTACAACAGGTGGCGCATACACCTGCAAGTCGACAAGAGGAGCCACAGTGTCGTCGTTGGTCGACAGCGGCACTCGCCGTTCGAGGGTCAGGTCATCTGGGGGTCCCTTGTCCAACGCTGCGTATAACGGCGCGAGCTCTTCGGGAGACGGTTGCGCCTTCGCAGGGACCAGGACGGCCGCTGTGAGACTGAGAAGGGCTTGAAGGAACCGCATCTTGCTGAACGTCCTGGAAGTTGCAGACATGGTGCTCGTCGAATCTGACCTCGCTATCTGTGCATCCCGCGCCGCTAGAGCTCTTCTGCGCTGCGATAACGGCCCGCAAGGACGACATCATGATCATGTGGAACGCGTCGGCGAAGTTCAGGACTATGCACAAGGAAACGCGCTTCTGCCAGTGCGCGCCGTGATCCTGGCCACGAGATCGAGATCTCCCTCCGGCGTTCAGCGTGATCGAGCTGCGCGCTTGGCAGCGGCAAGGAGTTGGGGTCGTTCAGCCACCGCAACTTCCTGTGAATCTCGCTCTCGCCGTCGGCTTGTTTGGTTGCTCGAGTACTGCTATATGCCTCCGAGAAGAAGAGTATACGAGGAGGAGTCCGAGGATGCGGCCAGTGGTGAGTTCTCTCGCGTGCTCGCGGCTTGAGGAGTTCTAATCCTGAACCAGAGGCGCAGTCCGAACCAGTCGAGGATGACGAGCTAGATATGGACGTGGACGAGGACCCTGATGGGGACGACGGTGACGACATTGATATCGTAGGTGACGGGGTGCATGACGACGAAGGCGTAGTGGAAGACAAGGATGTTGTGGAGGAGGACGTTGAGGATGAGCTGATTGACGTATGTTCTGCTTCCTCTGCCGTGGATGTCCAGCGCACACATAAACGCCTTCTGCTGGTATGCAGGATGGCTCAGATGTAGACGGACTGTCCTCTCCAGCTCCTGCTGCAGGGCCTTCGCACCCCCGACTCAAGATCAAGCTGAAGCTGCCCAGTTCCAGTGCACATGCCACTCCCCCTCGCGCTCGCCGGCAAGCCGCTGCGGCCGCTCGTGGTGAGTCTTAACATATCGCATAAACGGACAAAGATTGACGTCTTGTCTAGGGAGCGATATTGAGTCTGAAGATGACGACGAGGACGAGGACGATGAGGGCGGAGATTCGACACGCTCTGGCTCAGTTACTGGCGGTGCAAGTAGTCGCGCGCTGACTGCACGTCAGGCCGTCCTTGCAAACGTAGTGGACTCGTCGCATGTGTCCCTGTGTATGTATTAACTGTTCATTCCATTTGCCTCAAGCAACTCATGTTGTCTCACAGCCGAGCCGCCGAATCCGCGCAAGAAGAAGCCTCTGACGGAGATAGAGATTGCACTGAAGCGAGAGGAAACTGCCAGAAAACGGCGCAATCTCACGGAGAAAAAGCTCGAGGACGAGAAGGTTAGTTTATATGCATTTTGTATGCTTATGCGGGATGCTGATCCTGTACACCTAGGCGGAGACTATCAATCGTCTGCTCAAGAAGCAATCTCGTGCTCGGGGGAAGCGAAATGCTCTCTCCACGGCTGAAGACAAACCAGGGCCAGGAGAGGCTGCTGTCGAGGGCGAAGACGAAGAGGCTGCCGAAGCATTCGCGCCTCCACCCACCATGTATCGATGGGTGTCCAGCGCGCGGTCGCAACCCAAAGAAGGCGCGGAGGGGAATACTGCAGAACGCGTCATGACCATGTCTTTCTCCGTCCCCACCAGCGTACTCGCGCCGAAGAACGAGAATGCGATGGAAATCGACGGCGGCGCTGCGGCTGGGCCTGCTCCTCCACGACCAACACCAACAATACCGCCGACTTGTGATATCCAGGGATGCACGGCGGTGAGGAAGTATCGGTTGGTCCGGGACTTCCAGAAGGGCGCGTGTGGGATGGACCATCTCAAATTGCTTGAGGCGCAGCTCGTGCAGTAGCATGCGATTGGTAGGGGAGCCTCTTCACCGGATTATCACTTTCTGATGTACAGTACTGCTGTTGTACTGATATCCACGCTTTGCTTGTGCATGACCGACCCTACGGAGTGCATATCCCACCATGCCATGACATACTCAAGTAATGGTACATGCTCCATGTGCGAGCTAACGCTGTATACACGATCTCAATAAATATGAATACTTTAGTGTCATTATCCCAAGGTAGTGCAAATCATTCATTTCCTCTCCAAGTGCCCTCGAAGTGGTATTCTACAGTAACCCGACACTACAGTGCAAACGACGCTCGAAGAACGTAGCAGAAAGCAGATACTGACAACGTCCAAAGCAATGCGATAGCAGAGAGCGGCGATGCAACCGCGGCTGCGTTCACCGGAAGCAGACCGGCATCTCCAGGGCTCGAAACCGTCTGCGTCGCGACGAGCTCCACCGTGGACAAGAGCGTCTGGCTGTGTATTGCAAAGTAATTCCAGTCAGCTCCAAAGTATGTGCGCATAAAGAGATAGGAGCGTACGTGAGCGTGAACTCGACGGTCTGGCCCGGCGCCGTGAACGTGCTGACGAACGTTTCCTCGAGGGTGACGGTGACGGGTTGTGAGATTATCTCCGTGAGTGTCGAGGTGGCGGTGGGAGCGACGGTCTTGAAAATCGTGATGAAGCCTGAAGACACGGTAGAAGAAGTGTCGGGTGGCGCGCCGCCGGATGGCTCGACAACAATGGTGCCGGGGAGATCGGAGAGGGGGATGGTGATCTCGCCGCCGCTCGCAGTGACCGTGATGATACCTCCGCCGGTGGCCTGGGTCGTTGCTGAGGTGAGGGTGCTATTCGGCAAGAGAGTGGCCGTGGCGGATCCAGTAGCCGTCTCGTTAACCGTGCTCGTGACAGACGCAGAGAAGGAGGAGGCCGCGGCGGTGCTGCTGGAAGGGTTTCCGTGCTCGGCAATGAGGTTGGCCGGTGGCGGACTGGATGGTTGAGGCTGCACCTGAAGGGTATTCACCGGCGAAGTGCAAGTGGTATTTACGACACCGTTGTTCCGAAGCTGCACGGGTATAGGCATGATCGAGAAATAGGACATCCCATTGAGCGTGGACGACTCATATAGCGTTAACTGAGGAGTCATCAGTCATTGAACAATTGCGCAGGAATCAGAACGAACGTTGTAGCTTCCTGTCTGCAAGCAGGTGGGGACTAGCCAATCAATGTGCTTGACAGTGCTCCCTGGCTCCTGGGTGAGCAGTTGCGGCCCGGCTGATACGGTGACATTGCTCGTGGTGGCGGAAGATACCAGGTATACTTCGAGCGAGTTGTACACAAATGTGCCCGAGGTACCCAGAGAGACCTGCAGGATGACATAGGTGGAGGCGAGGCTTGGAAAAAAAGCGAAGCACGTACGTCAATGGCTACAGACGCATTGCTTCCAGCAGCCAATACGCTGAACGTTGATGAACTTTGTCAGCATATCCGTTGTTCACCGGCTTCTCATGAATGGAAGAGTGCCGTACGCATTCGGGGCCGGGGAATCCAGCACTGAGAGTCCATTGCTGACAGAGGTTTGGGCGGCGACGAGGGGGATGTGTGCGGATGCGATGAGACAGATAAAGAACGACAGCAGAAATCGAGGTAGGAGAGAGGATAGAAGACGAGAAAGCCCTGGAGGAAGGGCGCCGTGCAGGTGGACCAGCACCATTCGCATCACTTCACATGTGTGGGCGATGGACTTCCAGCGGCTTAGAAGGAAGGGGGAGAGAAGCTCGAGCGAGCTGAGACCGACGCAGTGTGCGGGTCTATGGCGCGCAGCGCATCCGCTGGTGATATGTTGTTGCTTGCCACGGGCTGCCCGTCGACGACTTGATGGATCGCAACCTATAGCAACCTCGTTGGACACGTAGCGCTGTCCCTGCCTGCTCACTCGCCGTCGTTATGCCCGGTCCGTACCCGGTCCGGCGTTCCCCCCCCCCTGCAGGATCTGAATCTCAGATCGCCACCAGGCACACAATCTGCCACCGCGAGGCCACTCGCTCTTGACGAAAGCCACCATGACTGCTTCCCTTACCCCAGATTCGCAACCTGTAGCCTCATCATCATCTCAAAGACAGCCTCTCTATGAAGCCAGCACGCAGTATCGTTACTGGCGGTTCTCGCCCGAGCAGCTTGCGCATATGCGGTCCACCCTCAACGTAGACGCAGTCTCCGCCATCCGGGATGCGTTCGAGGCCGATTCTGCAAGTGAGGTCCCTGCTGCCACTACGCATATGCTCACGATTTCGCCATCCAGCCAGGATCCTCATCCAATGTCTCGTTCCTCACCGCAGAGGAGGAACACCTACTCGTGAAGCTCTACGTTGGCAAGATTTCCCAACTCTGCGGACACTTCCGCTTCCCTGAGGAGGTGGAGGCTACTGCGGTCACATATTTGAAGAGGTTCTATCTCAAGAACACAGTGATGGACTGGCATCCGAAGAATGTCATGTGAGTACCTATACATGGTCCCCTGTGCTCGATTATCGTGAGGATGTGAAGCCTCTTATACGAAGGTGGTTTCTCACGAATAGCCAGGCATTCCTGTTCAGTGGTCAGCGCGATGACCGCAATGGATGGAACTGGCATATCACCGCAGTTGAGAGATGAGTTGCCTCTCTAGTGAGCTGGCCTGTCATGCCAACAGTTCCTCCCTGCAACTCCAATGCCAGTCTGCGCTGTTAATTAGACATCGTCCTTCCGTTGAAATCGATGAACGCACTGCAGGAAGTCGCATTTAAGCGGCGATAGTCCATTGGCTTGCAGCAAATGCCATTCTAACTTGACAAATTGGACAGGCTGACAGCATTGTTTCTTGCCACGAAGACCACCAACCATCCCATAGCTCTGGAGTCGTACGCATCACACATACCGAAGACGTCTCCCTCGGACGTTTTAGATCTGGAGTTCCTGGTCGCGCAAAGTCTTGGCTTCGACTTTGCCGTGTGGCATCCCCATAAAGCTCTATGGGGTATTTGGCTGGACGTCCAAGTACAGTCTAACTCCGTATACTGTTTACTTCGAGCATCGCTGACCAGAATGCTCGGAACCGGTAGACCTTGCCGGGTATCTCGATCGAAGACCTAAGCAAAGCCTACGAAGCGGCTCATGGTCATGTCCGGGCAGCTCGGCTCACGGATGCGGAGTTTATCTACACTCCGTCCCAAATCGCGCTGGCCTGCTTCTCCCTTGCATCACCAACGCTCGCGTCAGCGTGGGCGCGTGCGAAGTTCCCATCATCAGCTCACCCTCCCGTACTGGACCTCCTTGGGCCGATCAAGGAAATCATCATCCGGGATGGTTCACCACCGGACGTGGAAGCTGTGCGGGAGGTCGACCGAAGGTTGAGATTGTGCAAGAACCCGGAGAAGATTCCAGGGACGAATGTATACATCAAGAAGCAGCAGGAGCAGGAGAGGAAAGCCGAAGAAAAGCGGTTACGGAAGGCGGAAGCGGCGCGGATTGCTATGGAAGAGGGTGACCCGTTTGGGAGCGAGCTGGTGAAGAAGGCCGTGGAGGATCTCGACGACGATGATGACGATGACTGAGTACTGAAGCACTGACGGTTCAATGGACAGGCTTGTGACAGAGAACATATGGCCTGCGCACATATGGGCGATCTCCGCGATTATGTTAGGATCCCGGAGAAGCTGTCAAACGATCTGTTTCGTGTTCCTTCCACACGCCCCGTCGACAGTTGGCAGTCTCTAGAATGAACCTTGTTTTTACGCAAAGTACAAGGTAACGAACAAGATGGAATTTGCGATGGCAGTGTACAAGTACTACGGCATGGCGGGCGCGATCTCTCGGGTTGAGTGTGTGAGACGGCCTCGGAAACGAACCCTTGCGAACATGAATGGATCAGCGTGTTTGTGCTGTTTGTACGGGCACTGCAACCGCCACCGCATGCAACGGGTGTCTGGGAGCTTTCAAGTTGAAATAGAACGGGGCTGACGGGCGTGGCTCAGTGGAGGATGACAGGACACTGTTCGCGTGATGCGTGAGACCGGGGCGACGCGTCTGAGACGCAGATGCGGCCGATTTGCGAGCAGCGCGCGCTCCTCGTCACGGCGTCCTCGAGAGTCTTTCTTCTCTTCCACCTCCGACCCCCTTCCCTCCTCTTCACCACGCCTTGCATTCCGGCAGCCCCCATCCTGGCGGTCTCTGCGCCTCTGCTGCTGCGTTTGCTCTCCTCTCGTCCTGCTGACGACTGGCTAGGCCAACCTGGAACATGACCATCTACCCCGCCGGCCTCTCCACTGACACTCTCGAGCTCAACCCCGCTGCTTCCGGCTCTCCTCCCCCTACCCAGGAAGACCAGTGGAGCGATGCGCATGATACCATTGAGACAGACTATGAGCGGGATGCCATCGAGGAGGTTGATGAGAATGCCGAGGATCTCACCGTCCAAGGACCCAAGGTGACTTCGGACAAAACGTCCACCCACGAGATAGACACGCCTTCCCCCACCCATATCGACCCAACCAATGCGCAAGAACGTGCATCCGACGTGGATGCCACGAGCATACATAGCATGCCCGTCGTGCAGGTCACGGAGCCCACTAGCCCCACACTCCCTGCGACCCCCCGCAGCGTGCATTCTCACCATTCTGCCGCGACGGCCCCCACGAGTACCAGCCTGGCTCCTCCATCGCAATCTGGCCACGAGCGCAGGAGACGCAATCGGAATACGCTCGATGTGAGTAACCTTCCATTCCGGCCCTCCACAGGACAGGATCCTGACTTGAACAGACCCGTACATCCAATCGCTTCTCCGGTTTCCTGTCCAATCTCATTCATCGTCGCGACCATCCGCCAAATCCTCCCCCTGAGCCCAACCCGCCATCTACCTCGTCTGTCAATCAGTCGTCCCGTGCATCGTCGCCCATTCCACCCCGGCCATCTACCCCGCCTCCTCCTCTACCGCCGCCGTCACTAGATGATCTCGGCCTTACTCTCTCTTCGCTCACTGGTCATCTGTCCCCGGCGCATTTCAGTAATCCGCCCACAAGCGGGGCGTTCCTTGCGCCACATTACCTGTTGCTGTGCCATCAGCAAGGGTTGGATGTTCTCCCATTGATATCCCCTCCCGCGCTACAGCCATATGCCCTCGTCCGGAGAGCACCATTCAAGAGCGTTGTGGTGATGGAACACCGCGGCGTACTCGTTGCTATCGCTGGGCGTAGAGATGGCGTGAGGGTATATGCTCTCGAGGAGATACGGAGGATGGTCGAGTGGCGGATGGACGTCGAGATTCGGCGGGAGCGAGAACGTGCTCGTCGAGAGGAGACGAAGCAACGGCCACTTACCGCCATAGCTCTCGTCCATCATGAGGAGCTGGAGAAGAGGGGCTCGATCGACAAGCAGCCCGCGATTGTGCATACAGTTGCAAACGACAAGAAACCTGCGCAGCCTCGGAGAGGGTCTGTATCGGTGGGCCAGCCTCGTCCTCCACTTGTCCGTACTCCCAAACCCAGAACGCCATCGGTGCGCACGGCACCTCCCGAACCGTCGGGTCCTCCGCCGGCTTATTCGAACTCTCCACCTCAAGAACGTGAGCGTGAGCGGGAACAGGTTACCCCTACCCGTCCGCGCGCAAGGTCAAGAGCTACGTCTGTCAGTGAGGTCCTCGCAGGGACCATCTCCCGACGCCACGCCACGACCAACGTCAGCGGTGAGACTCAGCCGCAGGAGGATACGAAGGGTGACTGGGCATCTAGCGACGACGAGGCTATCAACGTTGTCGCGGCTCCCAGCGGTAGTCAAATGCTGGATGAACGGACGAGCGCTATAGCTGCCGCTTCCGCAGCGGCTTCGACTTCTGGCACCAACCGTATCGAGATGGGGCGGTCGCAAACAGCACCGTCTCTTAGCGCAAGACCAAATCGTCGAAGCCGACCTGCAAATTTGGATTTGTCCCTTTCCAGGTCAAACACAACGAACGCGGTACCGGTTCCACCGCCATCTCCTACTCCTACCCTCCTGACCCTTCGTCAGGCGCTTGGTATGAATGGTACTGCGAGGGACGAGGACGGCGCGATGTCTCCGGAGATGGACGGCGATGCGGATGGTGAAGAGGAAGAAGACGGGGAGCCTAACCCTTCTTCGCCCACGACACCCACCCGTGAACGTATCTCTCTCGCCGAAGCCTTGTTCGAGAGCAGGCTGCCTGAACTTCCACCAGTCGGCACCCGGCGCGATCAGGAGCCCATTATTATCAACCCACAGAACCCTGCTGACGACGTTCCTGCAAGCCCGCGGACTTCCGAGTCTCATTCCACGTTCACGAGGGCCAGTACAGGTGATCAGTCCAGGCGACGGCGGAGATGGTCTGTTCTAGGCGGCGTGTTCAACTCGCCCGGGCAGTCCATTGCGTCGCTTTCTGAGATCACCCAGGCTCCGCCACCTGCGGCCTCAAACCCCCCTGAGATGCGCGAACGGCGGTCTACTGTCCTCACGCGGTCGCACTCCGGTCGAGTCTCGGCTTCTGCATCCAATGCGACTGTCACACCGGCAAGGACGCAGCGGCGGCCGTCGACGTCTCCTGGGCCGAGCACAGCTCCTGCCACTCAAGCTTCCATGGACGTCCCTCCGCCACCTCTGCCTCAGCCGCCTTCCGCGTCTTCTACGCACTCGCGTTTCCTCCCGCGTCTCATTCATAACGCTCTGCGGCGCTCGGACGATGTTCCACCGCTCCCTCGGACGGCCGGCGCAGGAACAGAAAGGGTGACAAACATGCCTCCGCCGCCGCACGCGCCGGCGCCTAAGTTGGAGTACGTGAAGCTTCCAGGAACGAAGGGTGCAGTAGCAGTGAAGGCCGTGGAAACAGCAAAGAAGAGGTGAGCTTCCATCTGCATGATGCCTACTCAATCTACCGATGCTGACGCAACTGTTCACAGCTTCCTTGCAATCCTGTGTGGGGAGAACGGAGAGAAGGTCGAGCTGTTCGCTGGGACGTATCGAACGGCGCTCGGGTTGTCTCGCACGTTCATCCTCCCAGATTCGCCGCGTTCCTTGGAGCTCCAGTTGCAAGGCGACGACCTCGTGGAAGTCTTTCTGGTCTTTTCGCAGAACGTGTTTGGATTGGAGCCCGCAACTGTTCGAGTCCGGGAGGTAAGGATTGGACGTGCGGAGCGGAGGGCGGCTCGTAGACGCGCCAGGGAGAATCAGTCCGGGCAGTCGCCCGATGGCGACACGGACACTGGTGCTACTAATGCCGAGGAGGAAGTTTCGGTGAACGTGACTATCGGGGTCGCTGCCACACCGCCTGCCATGGACGAGCCGCAACCGGCGATGTCGTCTGGGATGGCCTCGCCACCCTCGGAATCGACGACTCAGTTGTCGGATACCGGCACTGCTATCGCCAACTCTACGGACGAGCTGGTCACCCTCGCTGCGGCGCAGATGAGCCCGTATACGACCTTCCAGCAGCTCTCATTCTCTCCGAACTTCCCGCTTGCTACGGTCGCGGACGAGTACATCATTCCCCCGACGTATCGCTCGTTCCTGGAATACAGGAATCAGTACGAACCAGAGGTGGAAGGTACTCCTATTGTGGATCTGTCGCAGATTCAATTCTCTCCTCCTGGTCTGCCTGTTCCCACACCGGCCCCTCCCTCGAGGTGGTTCTACCGCGATCCCAAGGGTATCGTTCATGGCAAGTGGCCCCCTGATCTTCGTAATCGTTCTCCCACTTACCCGCTTACTAGGTCCTTGGAAAGCTGCTTTAATGCAAGCCTGGTATCGCGATGGTCTGTTGCCTCCGGATCTCCCGGTCAGAAGGGAAGAGGATCCCGATTACGTCCTCTTGAAGGACTTGCGCCTCCAATGCGTGGATCCGACACATCCGTTCCGTTCATCGCCCCCAACCGCTGCTCTCGCGCCTATGCCTATCCCCGACTCCTCTAAGCCACTCCTTCCCCCACAGTCTCTACTCGCCCAGCCCAGACACTTCGGCCCTCCCGCTTTATTCTACAGCTCTCGTGGCGGACACAGCACGACCATCGTCGATTCTCGTGGAAGGTCCGTTCTCAAGGGGCGCTTCATGTGGAGCGCTGACGACGTTCTGGACGAGTCGCGCCCATCGAGTTGTCTTGGAGATGTCAAGCGTCTCGAGGCGTTCGACGTCAAGGACCGCGCCATCCTCGTCGCTATGCGTCAGGGCGGTTTGGAAGCCGTGGACTTCGGCGATGCGCTCTTGAAACCTGCAGATCACTCTCGTACGATTCTTCCTCACTTCCATCCTGCGCTGTCAAGTACGAACCGCCGAGGGCCCTTTGTCTGGAAGATCGGCCACCCTCTCGATCCGTCGAAGGCGCCTCAAGGTCCCATGGGCCCTCTGCCGCTGCCAGCTATACGACCTGGAGGAGCTGCTCCCCGTAAGAAGCAGAGCACCGGCGCGTCCAAGTCGCCAGGGCGTTCTGAGTTCATGCTGTCCGGCGACGGTGACGGTGAGCACGGCGAGGAGGTGATTTTCCTGGGACGGAAGGACGACGAGATGTATATCTGCGAGAAGTCCCACACGACGTTCAGGATACTGAAGTTGTCCCCGACGCCGACGGTGTCATAGCGCCAGCGACTCGGTCATCCAGCACGAGCACGGTCACGATCCTGGTCACGATCTGTCATTATTCTGCCCATCGTGGACGATGGACTTTGTCCCATATACCTGCTGTATTTTGTAGCGACCGCTCGAGGCTGATCGTGGTTTGGGACGTCAACGTTGCAACATTCCTGGTCCGCAAAGACATCACGCCTCGCCATAAGTACCATCAGCTATCGCATACTATATATATATCCATCCGCACTACACTTACTACTATTATTTAGCATGTCTTGTGGTAGCTTAGCAGGTCTCCTCAGCTATTCAGTATGAATATAAGCAACTGGACGTCGGATATGGGGACATATGCCTCTCGCCCATGGATATCATGTAGGTGGTGGACACATCCGGCATCAAGTGACTACGTTCGCCCGGCAGACCTTGATTCCTTCTCGTCCCGTACCCATAGATCGACGTTCTCTCGTTCAACAGTAATGCCATGCTCAGCCTGTAGATGACGGCGCAAGTCGTACGCGCGGCTGAACACGTAGTGGCAACTGGGACCCCGCTTGCTGCTGGAAGGCATCGAGCCCTCCTCTCCGGACAGGAAGGGCGGAAGGTGAGGGAAAGGACACTGCAGTTTGACGGCCTGTTTGACGGCTTCTCTCGCCTGGATCGCATATGCTTTGCCAGTGAGGAAGTCGATGTCGACGCCGTCGTCCACGTCGTGGTCTGTGTCCGCGGTATCGCCCTCATTGCCAGAGTCATGATCGTCGGGCACAAGTTCGACAGGTGCGTGCAGCTTGGCGAGATGGCGCTGGAGAAGGTGTTTATAGCCGAAGGCACGCTTGCAATGTTCGTGCGGGCAGATGAAGTCCCGCCGACCGAGGTGTGCAATGTTGTGATGGGTATTCAGGGCTTTCTTCTGTTGCCGTGCCTGCGTCAGGAGTGCTCGGGAAACAAATATAGCGCGGAGAAGGTTACCGATTTGAAGTCCTTCCCACATCTGTCGACTTCGCAGACCCAATCTCGTCCAACCTCTCCTCCACGACGGCGTTTCCGGGGCCGTTCGTCCTCGTTTTCGGAGCCAGAGCCAAGGATGGCATCATCCATGTCAGCCTCTTGGTCACGCTGTGCATGGATCTTCAAGTGTGCACGGAGACCCTTCTGCTGAGTGAACGTCTTCCCATTGCACGAAGAATAAGGACACGTCGGGGGGTGCGCGGTACGCGTGTGATGCTGCAAAGCAGACCAGGTAGGATAGTATGTAGCCTCTACGCCTTCTGGGGGTACACACGACTCATGGACACAGGTATAACGCTTGTCTATGAGGGAGCATGAATGGCAAGAGCTGGTTTTGGGAGCATGTGTGCACTCACCATCATGGGTCTTAGCATGTGCAGTGAGCTTTTGGTTTGTGGTGAAGGATTTGGTGCAACCCAGGTGGACGCATCGGTAAGGCTTGGTTCCGGGGGGCGAGTGTACGGTGCAAATGTGTTCTCGAAGTTGATGATGTTTTGCGAATGCTGCGTCACAGTTGGATTCGGAACACTATGACCTGCTTAATGCACTGGAGCGGACGACGATGCAACGCGAACGAACCTTGAAAAGCTTCTCTCCTCGATGCAACTCCGTGTGTACACGAAGGTGTTGTGAGGTCCAAAATCGCTTTCCGCATCCCAGCTGTTCACAGAGATATGGTTTGGCAGAGTTTGGGAGATGGGTACGCGCATGGGCTTGCAGATGGTTCTCCCGCAGATATGTTTTATTGCATATTGTACATACGTATGGACGCTGTACAGGGCATGTTGTGGTGAACAGTACGAAAGCTGACAAGGTGCAACCTGACGTACGTCTCCCGTATGAGATCGCTCATGCTCCGCAAGCCTGGACGGCTTCGCATATGCTTTGGAGCATCCCTCGTAGGTACACGCGTACCTCTTCTTGACATGGATGTCGCTGCGACTGGCTTCACCTATAGGGTTATGGGAGGCTTGACCTGCGTCATATTCGGACTCGGTACATGCAGGATCGTTCTCGCAGCTTGGCGATGGTGAGGAAAGATGGATGACCAAAGAGTCGCGGTGTTTGCGCTTTCGCAGGATAACAACAGATGAAGACAAAGGAGACGAATCAACAACCGCAGCCATGCTATCCCGGGCGGAGAAGGTCGTGAGGGGGGGAAGTACTGGTAGTAGCTGGTGCCAGGAGGTGTGCAAAAAATTGGTTTACGCGCACGCGTTCATCATGGGCGTCTACGCGCCCACGTGAACATTGAACAAACGAGTCAGGCTCCTACACAGACTCCAAACCAGTCCGCCTTGCGTCTTCGTTCAATTAATCCTAGCAGAGCATATGAACGAACGAGGAGAAGTGGGGATAGTACCTTCAGCCACATGTACTTGAGATACCGCCAATGTCCGATTGATGGCCGCAGTGTCAATATGAAACGCCGACTCGATTTTTGAAAGTCCTAAACCTTGTTTGTTGAAGAAGACGCAAGGCAGACTGGCAAACTATGCAGTGGGAAAGCTTGGTCAGCACTCAGCGCCTCGCCGGAACGCGACTGACCGCGTCGCGTTCTCGTGTACGGAAACGCGTCCATGCGCGAAGATGTCAACTGCGTGCTCGCGGCTCTCGATGAACATTCTATTGGCGTGTTTGAGTCGCTTTGCCCTCAAATTCTAACTACAGACCGCAGGAAAACCGCAGCCTTCCACCTCACGTACAGATTTGTCGCCACGTACATTGAGTGGGATCATGATAGAGTCCGATGTCAACACGAGTGTCATGAGGTACGAGAGCGCGCGTCTTCCCGGCTTCGTTGAGGTTTGCGGCCCTCTAGTTGGGCGCGGCACACGCAGATCTGCCATAGACACATTTGTTTGCTGAAGACCTCGAGCGTCAGGATGCGTATTTCATCGTCAGAGAGCGTGCAGGGATTGCGAGGCAGCATGCGAGAGACGCGACAGTCTGATCAGGTGCTGGGACTTCGAAGTAGCACACTGCTGCAAAGGGCAGCAAGGGGAGGCGCTCAATGCTGACAAATCTTTCCCATAGCATAGTTTGCCAGCCTGCCTTGCGTCTTCTTCAACAAACAAGGTTCAGGAGTTTAAACGTTGAGTCGGAGCGGTAATGTCTGTTGGTGCCATCAATCGGAGGACAATCGGTCTTTGAATACACGTGGGTACTTCTTCGCCCCCCCCCCCACCACTGCAAGGATTTACTTGAACGAAGACGCAAGGCAGGGTGGTTAGGAGCCTGGCTCCTACAAAGCTCTACACAAACCTCGCACAGTACTCTAGTTGTCGCCCCCCGCCCCCGATCGTGCTTATACTCAAACTCAGAGAGCGGCACAAGTTGTACGAATAAAAGACATTGACCACATAACATATCAACGACTGAAATACAGGCTGATAGCCTGAGTACTACTGTATATTAGACTCGAATGGCGGTCGAGACTCGAGAGACATACCACTACTACTAGTAACTACCCAATCAAGACTTTTGGTGCACGTTAGCTTCCTCTCCAAAGGCAATTACTAGTCCCGAGGGCCACGTAGAGGCCTGCACCAGGTACGACCATGCTCGCGCGCACAGACGACCCTACCCCGGGTACACACCGCCAATCCCGCCCTGACATAGCATCAACCACATCCGCCGGCGAAGCGGAACTCCGCAACGGTGTTTCAGCATAACGGGCGACGACTTCGAGGCGGGGATAGCCCCGGCACGACACTACAGACCGGCGTCGTGTCCGGTTCCCTTGCCTGGCGAGCAGCGAGCCCAATGTCACGAGCGAAGCACCGGCGTGGTGGCCAATATCCGCCACCGAGCCTCGCAACGCGCACTGAGTACGACTGACCGCATAGCACGCAAGGGAGGTTTGGAAAGGGGGATGAGGTGCACACCTGAGGCTTTGAGGGTTGACAAGCCTGAGCCGAGGGTTGCTTGAGCTCCTGACGAGACCTTGGGGTTCGCGCAGGGTCCGAGCTTGACTTCCGCCTTCAGTCCTGGTCTGGGATCCTAGTCGTGCTTGAGGCCGGGGTCGTCGAGGTCGCCGGAGAAGGGCAGGTCGGAGAAGACAAGTAGAAAAGATGGCGGTATGGGGAAAAGGAAGGGGGGGGGGGGGTATATATATGCGAGAACGAGACCTCTTATAGCTTCAGCGAGGCTGACCGGCCGGATTGGGTTGCGCCGTACTCGGTTCGGGTCAGCCACTTGTGCTTCCTCTTTGGCGAGCATTGGATACGTTGTGAGCGTTGTTCGCTTACCGTACAGTTCTGTCGATCAGTACCCTCGGACCTCGACGTCTCGGATGAGTAGGCCGGGCCCGACAGAAGTCAAGCAGCATTGGGGCAGCTCACCCACAGTATGGAGGAAGCAAATGGCTACTGCACTCGGTCAATAGGTGCTACATGCCATGAAGCTTTCAAGACTCACCAGGCTGCATTCTCAAGTTCGAACGAGTGTGTCTCGAGGGTGCACACTGCGGCAGGAAACATTGACACCCGTTCCGACTCGTCTCGCGTACGAGCTGGTCAAGCGGTAGAGCTTACTAGTACCTCAAGTTACAGAACGCATACTGGACACGAGAGTCGCAAGATTGCACGTTCGGGAGTATATGTAGTAGTCCAAGTTGGAGTCCAAGGCTGGCAATGGCTTGGCAGAAAGGACACCCGGCCCGGTAAGCGCTCAAGCGTAGCAAGGCCAGTGGGTTACTGTGGCGCCGTTCGACTCTTTTGCAGTGCGTCTTGAGTCCAACCATGGAGGCCGAAGACAGACTCGTTCGCGTCATTCCTGTTCATTATACAAATGCTCTCGAACCCAACATCCACTTGCACCAATATCCTCTTCTCACGCGACCGCTGGAAGTTCCCCCTTCTGCTGCTGCAAGTGGCAAGCGTATCCGTGCACGGTTGAAGCCCAAGGTGAAACGGCTGGAAGTTCACGTCCCCGTCGACACGCGTCCGGAGGTTTGGAATGGCGAGAGGTCAAGGGACCTTGGCTCAGCCAGAGTAGAAGACGACAAAGAGAAGAATCAGGAGGAGCCGAAAGTTAAGCAGAGGGAGGGCGAGGAACCGAGGCTGTCGGAGGTCCGGCTGCGCAGCGAGCAGGTACCACAAATCGGGGTGTATGTTCTTGGTATCCTCAGAGAGGGTGAGTGCCGCAGTAGGTGAGATATGGAGGTATCACTAAGAGATGGTTTACTTAGGCCGGCTACACCTCATGCCAATAAGCGAAACGCACCAGTTCCGTCCGACACTGACTTACATGGACATGCACCTACGGAAAACGCGGCGGACGCGCGGAGATGATTCCGATGAAGACGATGGACCTCCCCCTGATCCTGACGAACCTGCTCCCATTCCCGCTCCCAAGAAGGAGAAGAAGCCTGCAGGAGAGGCCAAAGAGGTGCAAGTTGCCGTGCGCAAGACAGCTGAGAGCCAGGGATTGCAGTTCCAGGGTGGCATGACACAGATCCGGCGTGACATGCTGACACTCATGCACCAAGAGGAGGATGAGCAATGGGACGAGTATGAATATTTTGAAGGAGAGGTGAGCAACATCCCGTCGTCCCGTAATGCTCTGTATTTGCTGAGCTCGATCCATAGGCTGCGGAGGCCAACGAAGCGTTTGAATCTGTTTTCTCTACTTCGTTCGAGGAGCTGGAATGTAAATCCGACATTACGAGTCTCCTGAAGAATGTACCGGGCTTGTGACTGGAGACGTACGCTGGGCCGTTTTCGGAAGGAGCCCTTAATCGGTTCCGTGGAAGTGCAGCTACTTAAATGCAGTCGGTCTCTCGTCTTTACTGTCTGACATTCCTCGTTGCTTCATCCCTTCTTGTGCTTGCACTGATGTCTCAATACTCCAGCCAGACGGAATCCGAACCCGAGTCGTTGGGTGGGGATGTCGCCGACTTCCAGGAGGCAGATGTTAGCCGCATGGGCCGAGTGCCGTTACACGACCACACTGGGATAGTCGAGATCACTAACGCGTTGGCGATGTTGAAATCCATGGATCTATGCGCTGTTTCAGAAGTAAGTGCCGTTTCTCTAGCGCATACAGTCCACATAACGTCTATGTAGGACGACAGTCTGCATGAGACGATCCGAGAAATCTCCAGCACCATTTTCCTGTACCTCGACAGACTCATCGACCCGTCTAACAATGACATCTTCTGGCAAGAAAATAGGCACACGCTCCTCGTACTCCGTAAGAACGTGTCATGGATACATTGACGATCGCTAATTAGACCATACGTCTTCCAGTCGATGCTGACTTCCTATCGTTACTATTCAAGTTTCGAGCCCTCTTCCGTTCCATCGCGGCCTCTAGGACGATTGAGACCAGCACGTCCGTCATCATATGCTGGGCGGATATCGTACTAGCGAAGCTTGGCCAAGCGATTGTTGTCGTCGCTGGCGCATGCTTCCACATCTCTTCCTCCGACCACATGTGCCCACAATCTCTTCGCACCCAGAGAGAAGACGACACACTACGCGCAGCAGTGCAGCTGCCCGGTAAGTGCCTTTGTACACTATTTACGCACATGACTTACTTGGGATGACAGAGAAGTGGGTGGACATGATGCACGTCATCACTTCCGACTACGTTTCTCCCGCCGCCTATCGTCTTGGCCTGTGTCTTGTCTTCGGTATCAATGTCTTGGTACCCCAGTTATCAGATGAGGAAATCGCAGTTGACCGGTGAGTTGTATTAGGCCCCAACTGAATACTTCTAACATCCGCAACTTTAGTGCGGAACGCCATACATTGCTTCACGCACTGCAGGTCAGGTTGAAACGCACTGTGGCCAAGAAAAATCAGGGTGCACCGAGCACCCTCTCTGACGCGGGGGAGCAGGAACGGATCGCCCTTGCCATGTTCGTGTCCTTGTATGCGGTAAGTATCCGCTTCTCTAAGCACGCGCACTTCACTCAAGTGCATTGAACAGATCGCGGAAAGTGATGGTCACCTTGGCATCGAATCTCCCGGTCGACCTCAAACTCAGACTGTGCTGCTGGAAATGATACAGGCCGTCCTTAGACCCGAACTCTCGCTTTCTCCGCTGTCTATCATCACACCCCCGGAGGATGCGGATCTAGCGATCATCGTATTGGTCAGGTGGGGCGTAACCCTGCCATGGGCATGGAGAACTTGGAAAGACGCTCGTCTCTACAATTCTGAAGTCACGGAGCACCTTGTGAGTACTCGGACGGAAGCGCATACACGATCTGGTTGACTTATCATACCATACCTAGACTGCGACGTGGCTGCACAAGCTGGACAATCACTCAGACGAGGCATACCTAGCGCCCGCTATAGAGTACTGGGACCAAGATCATGTTGTGACACTGGAAGCTGATCCACGTGCGGCATTGTCCATGATGATTGTATGTAGACGCACCTCGTAACATGTCTCACTGACCCAACGAGTCTTTCCAGCGTCTGTTGTTCTGTACCCTCTGCGCGGTGAAGGATGTGTCCCCAAGCCAGCTGGACAGCTCGGCCCTCAACATATTACTGAAAATATGCTGGAGCACGAAGTACCTCATGCTACTCGTTGAGGTTGACAATGCATCCTCGACTGCATTGCTCGGCATCATTTGCAACCTGTTTGTCTTGCTACCGGAGGGGACATTGGAACTTAGGAGTACGTGCTGATGTGCTTCACTCGTCGTTACAGATACTCACTCACGCCTCACAGTCAGGGACTCGCTCATCGAGATAATGTCGATGTCGAGGACCGGTTTAAAAGGAGTAATAACCGTCGTCTCAGATGCCAAATCCGAGTTTATGATGAATGTTGACCGTAGTGAGTCGGGATTGCCTCTCTGATCCCACGATTGCTGATTCAGCATTGCTAGGACTGAACCATATCAGCCGGTACGTGTAGTCTATATGTGCCTGCGAGCATGCCCTGATGTGTCGCAGTATTCTGTGCTCGGAAGGAGAAACCCATGGAACCATGACTTTCGCAGAGATCCGAGACGCCAAACAATTGCTTCAACTGCTGACCCTAATGTGGACAAGCGGAACGTCGCCTCATTCTATCCCTCAGTCTTCCCAACGTTTCCTTTCGGCCCTAGCAGTATCCTTGGGAAATGTGGAAATCGATTCCCTGGCATGGAGAGTACTGGGTGACGCTTTCGTCGGCATCATAACTATACTTGAGCAACGCCGGGCCGACCCAATATTTGCAGCGATAGACCGCTGCTGGGATGAGGAATACGTGTGGAGGCTGGCCCAGGAAGCCGATCCAGGCGAGCTACCCCTTGCCTGTGAGTTGCCCTGTGCCTCGCCGCGCATACAGAGTCGTTGACAGATAACAGCGTCATTCGCGCACTACGTTGCAGCGATGGCGCATCGCCGTCATTGTGATGAACTGCTGTGTGCGGAAGCCTGGGAGTATCTCCGAGACGTGTTGCTGCTCATCCTGACAAGCGACCATGAAGGTCCGGATGAGCCGCTGGCTCTGCTCATCGCGCCTTCAATTTGCAGGGCTCTAATTGCCCTGCTTGAGAATGCGCAAGGAGCCGGCTGTATGTCTTTCTTCCATATATATGATGGGCATCGCTAACGGCCATCTTAGTACAATATTATACCTCTTCGCCATGGACGTTCTGCATGGTCAATTACCTGAAGAACCTCCTGGATTGCGAGCGCGATGAGGCGTATGTCCAGATCCTTCATGAACGTATTAGCGAACAAGCCAAGCTCTTGTGCAGAGCGGTGCGTATTCTCATCCGGCGCAATTGTCACAAGTGTGATGTACATCTTGTCCGCAGCTTGCAAATCACTCGCCAAACCTTTCCACCAGTAGCGGATTGCGCGAGGTTCGTTGATTTACCATCTGAAGTAAAGTAGCGCATCAATTGTCTGACCGTACCGGTGCTCCTACCCAGCCTCCGCCGTCCAGAACGGTGTTCTGTTGGCTTCGTTCGCTCCCCTATGTTATAATCGCTACCGCTTGACGTCATTCTCTTTCCGGACACGCTTGCATGATTGAAGCTAAAGTTCGAAGTGGGGCTTCCGTTCCGTAACTGCGCGTCCACAGCCGCGCCATATTTGGTATGTGCACAGGCTAGCCCTGAGGGAGACAGTTGACAGTCCAATCGCCCAACTCGCGCAGCGCCTATTGCCTAAGGTGCGTCCAATGGCTAAAAAGCTCATGTCTCCGCGCTGGATCCCGTGGATGTCCGTAGACATTCGAGTGATGCGCCTCCTACCTTGGCGTCAATGGTTCTCGCCGACAGATAAATTCGAGGGTGCGACATGGAAAGTTGTTTTGCTTCCCTCCAATGTCTTCTTCCGCTGCTGCTGCGTTCGACTTTGAAGCCCAAGCAGAGAAACTCACCCGCTTTCCTCGTCATGTCACGATAGAGGAGCAGGGAGACTCACCGTCCCGTCATCCCAGTATCGAGGGGGCTGCCCGCTTCCCATCCGAGTTCCGTACGCTCAGTGTTCATGTCGAGACGCGTACGTCTCCGGTGGATGGCGACGCGGTTGTTCCTCGCAAGACTACTGTGAAGGGTGCGTACGTTCACCGACGTTTGTGTGACCGATGAGACTTATCTTGACGCCGCAGAATTGGTCGAGCTCGACTGGCATATCATTACTGTAGACGAAGCTCTCCAGCGTCTCACCGTGTCCCCACAGACCGGCCTTGACACAAGTCAGGCTCAGCGTCGGCTCCAGACGTACGGCAAGAATGCAATCTCGCCACCTAGGAGCAATATGTTGAGGAAGGTTCTCGAGTGGGTTCTCGGAGGCTTCGGGAGCCTCTTGCTTGCCGCCAGTATTGTGTGCTTCGTGGCCTGGTACGTATATACATACTATTTCATACTGTATCCACTCTCATGAATAATTTCTCGTGTCACGATAGGAAACCGCTTGGTGAGCCGAATCCCCAGGCTTCGAACTTGGCGTTGGCGGTGGTGCTCCTCATCGTTCTCTTCCTTCAGGCGGCTTTCAACGCATGGCAAGACTTCTCGACGTCAAGAGTCATGTCGTCTATTAAGGGCATGCTTCCATCGGATGTGCTGGTGTTGAGGGACGGGAATCAATCCAAGCTACCAGCGTCGGAACTGGTCAATGGCGATCTAATATACGTCGGCTTAGGAGAGAAGGTTCCTGCCGATCTACGACTCATCGATGTCAGCGGAGACCTCCGCTTCGACCGCAGTATACTGACCGGAGAGGTGAGCAGCAGCTCTCTTGACTTTTCTCTCTCTTATACTTGATTTCCGCGAACCCAGAGCGAGCCTATTGCCGGTAGGATCGACATGACGGACAAGAACTTCCTTGAGGTTGGCAGAACTCTTGCATCATACACGTCACTCTTGTTGATGATCAACTGTAGACCAAGAATATCGCGCTGCAAGGCACACACTGTGTGAGCGGGTCGGGCCTGGGTCTCGTAATACAGACGGGGGACAACACGGTTTTGTCAGCATGCCCCAATCTACCCCGTTGACGTTGGTGGTAACCATCTCTTACAGTGGACGTATCGCGAAGCTTTCGTCCATGGAGGCTACTCGCATGACGACTCTGCAACGGGAAATCTTGTACTTCGTCCTTATCATCGCAAGCCTGGCTACTGCCGTCGCTGTCTTGATCGTCATTCTATGGGCTGCATGGTGAGTCTACCATTGCGGCTGTCGCTTCCATCCGTGGTCTCTGAGGCCTGTATGTAGGCTGCGTCGCTCCTTTCCGTCGTACATCAATGTCTCGGGACTGCTCATTGATGTAGTTTCGGTCATGGGTGAGTATCTACAGCTCACATCGCCGGATCGAAACTAACCCTCAGCTACGTCAGTTGCGTTTATTCCGGAAGGGCTGTAAGTACCGTGTACAGCATCGAACGGCTGTTACTTACATTCAGCGCACAGCCCTGTCGCAGTCACGCTATCACTTGCGAAGGTTGCCCACACACTCAGCAAGCACAAGGTTCTATGCAAGTACGTACTCACAACCGGGATATTCTCCAGTCCCCTCACCATCTCTTAGGTCGCTCTCAATTGTGGAGACTCTAGGTTCGGTTAATGTCTTATGCTCTGTACGTCTGTCTCATGGAATTATGGCCGGCTCACTACTCATTTGAATCACCTCCAGGACAAGACCGGAACCCTCACCCAGAACAAAATGCATGTTGTCAACGTCGCTGTTGACGATATGGTCTTCGAGTCCTCGGCGTTCGGGTCCGTTCTCGCCGATGCCACCCCGGAAATAGTCTCCAATCTTGCCCAGGTTGTCGCAGTAGGAGGGCTTTGCAATGCCGCAGTCTTCGGAGCAGAACAGGAGGACGGGTCGGATAAGTCAGTTGCCGGTGACGCGACAGGTATGTCGACATTGTCTTTCTGAACCAAGGGTGAGTGACCGATACTGTCTTGGAAGACTCTGCCATCTTGAGGTTCTCGGATGGTGTACGCTCCGCTACATCAATAAGAAGTCAGTGGCAAGAAGTCTTCAAGGTTAACTTCAATTCCAAGGTACGCACCCGTGATCTTCCATGAGCCGCTGCGCTAATCCGGGGTATATTGTAGAACAAATACATGCTCAAGCTGTGCAAGTCTGCAGCTTCCAAGGCGGACGCGCCTATCGCTTCTTGGGACAACTTCGTATCATCGGATTACTTGCTGCTTGTGAAGGGTGCACCGGACGTCCTCATGCCTCGCTGCAAGTTCGTTCTCGATCCTGCTGGCGGTGGACCGACTCCCCTCACGCCCGTTGTGCTTGAGCGAATCTCAGCAATTCAGGAGCGATGGTCCAGAGACGGCCAGAGAGTGCTGCTTCTGGCGCGGCGCGTTGTCCGCGGAGATGAGTTGCCGAAGGAGCTCAATCCTCAGGAAGAAGAATTTGCTGATCTGGTCGAACAACTGCGGGACGATCTCATCATCGTCGGGCTCGTTGGACTCATTGATCCGTTGAAGCCAAGCATCCCCGATGTAGTGAAGACCTGCAGAGGAGCTGGTATCCGCTTCTTTGTCGTTACAGGTCCGTGGCATTCTTACCGTGGGCTTAAGCTATCCTGATTATATGTCTTATTCTGGCAGGAGATCATCCGATAACCTCTGTGGCGATCGCTGCGCAGGCAGGCATAATCACGCACGCAGACCATATCGATCGCTTCGCGGACCTTGGGTCTAAGGAGGAGCTGGCGTCTAAGCACCCAGAGGACTGCTCACGGCAAAGCCTCGTGCTCACTGGCTCCGAGCTTGATCGTCTTAACCCGGTGCAAGTCGAGCATATGTGCCAATACGAGGAGATTGTGTTCGCGCGCACCACGCCGGAGCAGAAGCTTCGCATCGTCCACGAGTTCAAGCGGAGACAATGCGTCGTGGCCATGACTGGCGATGGTGTCAACGATGCCCCGTCGCTGAAGGCTGCTGACTGTGAGTGGAACCTCAGCTGTGACAGCGTGGGGAGACGTATTCAATCACCAAACAGGCGGTATCGCAATGGGTGAGGGATCCGATGTCGCTCGGGAAGCAGCGGACATGGTTTTGATGGACGACTTCTCCGCTATCGTTGTCGCTTTGGAATATGGTCAGGATGGCCTGCATATTTTTCACAACTCCATCTTGACGAGGGATCTCCAGGTCGTCTTGTTTTCGACAACCTGAAGAAGACAGTTCTCTACTTGTTGCCTGCTGGCAGGTAAGGCCGACCCGTAGCGGCATCAAATGGGACTGCACATGCTCATCCCCGGAGTAGTTTCTCAGAGCTTATGCCCATCCTGCTGAACATCCTTATTGGTGTCCCGCAGATGCTCAGCAACATACAGTGGGTCTTCATTTTGATGTTGTCCAAATACTCGCGCTCAACATTCATTTACGTTACAGGATGATATTGATTTGTGTCGCTGTACGTGTATCGCGGTCCACCAGACAGATCCTGTACTTACCTGATTGTCAGACCGATGTCCTACCAGCTCTAAGTCTCTGTTTAGAGAAGCCGGAGAGCGGCCTCTTGGAACGTCCGCCCCGTAACGTCAAGACCGAACGACTGGCAGACTGGAAGTTGCTCTTGCAGGCATACGGATTCTTGGGCGTGTTGGAGTCGCTCTGCGCGATGGCGATGTAGGCCTGTCATTCTCGGACAATAACCGATGACTTACTCGATATGGCGGCGGTGCAGGTCCTTCTGGTATCTCCAGCGCCACGGTGTTCCTTTCTCCAATCTGGCGCTCGGGTTCGGTAACTGGCCAGGCCTCGATAACGAACTACTCTACAGAGCTCAAAGCGTATACTTCTTCACACTTGTCCTCATGCAATGGGGGTGAGTACCCTGTCTTTGTGTCCATCGATCGAACTTTGACATGCTCCTCAGCAACCTGTTTGCAACTCGTGGGCGCAAGCTCAGCGTAGTCCAACATACGCCCTTTTCCAACCCATCCACATTCGTTGCCGCCGCGATGGCGTTGTGTATCGGAATATTCTTTCATTACGTTCCTTGGTTGTTAGTATTCCTGACTGTTTCTCTGTGGTGACCCCAACACTCATCGGAATATTACAGCCAGAAGGTCTTCTTGACGAGGCAAATACCCGTCGAATTCTTCTTCATTCCGATTACCTTTGGACTCGGCCTCCTCCTGTGAGTATAAGTCATCACACTTTATGCTTCTTAGCGCTGAGAGTTTCTCTAGCATGGACGAAGTGCGGAAGGCGATAGTGAGGCAGTATCCAAAGAGTTTCTTGGCGAGAGTGTCGTGGTGATTCATGGGTCCGGCTCGCTGTACTTGTTTTTGACGAGATGAGGCACGAACTATTAGTCACAAATATCGTAGTACTGCTTTTTATCATCAATACTTGTTGGTCAGTACTGGTGGGTAGCCCTCCAATTCGCTGCAGCTTCATCGGAGCCCAGGAGAAGCCTGAGGCTGAGGGTGTCGCGTCGCGCGGCTGCCACGTGATCGCGCCGCGGTTTCAAGTTGGTTCGAATGGAGTTGCCTGTTTTGAGCTTGTTGCACTCGCTACTTCTGCAACTTGACCTGTCCGACTCCCTGCGTTGCCCTACTCTTCGTCTTGCTTTCTCGCTTTCGCCCCGCTTTCGCCATCAACTAAGTGTACAAGTATCTATGGGATTCTGCAGACGATGTGGGGACATCGTAGTTGGTCCCCGTTGTAAATGTGGTGGCACATCTGTTGGTGAGTCTACCAGGTTCGCTACAGCCGTCTAGCCTTTGAAGACGTTCGCAGCACCTGTTGTAAAGTGGAATCAGAATGACGGTCAGCAATCCCGAGACCCTTGGTCCAAGACTTACGTTACACGCGACAAATCCCCCTCGAAGTCCGTTCAGAGGACGTTTACTGGGCAAGATTCCGACACGAACGCCTCATCATCCGGTTCCCCTGTCAAGCGCTTCCCCAGACCAACCACACAGAAACCCATCTCCGTATCTATTGACAAACGAGTATCCGAGCATATCGCATCTTCCACGTCTGTCCCCCGACCCCCTTCGCCCCTCAAGCATTCTACGACTGCACCCTACGATGACGGTGTCCTGTCCGAAGGCAACTCGGAAGAGGGCATCTTGCCTAACCTCAATGGCGGATCGAGGCTTGCTAAGGTGTACGGCTCTGTACTGCAACCCGAGGAAACCCTCTCTACCTTCATCTGTGCTCTATGTTCCGCACCCTTCCCTCCCGATGCCACCATATACCCCGACCCTACGTCCATTCGTCCCGGGCTCCCCATCGATGACGTCGGTTCCGGAACTAGGTTTCTCTGCCGACCTTGCTTCACGGCTAACGGCGGATCCAAAGGCGACTGTCCATCGTGCGGTAAAGCCGTCCTGATTCTCAAGAGCGAAGGAGGCTTCGTGGAGAACAGTGGGAAGGTCTGGCATAAGCGCTGTTTCTGCTGCGAAGGCTGCTTCAAGAACATTGGCGATCATCCCATGGTGGATTTGCTGGGACGGCCAAGCTGCGCGGACTGTTTTGAGACCTGTCTCAAGCGACCTTCGGGCACCACCCCTCGCAAGAACAAGGAACCCGAGTCATACGAGGAGCGTAGCAACCTTGGTGGGCTCAAACGTACTAGCAAAAGTCGCGAGGGCAGTCCTGCGTTGGAGGAGCTTGAAATGAGACTAGGGATCAAGAGTCGTGAGAGTACCCCGGCGACGGAGAGTCGGGGAGGGAGGTTCCTGAATCACGCATCCAGTCCTTCCACCATACCGACGTCCCCTCCAAGCACTCATAGTCCCATCTCCAAACGCTACTCTACTACCCTCGCTGGAGAGGGGAGCCCTACGGCGGGGCGCCTCGCTGCTCGAGCGAGGGCGAACTCCGCGGCCAGTGCAGACTCCCCATCTGTGCGCGAAGCCCTATCCAGGTACCGAAGTCCGGAGTCTGGTGATGGTAGTCCTGTCTCCCGTCGTACATTCAACAGGCTACGGTCCCCGGATTTGGATGGCAATGAGGGCTCTCCCATCTCTGCTAGACTAACGGGGACTGGCAGTCCTCGCTATAGCAGTCCCGTAGCGAGGCAACCTACCGCGGACGCTGTTGAGGAAATGAAGCAACGTTTCCTCCGGCAGGCCTCTCCGGGGCTTCCGTCGGCCCCTGGTCAGCCGGACACCTCTTCCGCGACAACCACCCCGACACGCCGGGAACGTCGCTCGCGGTCACGGCCGCGCTCCAGTGGCGTAATGTCATCGTCTGCATATGACGATCCCTCGCCAAACAGCCAGGTATACTCGTCGCCCGGTACGCAACCCCTTCGTGTGGTGCGTAGGGACAATACTGGGGGCACAGACTATGCACGCCGGAACACGACCGGCCATACCGAGTCCGTGCAATGCGATGCTACCGGAAACTCGAGTTATGCCAGGCGTGACACCACGGGAGATATCAGCTTTATTCGAAATGATCTTACTGGAGGGACTGATTACACTCTCCGTCGTGATCGTACAGGGGATGCGGAAGTCGAATCTCTACTCGGTGCCTTCCCTAAAGTGCCCACTGGCGACCTCATTGACTTGAGCTCGGACACGTCCATGAGCAGCATTGCTTCCCAATCCACAGGTAATGGCCCCGTATCGCGGATACCGCGTGCGATACGTGACCTCGTCTCACCGGAGGACGGGCGGGTTGGTCTCGGAATTAGCCTGCGCAAGAGCATGTCCGGCACCTCCCTCGCTACGGACTACAGCTCATCCATCCCACCTACCCCTGACCTTGCCCTCGACTTCTCCGACACCACGACACAATCGAGTGCACCATCCACCCCGCCATCGCTCAGCCCTCCGTCGCGGCGAGAGCGTGCAGAAGCTGAGAAGGCGGTCGCTTTTCAGCACACAGGTAGTGGTATCAGCCCAGCCAAGTCCGCCGCGACCACTCCCACACCGAAGTCACGAACCCTTCCCCATGATATCTCAATTCCTGCTCCCCTTCCGCCAGACTCGCGCTGCGCCAGGTGTCAACTGCCCCTCTTCAGCCGGAAGGATGGTGGCAAGTTTGTAACTGTTCCAGAGCTTCCATCCAGCAGTGGTGTTCCACCGAAGACGTATCACACATCGTGCTTCCGGTGCACGGTATGCGATAGACTATTCGAGGACAAGGATGGTGGACGGGCAGTGTTTGTCCGAGGTCCGACTGGAGCATGTCATGTTGAGGTATGCGCTTCCTTCTCACTGCCGTTGTTGGTGCGCAAATACTGATGCTGCCGTAGTGTGCCCCACCCGAGAAGATGGTTGTGCGTACCTACCCTGTCCAGATACCTAGATCTGCACCCGCTTCCCAGCCACAAGCGCACTCACAATCCAGGACTGCCACCGCGACGTACCATACGAGTTCTAGTCGGTATGAGCCTCCGCCGAAGACCGCGCCTCCAACCCAGCAGTCGTTTGTATTCCCGCAACCTCGCTTCGGCAGCTCGTCTACATGCCCCGGATGTCAAAAGTCTGTCTCGCCTATGGAGCGCGGCGTTGTTCCTGGCCCCCAAGGCTCGCGGTGGCATGGGGCATGCCTTGTGTGTGGAGGGAAAGAGGCGAAGGGGCGTAGGAAGGAAGAGGGCAAGCCCGGATGCGGGAAGAAACTTGACAGTGGCGCTAAGACAGACAAGGATGGCGGCGTCTGGTGTCGAGAGTGCCTGGTGAGTGATATCACCTGCAGTGACAATCCGACTTGTATACTGACGGTATCACTGTCCAGCTCATCCTGCCCCTCGCTCGTCGCGGCTCGCCCTCGCCAACACGGAGTACGCCTCTGGTGCCATCGTATACCGGCAACAAGAACGTCTTTGGCAGTGTTGCGCCACAGCACACAGGCACGACCACGCTCGCCCGGCAGTTCACTGGTCTCACAGGTGGCTCTGATCCCGCGCTCATGAGGCAGCTCACTGGTGGCGGTCTTAGTCCGACGCGCCAGTTGACCTCGAGCCCTACCAAGATGTACGATGGACCTCGGCCGGGCGTATCTCGGTACCCTCGTCCGAAATCTGCGATTGGTTATGCGGCGCGGACCAAGAGCGAGGGCGGCGAGGGCCGCGGTATGTTCTTGGTCAGGCAGCTTACCGGGGGCAAGAGCAAGGAGGTCATGTGAAGGGTGTGAGGAGGGCAGGGGTGGTTGTCTCGGATCTTTGGAGTTTCGCGGACTGTACGCAGCATACTCACGACGGACGGACTGCGGACTGGCTCTGTAATCGACGTTTGTTTTGACTGTTCGTGCTCATCGCTTTTTGTTAGTACATTTGGCTCGTTACCGTTTCTCGTCTTTGAAAGCTCAAGAGTATCGAAGAAAGAATGTGTTTTCAAGTAACGAGCGTACTACAGTTATTACGGGAAAGGGAGGGTACGTAATGATAAGGTCCGTTCAGGGTGACATTCATTTCATTTATGTATGCGGATCAGTTTGTGACGGAACCTTTCAGCTTCAAATCCCTGCTGCTTGCACCCACGGAGATACCAGTCTCCCCAGTGGCGATTTGCCAGCTCTGGGAGATGACGTCCCAGAAGGAGAGGTCGTAGCGGGAGAGCGAGAGGGTAACAGTCTTGGACTCGCCGGGGTTCAGCCAGACGGCGTCGAAGCCCTTCAGGTTGTTGGGCGCTTGGTTTGCAGAGGCGGGCGGGGAGGTATACAGTTGCACGACCTGAGAGGGGTAGTCGTATCAGCAATATGGAAATATGAGCGTAGCTAGACACGAGCGACGAACCTCAGTTCCAGCCTTAGAGCCTGTGTTCGTGACGACGAATGACACGTTGATGACCGGGTCATGGAGCCAAGGGTCCAAAGAAGAACCGGGGCCAGGAGCCTGGCGTTCTCCACCGGCGGTAGAGCCGCTGATCTTCAGGTTGGAGTACGAGAAGGTGGTGTATGACAAGCCGAAGCCGAACTCGAAACGCGGTTCAATGTTGTTCTTTTGGACGAATTGTCAGTCGCACCAAGTTATATAGCAGACTAAATTACGCACGGCGTCGAAGTGGCGGTAGTCGATGAAAATGCCCTCCGAATATGGAATCTGAACAGTTCCCGAACCGGTGTAGGTGACTCGCGCAGAATAGTCAGTCTCGTTCTTCGCGATCGTGAAGGGGAGCTTCCCGCTGTGATAGACATACTGTCAGCAAGTAAAGCAAGAGGTGAACACTGAACCATAGTGTACCTGGGGTTAGCGTCGCCGTAGAGAATGTCGGTGATGGCGTTACCCGCCTCCTGTCCAGGAAGACCGGCCCAGATCTGCAGAAGCTGGTTGGCATTGGGTGATATTGAGATTCGATCATACGACTCACCACAGCAGTGACTGATAGTATCAAGAAGATCAGCAAGGATGGCGAACGAAGAAGACAAATAGTGTCGTACCGTTGGGATTCTCAATCCAGGAGTCCATGATAATCGGACCGACGCTATTCACGACGACGATAGTGTTGTTGTTCACGCTTGCGATCTTCTCGACCATAGCATCCTGGCATCAGGGCAGGATACGTCAGTATTCCCTGCACCCTACAGGACCGACCGCCAGAACATACGCCATTGTGCCACGCCTGGAGGTTGTTTCGATCACCCTGGTTGCCCTCCACGGTGTACTGCGCCTCTCCACTGTCAGCCGTGATGAACACCAGTGCCACATCTTGGCCTTTGGCCTTGCCGGCAGAGATGTTCACGTCGTCGCTGAACGTCCAGGATGAGACGCTCGTGCCAGCGGCCTTCGCGCGAGTAGTGATGGCGTCCTGGGGCTACATGGAAGGATATAAGGTCATGCTATGAGCACTGGGCTGATTGGGTGCTCACCGCGATGAGGTAAGGGAAGCTTGCTGTTCTGTTATTCATATACATTAACTACTATCTTTGCAGTTGGAGAGATAAGGGAGCTCTCACCCACTCCCCCAGCCAAGGGCAAGCACGCCGTCGTTGCAGCTATGATCCAGACACCTTGGAGGGAATCAGCGCAACACACACTTAATTGAGTGCGGATACTTACTCATTGGCGCCAAATAGAGCTGACCGCGCGCCAGTGCCAACGATGGCCATCGTCTTCGGAGCATTGAGGGGTAGGACGCTGCCGGAGTTCTTCAGGAGGACAGCGGAGGCAGCACCAATTGTGCGGATGAGGCTAAGTATATGTCACACTTCAGCGAGACACACTGCAAGTGGCTGGGATCAACTCACCTAGCGTGGTCTCCCTGAACATTGACGTGCTGCCCCAACAGTGAGAGCCAGGAGTTGAAGTTGGTCTCTGGGTAACCCTCGTCTTGACCCAGCATGTACCTAAAAAGAGCCCCTCAGCCTAACACGCACCAGCGTAGCTGTATGGGCTCGGGCGTACCATGCAGCCAGAATGCGGGTGGCCATGTCCTACGGAACCGTCAGAAAGGCACCATTGTATAGAGCTCTAGGTACTTGCATCGAGACGCTCCTGAGGGACATCCCCATCTTTCACAGCATTGACAAGGGTGCTGCCAAAGTAGCTGGAGAAAACCAATCAGGTTCCACTTCTGGCCGAAGCTCAAACGCATGGATTAGTTCGGCACCTACCTGCTGAAGGAAGCAAAGAACTTGTCGCCAGGCATGGTCATCTAGTGCAACCGATCCTTGAGCGCGATTTACTCAATAGGCGAAGAGTTGACTCACATCCAGACCTCCGTTCGCGGCAGGAGCGGTCGAGTGAGTTGCATACCAATCTATGGGAGGACGTCAGAACGGATAACCGTTCGTAGATACCTTGTTCGCATACCAGACATCACATCTAGGAAGAGTTGTCAGTATAATCTTTGTTTGGATACCGCGTGGGGACCCACATCCTTGGAAGCCGAGTTCGCCCTTGAGAAGACCATTGAGGATCTTGTCGTTCTCGCATGCATAGGTCCCGTTGACTGCGACGGATATTCTGTCAGTTCGAAAGGCGGATGCTTAGCGGCCCTGACCGAGACCTACTCTGGTCTGTTGGAAGGGTGAAAGTTCGAGATCAGCTCTACGTTCGAACATGCTGTGAAAAGTAGAGACGTACTATAACTGCACATGACGGAGGCGACATTGGCTTGTACGCTCCGCAGGAACTGTGACGAGGAGTTCAGGCCATCAATAGCCATACTGTGTATCGTCTTTACTCACCGGGTGGAGGTAGAGCTCGTGCTGCGTCCTGAGCGATTATGGTGGACATTAGAAGCATATAATCAGCCATGTGCAGGACACTCACTTGTCGTCCACGTTAGAGGAGCTGCTTTCACGGAAATGCTCTTGTTCACTATCATCATCATGAGCAGCTGTCTATTGGGCAGGGCTGGCAGAATTGTCATACTTGTTGATGAGATGCTTCGCACAAGCTTGGACGCCTTGAGACTGGATGCCAAGGATCAACTCGTACGCAACCTCGCCAGTTAAGTACGGGTCACCGCCAGCCCTGTAACCAAAGGTCAGCGGGACAGTAGCATGCGAACGTGATGTAGGACCCACCCTTCCCAATTTCTACCAGCAGCCGGTGCACGCATGAGATTCCTGTGTATAACATGTCAGAAATCGTCAGGGTGTCTCTAGGGCTTGACCTCACATCATAGGTCCGAGAGCGACATTAATGCCCTTGCCACGGAATTCCGCGCCCATTGCTTCACCGCGAGCACGAAGGAGAGTGCGGTTCCATCTGCAGTAGCTTGTCAGCATCCCCAAGCATCACAAGCGATGCGCATATACTCACGTGGCAGCCGCATTGATCTCGCTGTCGTCGCCCGTCAGTGCTCGTTCCACTACGATTTCAACGTTTACTCACGCAGGAAACACTGAGTTGTGGTCTACGTAGCGCACTCCGACGGGACTATCTACAAGGTGCTTCCACTCAGTCTACAAGCAAAACAGGGTAGAAGGGGGTTCGCTCACCTTGCAAGCAGAGACCGTTCCAGCCGGGAATTGCGTCGACGGGGTCAGTCGACCCTATACAAGGTCCTCCAATCAAACCAAGACCTATCGTATATTGACATCAACTGTGATTGCTGCGCGTGCGAGATGCGCAGGACGCTCACCTGTTCCCAGACTGGACTTGTCCGCGTTCGACAAGTTAGCCACTATTGGCTTGGCCTACCATCCACGACGCGGTATTTCTCAGTCCAGTCTCACGGCAGCTTCCCATGGCACACACCTTCGCGTACGCGGCAGCCCACAGGGGATCTACATTGGCCACGTTGGCGTGAATTGTGGCAGTGACCGCCTTCGCGGAGGAAGTAGACGTCTGCTGGTCCAGCATACATACCGAAGCTGTCGAAGCACGACACGGTTATTCACCAGCTACAGTTACAGCCTCGACAAGGGAATGCCATTCAACGGGAGGACTCACTGTCGTTGATAGCCACACAGCTGTATCCGGGAGAGCATGTCGTAAGGTTCGCACTGTGCAACGTTGACGCCACGACGCGCGCAGGTTAGAGTTTCGCTCGAATAGGAAGCGTAGTCGCGTGCCACGCACCCGCTGCCCGTAGTGCAGGCGTCCGTATCAGCCGCGGCACCCGCATGGGGGCCCAGAGCGAGCGCATACGCGAGGGCGACCGCCGCAGGGGCGAGGGCGAGGAGAGCCATGGTGACAGGCTGAGCGCGTGGAGGACGGCGCGGGGCAAGCAGGGAGGGCGACCTTTAAAGATCGGGCTCAGTGGCAGGTACGGGAGCCGTACTCGGATATCGTACGCTCACAAGGGGCGGAGATCTGTATGCCAGGGTCGTAGATTGGGCGTCGCGGGGGCCTCGGAGGACGGCACATCGTCTGAATCACCTGCGCACGGCTCTCGTCACAATTCAACGTCTTCTTCTCATGACAAGATTTGCTTGTGCGCATGGTCAGCCGGTCTTCTCTTCGCTCTTGCGTCCCTTGCGCTTGTACAGCCTCATCACGGTAAACTATGGAGACGAGGTCAGCAGTTGGCCGCTTGCTATGGCATCCGTCATAGCAGGCCGTTGTTCGGAGAAGTGGGCGCTCTGTCTCGACGGACGCAAGCTAGAAAGGTTGATGGGAAGTCCTCCGCCGTCATCGTCTTCCAACCGACGCCTCTTTGAGGCACACGAGCCCAGAGAACCAGATCCTACTTACCGGCCTCCCAATCGCCGGCGGCTCAGGCCTTCGGAGAGTGTATATTGGCCGAGCACATGGTGGGTATCATGACTTCCTCGCACGGCCTTGCGCATTGTCCGAACCGAGCTGCGCAATGTGATCTTGCAGCCTGACATGGCCCGCCGCAACCATCGACGGGCCGCTTGTCCAGCACACGAACGCTTCTCCGGATGAGATCAGACTTCTGACGACCTGGGAAAGAACATGGAGATAATCGTCATCATAAACGGACTTAAGACATATCATACAAGACGGACGTGACTGTGAGTACACGGCTCTTTCATTCATCATACATCCTAACGGCATGGACTGCGGGTCCGATACCCGGGTACATTCTGCGAATGCACCAGCAGTTCAGGGCGTCGTGGTCGGACCAGAGTCTTCGACATAGACGCCACTGTAGAAGATATCCGTCTCGTTGATCACTTGCGTGTTACCGTTCAGGGGCAGCCTGAGTGCACCTGCTCGGACGTTAGCACCAGCTCCCCGACAACGGAAGCAGTGCAAGTCACGCACCGACATGCCAGTCCGTTCCGCCATTCCCGTTCAACGAACCCGTGTATACCTTTTGCAGGGCGCTGCTTCCGGTAGAGACCCAAAGCCCTCCGGGCGAGCCAGTCTCAAGAATGAAGTTATACTGTCAAGCAGACTCCAGTCAGACAGCGTGAGAGTTCAATCATACATACGTAACTTACCCAAGTGCCTTTCACAGGCTGCACGGACCAGATGCTCTTCCCGCCTGTGATGACCTGCAGCGTATCCGCGACGCCGTTTTGGCCTGGAAATCACATGAATGAACGTGATTGATCAGTTCTCTCGCTCTCGACACCCGCGATGCGGCGATTGCGAGGGCTCACCACTCAATTGTCCATACTTGATGTCGGCGTAATGTCCCTCCCAGAATACGATCTGCATGACGGCAACCAAGCGTCAGCACACTAAGCCGCAATAGGATTCCGATGAGGTCAGTCCTAGCAGCTGGATGCCCCGATAGACCGTACGCACCTGGTGCTCATATGCCGGATCTGCCAATGCCGGGAAGGACGTCAGCGCTCCCACCGCGGATCCACTGACAGGCATGGAACAGCCACGCACCTGGAGGGTTGACGGTAGGGATCTGGAGCGAAACATGGAAGAACAGGTGCCCGGAGAGCGCGTTCGTCGTCTGGGGCAGAAGCTCCGTCCTGAGCATGGGACCTCCGTTCCATGTCGACTGTGCGTTTATCTTGACCTTCACGCCTTGTTTCTCTCCCGTGGCTGAATGGTGTGGCGTCAGCTCAGCGCGCACGAGAAAGGGGTAGGCGCTACGCACTCGCCGGGTTCATAAATTGGCTCCCGAGCGTGAGCCACGACGATGCTGTCTCGCCCTGGGCAACCAAATTAGACAATGCCAGAAAGGAGGGGCGCTCCAAGAGGCTGAGCTACTAACGTGCTGATTTCCCTGCATGAGCTGGTGAGCAACGTCTCTCGATGGCAGTCGAATGACACTCACGTAAATATACGTCTGGTACGTTCCGACCTGGTTGCTCCAGCTCCATTTATCGAAGTCGGCGGCGGTCCTACACAAAGACCGAAGTGAGCCTGCTGCTCAACCCCGCGCCCCACCAAGCGGGCGGTGCGGCGAGCTTGCGAATACCGTGGTGTTCGGCTCGCAAACGCGTCACTTACGTGTAGTTATTGAACCTTCCGTCCCAAACGACAGCGGCCGAAGCTGCCGACGCGAAAAGCAGGAACGGTGCGAAGCGCTTCATTGCTGCACGACTTTAAGCTGGCAAGCCCGGGGCGCAAGATGGTCGGGAGCAAGCACAGGCCGTCGGATTGTGTATGAAGGCATATATGCGCTCGAGTCCTGCAGGACTTGACCGACGATCGCCCGACATGCGCCACGGGACGTGCACTTCGTGCAGGATGCGCGGCGGGGTAAAGCTCGGACCAACGTCGATCCGTGCGGGGTCGGGAAAAGGGCGGGGGAGGCTATGATCCGGACGACGTCGTTGAATGTGGGGAAATGGAGCTGTTCTAGTCGTTGTGCGTGCAGAGTCACGTCACTGGGCTGGTCGTCGCTTGTCAGCTTGGTCGTGAGCCGTATTGAGCGGGCGACGCACCGACGAGCATATCATAGTAGACGAGTACCACCACGATGTCATGGGTACCACCAACGTAATGGTGAGTTCCAAATGTCTGCACCCAATTTTCCTCGCAGACATCTGAGCGAGCTTCACGTCGCGGTTAGTACGAGCAAGACGTCGCGATTGGCACATGCCTGGAGGCACCGGCACCAATCCAATTGTCTCCCCTAGGTCGGCGGGGGCGCCTCAGCGGACCTGCCGTCCGTTCTCGCACGGCGCCTTTAGTGCGGACGTCACAGACGTCTGGCTGCGAAGTCAAGAGACTCAAGCTTTTAGAAGCGGGGGCAGCGCAATGTCAGAGTCGCGGGGCGAAGAATGTCGGTCCGAGGAGCACGCTGGGATTTCCCCCACAACCTTCCGGCGAGCTGGGACTGCTCCCGCGCGGCCCCGAGTCTGGCGGTGAGGCCGGGAATACACCCTGGGGTACGCAGCATATGCTACGGTGTTGCAATCAGGACGAGCGGGGACATAGCATGCGAAGATAGGAAGGACTTGATGGATGGGGGATCAAAGCAAAGGCTGGTCTCCGCGCGTGGTGAGGTCTGACATAGCAAACGGGGGTCTCTGAGCGATGCTAGGCCCAAACGGCGCGCGGTCGTTGGCCGCAGCTGCAGACGTGCGCGCAGATAGAGAGAGAGCCTGACCCTCCCGATTAGGAAGGGGCGGTCATCGACTCCCGGGCGTTGCCGAGCAGAACTGTATGTATAGCCGGAGCAGTGGAACGCCTCAGACTCCACTCCAGGTGAGCCTGCAGCCTCTCGCTCCCGCTGCACGCCTGGTTCTCTCTCTACCCCCATCTGTCCCCCATCTGCTCCACGCCCGCTCCCATCTGCTCGCCGTCCCGCGCATTCTCCATCCACAATCCGCCTCGCTCGTCGATGTCGTCGCCTGCACGTCTCTCCCATCGCCGCCGGTCTCATTCCGCTTCATCTCCCCTTCCCCGCCGCAAGCCAGACGACGCGAAATGGCGTCTATCCCTCAAACGCTCACGCCCAAGCTCTATCCGGAGCCCGTCCTACAAGGACCTTGTTCACAACCAGCCCGCGGAGAAGTGGGACGTTGACCAGTGGCGAAGAGGAAAGCGCGCCCGCAGAGATCCTGATGTGAGTCCCCGCATTGCGCGTCATCGCCCTCCCTGCATGCTCATCGAGTGCCCACCAGACTGAGGAGTCCTCAGACGAGGCTCCTAGCCTCGGCTTTAGCATACCCTCATCCGATCCCATCTTCCCTGCCGAATCATCTGAGACGCCCGCCCCCAGGCTCCCATCGACGTCCCATCTCCCATCCTCTTCAGCCGCCTTCCAGTTCTTCTCCCAGAAGCCCGAAAAGAAGCACAGGCGCCACCCCCATTCTGGCGTCAGCTCCGCGCGCGCACGTTGGTCTAGGGAGGCGTCACGAGAACGCGAGCGCATCTCGTCGGACGAGGCGCGCCGCCTCCGGGCTAACGCCCTTGGAGAGTTGCACCGCAGTGTGGCGGATAGCAATGAAGGCCTCCTACGCCGCATGCAGGATTGGGAAAGCTCCCGTCTCCGCTCTCTGCGCTCCGAAAGGCAGGCCCCAGGATCTCCATCCACGCTCGGCGCGCAGGCTAGTCAGGCACCGCACCTTAGTCGGCGCGTTACGTCGTTTTACGGCACCCCGCAGGTCACTGAGGCGGTCGCAGAACAATCCGAAGACGAGGACGATCTATTCATTGTCGGCGAGGCCTCGTCGCTCCCCGTGGCACGCAGCCCGGCGCACAAGAAGAGGGCGTTGTCCATGAGCATGATGGACGTCGACATTCCTCAGATTCAGACGCTCTCGTCTCCGTTCGCAGCCTTTGACGGAAGCGAGCGCAGTTCGTCGCCAGTGGACCGCTCTTTGAATCCGTCGGCGTACTCGTCCGAAGATGAGGGCCATGTGGATATGGACACCGACCTTTCCTCGTCCGGTATCTTCTCTACCCCGGCTTTGTCTCACACATACTCTGTGTCGACAAACTCATCGCTCGTGTCGCTTCCACTCTCTCACCAAGCGGGTGAGAGTTTGGCCACCCCCTCGAACTCTTCCAACACGGGTGTGCCTGGCTTCACGGCGCCACTGTCGTCCCCCCATCTCCCGTCCACTGCCTCCCGCTCCGAAAAGGCGATCGCAGCGCTGACTCTCGCCATGGCCAACGGCGCCGCAGGAATCAATGATTACGAAGCCCTGCGCATGACTGAAGACCTCACGACACTGGACGACTCCCATGCGGGAGAGCTCTGGAGCTAAACGCCGCGCGTCGCCACCAATCGACCATATCTTTTGGTACAAGTTTTATTCTCATGGTCTCCATATGCATACCTCCCAAATCGCACTCTGACATCCAAACACAATGGCTATCACGAAACCCCATTGCATATCATCCCCCAGAACTCAAAAGTTGCTATATCCTTTCATGATCACCCGCAGACACTGTATACCTAATCATTCCTGTCTTGTCGTCTCTTGGTAAACCGTTTATCATTGGTATATTCCCTCTTGATCTCCTCCGGACTCGAGTAGTTCATTGAACTCTGTTTCCCGCGAGTGCAGAAGTCAGTTTTGTTCTGTTTCCCTTGCATTGGTCTTCCAGTTCCCACATATGATTAACGTTCCAAACCCATCGCATCTAATCTTCCATCGCTCTGTAATCCTTCCCCATCCATACGTTGAGCCGCACTGTCGTATCCCAATCATCCCAGCCTATGCATGTCATGCCCACGCCGCAAGGCGCGAGCGAACAGTCTAGCAGAAACAACGCACTAGCACACGTACAATGTACTATAACTAGAACGCCCGTCTTGTTCGAGTAGAAGCAATCACACGTTCGTGGTCCCACGAAGAGTACGCACATTTGAGCCCTGTGCGCCCTGCTGTGACCTGCGAAGCAGCGAAAGGGCATCTGGCCCCTGCGTGTGTAGTGCGTAGCGTTTATGTCAATTCATTTGCGTCCGACTACCAGATTCCCGGTGATCTTCTCATTCATTCCAGTCCGAGTCTATCCTCTTCCCATGTTCGAGTCGTAGCGGCCAGAAGATTGCGCACGGCGCATCCTGGGGCCTAAGGCCCAAGGAGCGAGGGTGGCGTTGTCGTCACTCCAAGGAACCAGCTGCAAGGTTTGGCAGGTTGACGTACGGTTTCATATGCCGAACGCAAACCTAGAAGCTGATGAAGATCAGCATGGCAGTCATCCAGCTCACGAGGCTTGCGCTTCCCAGGCGCAGACAGATGGGAAGCCCGAGCCCTTGGGGCAGCCCGGCCTGGGTCACGGAATGGATTTCACACTCACCCGCGGCGCGCGACCTCGAGTCGCACCATGACATAATGAGCCGCGCATGATAGGATGGTATGGGTGTGTCATGTTTTGCTGGGTATCGTGCCATTATTGTCGTGGGGTGAGTTGCGCACTTGGAGCTGTCGCGGACCTGACGGGCCTCCGTTCCGAGCGTACAGTTCGCGTTCTTCTCCCGCGCTAGGGCGGGGGCGCTGAGTATATGCGTCCGACATCTCGACGTCCACGCCTGTGCTGTCCGCCATCATGACCACTGGAGGATAGGCCAAGCGAGCACCCGGACCTGGCTCGAGCCGCGACTGAGATGGAGGAAAGGGTTCGGAATCGGGGCGCTGGTGGCTCGGGAACACCTCTTCCGTGAGCTTGCGCGTAATGTCCGACACAAGCGCATCCTCCAGCGAGGCTGCTAACGACTCTGCTGCTGCGGTCGTCCATGCAGATCGCTCGGCCTCGAGTGCGCGGTTTGCGGCCGCAAGACGGGCGGCTTCTTGCTCCAACTCGCGCCGCTTCTGTGCTTCCTCGGCGTACCTGCTTTCAGCCCGCTCTCGTTCGGACCTGTGCACCACTAGGGCGCGTTTCATGTCTGAAGAGGTGAGATGTCAGCGGTCATTCGTTGGACGTGTTCCGGAACGTAAGGATAACGAGCCTACCCTCTATCAGCGCGTTGACACCAGGTGGAACGTATTCGGAATCCTTTGAATGCGGGTTGACCGGAATCCAAGGCAGCGTATCCGGACCTTCCAACATGTGGAAGTCCTCCTCTACCGCTGTCTTCTGGCTGTCATATTCATCGTCCCGTTCGGCGCCGTCCAGATTGAGCCTGAGCGACAAGTGCGGCGGAGACATCCTCCGCCGCTTCACGTTCCGTCTCGTCCTGCTGACGGATGAGTCGACGTCCCAGGAGTCGTCAACTGAGGCAGACGTCGACATGTCGGAGTCGGCTGGTCGGGCCCTGGCCTTGCCCTTCTCCGACGTGCGGCCCCTACGTGTCGCCCGCGAAGTTGATGCAGATGCAGCCACGGAGGACCCTCGGGACATCGGTGCGGGCTTCCCGAGTGCTGTCGTAGTACGAGCAGAGGTGCGTCGGGATCGTGTGGCGGAGGACGGTACCAAAGGTGCTTCGCTCATGGCACGCGTCGAGGAGGCTGCTCTGCGTCTTGGCCGAGTTTCCGGTGTATGCGCGGAGCTGGAAGCACGCGCTCCGCTCCGCGAACGCGTCCGGGTCGAAGGCGGCGCATTGTCTCGGGTTTGGGACCGGGTGACGCGTTTGGGAAGCTTCTTGATTTCTACGCGATGCAATTGGATCATTCGCGCATGATAACAAAAGGCCTACATTCAGAACTCACCGGAACGTGGAGGTTCTGCGGTGTGCATTTCTCCATTTGGTGGGGGCTCTTCATGCGTATTTGTCCGCTCTGCAGAAATGAATTGAGATACAGTACGATATGAAGAAGACGTCGATGATCATTACTTCGTTTCCGCGGAGACAACAACACACAATCTGGACGTGCATGTCCGGTGAGTGCTGACTACAACCGTGGACAAGCATGGCCGTGATAAGTGCTCACCTAGTATCCATTCCGGTTTAGAACTTCCACCCGCAGGAACACTACTCGCTCTCCGGGAACCTATAACATGCCATGGCCTTGGCGTCAGATATCGCGCGACTTAAAGCGACTTCGAAGTTCTCCTGATACCTTGTGCAGAGGTGTTACGCGCCCGGGGCGTACGCGGACGAGAACGACGCGTGTCGACCATTCTGTATGTCAAACGTTCGGGTTCAATGTACACAGCGAATTATCCCAGGTGTAAGTTGGCAAAGCAAGCAGCATCGATGAACAGGAGAAAAACCGTTGAGGCACGCTTGCGTCCCTGGCGTGCCTCAAAATGCATTTCGATCGTCCAGATCCCAGCGCCAAAGATCTGATCCGGTGCAATTGTCTCCCCCGCATACGACACTGTCCAATGGCATGAAGAGGCTCAATCACACTATAGGGGAATACAAGGGGCCCGTACACTACAGAGACAAGGTATCCAATGGTCCCACACGCTCATAGAAACCGTCTATGATATCAGAAGCTACCTGATGCCACACCAAACACTTTCGCTGCGAGTGCTCGGAGAATCTGTTGAGGAGGCCTCAGTACCGACACCGGACCGAAACAAGCAGCTGAAAACGCTACCTGTGCCTTCTGGTCGCCTCCAAGCTGAGTGAACACCGCGGCCACGCTCTTGCCCTTGGCGTCACGAATTGCACCAAGGCGATTACCAGCATACATTCCAAACATGAGTCCAGGGATGTTGGCTATGATGAAGCCGATGCCTGCACCGCATATGGCACCAAGCCATGCCCACCAGGGAGCGTGTCGCTCAACCTCTGGACGCAGCAACTGGACCAAAAATGAGCCAGATGATTATGGGAATAGTAGCCTGGTCGAACGCACCTCTTCAAAGACGTCGGCGAAAACATGGTCTGCGTCCGGTCGGTCTGCAGCAGTGGCACCTGTTGCAGACTCGGCACCAGAACCGCCCTGGTTTCCGAACATGTTCGTGAACGTCGAGAAGAAGTTGTATGATGCATCGGGATCTGTGGTTCTTTCTTGGGGGCGCCGAGTCGAGTATAGGATGTCATACTCCTTCCTACGCGTACTGTCTGAGAGAACGTAGTATGCATCTGCAACTGCCTGTTGCACGAATCAGAACCTGTCCTGTGCCATATTCGCTACAGAGCACACCTGGAAACGTTCTGTTGCAGCCTTCTTCTCCTCAGGCGTCGCATTCACGAGTCTATCAGGATGTGTCCTGTGGGGCCATCAGTATGAGTATCGATGCTGCAACATCAGAAGCTCTTCACTTCAGAGACTCCTTCTTGTATGCAGTCCTAATTTCCTCTATGGTTGCATTCTGCTGTACGCTGAGCAGCTTGTAATAGTCGGGGAACGAGGCCATGGTGCGCTTCTTCGCCGTCGCAGCACCTCAAGGCTCCTTAAGTAGCTCCGCCGCAAGGCACTGACGTCACCGACGCGCGTCACGTGATCGCGTACTGCGCGACGTCAACGTGGCTCATTGGACGCGTCAAGCCTAGAGGGGACAGACCTGCTGCAGCTCTTAGGCTCTAGAAGGATGTCGTCATAACACAGGATCCAGAAAGTGTGTCCTAGTATACATAGCAATGCAAGGCAATAAGGATAATGTCCAATATCTTATACACGAGACGAGCACTGTCAGCATCACATCATAGGTGCTACATTACAGAGCGCGCGAGTCCGAGAGATGTGCGTGAAAGCGAAGTCAATGTGTGCCTGAGGTGTGTACGTAGATACTGGGGAACAGACGGTGGGGTGCGCGAGGTTGTGCAGGGTCGCGCAAAGAGAAAGGAAGGAGGGGGGTAAAGAACTTACCAAGGACGATCTCTACAGTCGTCTAACCTTTTGGGACAGCGAGTGACCACGCTCTACCACGCTTTCCCCGTCATAGGGGTACCGGACCCACTCTGCGGGGAGGTTACAAGCGTGGCGGTGTCACTCGGCGATGCCACCTTCTCGCTAACCGGCGTCAGGTTCACGACGGACAAGCGGGGGCGTGCGGGAAGACCGACGGCACGTCGGAAGCGAGGGGCGGCAGGTTGTTCAGCCACTACAGGCGGGGTCTGAGTCTGAGTCTGAGTCTGAGAGACGGGCTTCGGGATCTGCGGAAGAGCGCGGGAGGCAGCAGAGCGGATGGGCGACGTCGAAGGGGCAGGTTGTGCAGGGAGTCCCACGGGTGCGAGAGGGCCCTCCATGCGCATCGTCTGCGTGATGAAGGTAGGACGAGCAAGCTGCAGGATGCCAGGACGCGCCACGGTGGCGACAGCGACGGAACCATCGTCGGACAGCACGGCGGAAGATGCCGACATGATGCTATCCTTGGGGTTGACAGGCACGGTCAGGTCTGTGGGCGTGTTAGCGCAGGACGCCAGCGGAATTTGCAGGTCGAACTTACTGCCCACAAACGACGTGATGTCGTACTGAGTACCCATCGAGTCTACTCCCTTACGCTGGCTTCGCTGCCCGATGCTTGAAGCGTCGGAGAAGCGCGAAACAGGCATAGGTGGTGGTACCAGCGCTCCTGCGGGCGAAGCAGGACGGCTCTCTTCCCACTTCCCGGCGGAAGGCAAGGACGCAGGAATGACGCCAGAGTCCATGCTCGAGCGGTTCAGTGGCGGCTGGCCATCAAAGTGAAACTCGCTCTGCCCCGACGATTGAGGAATGCGGTCCGGGCCTGGTGTCGCAAGCGTCAAATCTGGGCTGGGAGGTGTGAACTCTTGGGTGCCAACGCTCGGGATAGGGGAAAGACCGCCGGGCTGCTGCGGGTACTCCAGCGCATACTGGGTATAGTACGTTGATGGTTCAACAGGAGGCTGGGATACCTCCATACCGAACGCTTGCTTCGTGGGCGAGAAAAGCCGGAGCGCGGCAATGGACTCATCGAGCTCGTTCTGCTGGCGAAGCAGGATGGACATGTTGGATGAGCGTGCGGAGTCGGGCGGTATCGGCGACTTGGGCGAGGCAAGCATGGAGGTGCGGTTCGGGATGGGCATCGGCGGCAGAGGACGGCTACGTGGGAGCGGAGTGACGACAGCGGACGCGAGAGGGGACATCGGATAGGGCGAAGGTGCATACTGACTAGCTGCAAGGCTGTTGGGACGCGAGACCTCGTCGTCACTCGGAGGCGAGATGACCTGAATATTGGATGCGATGGAAGAAGCCGAGTCGCCCTGCTGCTGATAGTAATTCTGCTTGAGAGCATCGGCGAGCATGTCCTCGTTGGCGCCCGAGTACCTCACTGCATTCGAATACTCGATGTCTTGCCAGTCTCTGTTGGGAATAGGCGTCTTGGCCGAGTCGAGCTCAGCGTCTTCGACAGCCATGGTAGAAGAGTTCGGCTTCAAGCTCACCACCGGGGAGGGTGGGGCAGGTTCGACCACTCGAGGAGGACGGCCCGTAGGAAAGTTGGGCAGGGGGGACACGCCACGCTGCTCGTCTTCATCCAACTCGACCTGAGAAGGGATGACGAGTGCATCGAGACGGGGCTTCTCCTCAGGGTACCACTGCCGAGGAACGTTTGGTGCAACAGGGGAAGGACCACGCTCCGTATCAATGTCCCAAGGCTGGACCTGAACTTCTTGTGGCGGCCGAGGGAGAGGACGCGCACCACCCAGCCAAGTTGAAAGGCGAGCCGCCATAGATTGACGTGTGTTAGCACTCTCTACCTTTGCTGATTTGGCACTGTTTCTCTCCACAGTCGGCGGGACGGCTTGTGCAACGCGGTACTGCTCCTCGAGCGCCTCCATCAAGTTGTCGACCTTGACAGGCTCCGGCGCAACTTTAACGTCCGTGAAGTTGTCAACCTTCTCGATCGAGCTGCGGTTGAACGTGTTTGAGCGGGAGGGGCCCTTCGTGGCGGGACGGTAGATCGGGAAGAACGAGAGGTGGCGCAAGTGATGGAAGGAGATGGTGAGCATGTAGACGAGCACGACATACAGCTCCACTGCGCGCATGAACCGCCCGAGAGCAGTCTCGGTAAACTCAACTTCATGCAAGTTCAGAATGCGTTTCAACTATCAAAGACAAATCCACTCACACAAAATCACATTCCCAACCGCGATCCACAGGCTGAACAGGAGCGCCACGATGATCGGTGCATACTGCACAAGCATCTTGCCTTTGCTCTGGGTTGTGGAACCGACAGGATACCGTGCCCAGGTGTTGAGCAAGAGCTTGAGGATGAACACAGCAGACAGGATGATCTCCAATGCAGCCTCAGCCTCATATACTGGGCCGATCTTCTTGAACTCCGCGACCACACGATAGACGATCTGGAGAATGGCCATAACGAACAGGATTACGAGTGTTGACCACTTCAACGATAGTCCAACCAAACCCCAACGTCTCCAGCTGCCGCTGTGCATATGGTTTCCCTCGGGGATCGTCTCGCCCAGGGGAATCATGGCGACGAAGCCCCAGTAGAACAGGAAACGAAGAGTGTTGGCAAACGCGTAGAAGACCTCGCGCGCAGAGATGAGCGAGTTAACGCCCGCCGCCGCGTCGTCTGTGTCCGACTGTCGATCGCGGCCTCGGGAGAGGAGTTGCGTCAAGTCAAGGATTGCTGCGAGGAACGCGAGCAAGACAGACATGTGCAGGCAGAAAACCCATCTGACCAGTAGAAGGGAGCATGAAGACCTGTACTGAGGATGAGTATTGAGCACGCACCTGTCCACACGCTTCATGAGGAAGAAGAACGTGAGCGTCCCAAAAGCCAATATCCCCACAGTGAAGATGGGGATGTCGGCCAGGAGGAATTGAATCTGCCGCCGGGTATGATGAGAAGGCTCCCGGAACAGCGGATCCTACGGCGTACCACATCGTTGGAACTCAGACTTTTGAAAGCAGCCCCGGGTGCAACGGTCTGGGCAACCATGGAGTCACCAGTCAGATAGAGTTGACAGAAACGGTTAGAGAGATGTCCAGGCAAGGAGCGGGAGGGGTGAAGGAATGTGGCGAGAAACCAGAAAATAAAGGAATAAGTTAGAAAGCCAGCTGGTCAGTATACGCACGTAGCGTCAGTCCGGCTGAGAAGCGCTACAAGAACCAGAGGAGGCTGAGATACAATCCCAGAAGAAAGGCGACCCGGTCCTGTGTGGAGAGCACCAACAGGAGGACTTGACGCTGCACGGCGGTCAAGAGGGGGATAGGAACCTCGAGGAACGGGTTAAAGAGGTCGGGCGCATCTGACGCCGCGTCTATGAACTCGGGTGTTCCGGCGTGGTTCGCCCTTAGCGACGAGCAGATGGGTGGGTTGCCTGGTGTTCCCGTTCCGCATACTGCGCGCCTATCTTCCCCCGGTGATCTGACGCTTTCTCAGTGTCGCCCGCCACATCCGCAGCTCCGCTGTCGCGTGCGCACTCTGCGGACGCTAGTCGCCACAGGGCAGGCTGGCATGGCTACGTAGAACGATCAGTCTGTAGCTCAGAATGCGAACGCCTTCCAAGCTGGAAAACAAGGAACAGCCGACCGTGGCGCCTCAGACGAACATCTTGGCACTCCCGCACACGCCAGGATCAGCGTGGCCGTGTTGCAGGTGGCATCGTCGGTAAGGCGTTGTTTCCAGCCCCGCCTCGCAGAGATTGACCAATCGCGACCTCCATCCCATTTCCTATACAAGATCGTTCCGAGGGCGCAGTGGTCGGTTGACACTCCTCACATCGCTCCTGTGTGCCAGCGCGCCACTACAACAGATATCAGCGTTGCTCACGAGTGATGCGTTCTCACAATTGCCTACCATATTCCTCAGCCCTCTTCCCCCATATGAGCTGGATCTGACCATCGCGGAAATGAAGCAGTTACATGTCTGACTTATCGTGATGGCCTGAGGCCTGAAGAAATGGTGTATGTTTGAACCCTAACCTAGATCGAGCCCCTGGTGTTACGGATCAGGCAAGTTGATCGGACCTGCGTCAACTTTGCAAGTTCCTGTTAACAGCCACCTCCCGGACCAACAACCATGTCCGACGCCGCTGCACAAGGGTCTCGCGAACGACACATAGTTGTGCTAATCTCGGGCTCAGGTGAAAATGAACACAGCTGTTCGAGAAATCGTATCTTACAGCTGACTGTTGTACTTAGGGACAAATCTGCAGGCCCTGATCGATGCACAGAATACTCCTGCCCTACCATCCGCACGCATCACACTCGTTCTCTCCAACCGAAAAGCGGCCTATGGCCTCACCCGCGCTGCACAGGCTGTTACGCCTATCCCTACTGCCTACCTCGGCCTGCAACCGTACTTGAAAGCCAACCCCGGCAAAACACGAGACGACTACGACTGCGAAGTCGGGCGGATCGTCGCTCGACAAAAGCCTGACCTTGTTGTGCTTGCAGGATGGATGCACATCATGGGCGACGGATTCTTGGAGATCGTCAGCGGTGACCAACCGTACGACGGCGAGGAGCGTCTTGCTAAACCCATTCCGGTTATCAACCTCCACCCGGCCTTACCTGGCGCATTCGATGGCGCGCACGCAATTGAGAGGGCGTACGAGGCGTTTCAGAAGGGAGAGATCAAGCATTCCGGGGTCATGGTACACCGGGTGGTTAAGGAGGTCGACCGTGGCGAGCCGGTGCTCGTGCGGGAGGTAGAGATCGTACCTGGAGAGCCGATCGAAGCTTTCGAGGAACGTCTACATGCTGTGGAATGGAAGATCATAGTTGAAGCAGCGAGGAAAGTTTTGGATGAAATTGCGCCTGCGACAGTGAGCAACGCTCTTTCTTCCGTGTGCCCGCCAACTAACCCCGGTCCGAAGCCTGTATCATAGTGTTGTAAACTCTTGTCCACTGTTGTATATCAGAGAAGCGCATCGGCATGAGTCAGTCTGTATGCCACTAGTCAAACAGCGTGGTACTAGGTAAGCTACCATCTTCCTTGTTGTAATCAGAATACATTGACTCCGGCTGTTAGGTCTGTACTGACCCGGACGTTTCAGACGTCCTCCTTCCCCAAGAAGGCTTTCGGGTACCCGCCCACGGTCATTGTACACTTGTCATACTGTAACTATGGTAAGAAAAGCAGTTTGCATTGTGGTGGTATCGTGAAATGAGTATAAGTGGCGTTGTAAGAAGGTACCCAATCGACCAATCAAAGTCTAGACAGTATAGGCTGCCAATCGACACGCTCGACCTGCGCAGACCACATGTCAGCAACGTCAATACAACAACGTCCAAACATGTTGCAACTCACCATTTCTGGTACGAGCTGCTTCACATTGCTAACACCCATAAGCCGCATGGCCCTCACGATCTCACGCTCGAGGATGTCTACCGCTTTCACGACACCCTCCTCGCCATAAGCCTGACATTGCATCACAACTTCAGCATATGCACGTGCGACCCACAGGAAGTACTCACGCTCTGGGCGTACAAGAACGGCCGACCCATGCCAACAGCTTTCGCCCCGAGACACAATGCTTTGAGGACATCTGACCACATGACGGTAAGCACGGGGGCGCAGTGCCATCATGAGTATAACCAACCTGTGCCTCTCCGCACGCCTCCGTCGATGTAAACTGGATATGATGTGTGAGCACCGTAGAGATGTAGTCTGTATCAATCATATAACGGACCTTCCAGCTTGTCGAAGACATCTGGTCGTTGCTTCCGAATCCTGTAGAGAACCTCGATGGAGGGGAGCGCGCTGCGGTGCTGTGGTCAGCGCAATTGCATCCTGAACATAGAACCATTGCTCACTATTCCAGTTGTCGTCCACCGTGATTGGAGATCAGGATGCCATCAACACCGGCCTCTGCGGCCAAGACTGCGTCCTGCATGACATCAGGCTTGTCGTCACAAAGTAAGGGAAAAAATCCTGCTGACTTCAACACACTGGACGCCCTTCACAACAATGGGTAGTTTGGTAATCGACCTCAGCCAAGGGATGGTCCTCTCCCAGGTCATATCCAAGTCGTCATTCGCAATCAGTGCACCCGCAGTGCCGAGCAAGTTCACGTTCCCGCTTTCTTCCTTCTCCTGCTTCGCAGGCATGTCCGGAGAGCCTTTCGATTTGTCCGTGCTATCCGCCGCCTTGTCCGCTTCGCGTTCCTGCTCCTCCAGCTCGAAGGGCGCGCGGATATCGCGCTCGCGGTTGCCCGCCACAATGGCGTCGACAGTGAGGAAAATGGCTTTGTACCCCAGAGAGATGATCTCCCGGACTCGTTCCTCAGCGATGCGATCATCCTGGTGCTTGTATAGCTGGAAGAACAACGGCTGCTGGGGGCCCACGCGCGCTTCGGCGATCTGTGCGTACGACAGAGAAGCATTCGACGAAACCATCTGAATAATCCCTGTGCGTCCCGCGCCGCGAGTGATGTTCGCCTCACCTGCGGATGACGTAGTGAGCGTCTGTGGTAATGAGATCACTTCAATTGGACGAGTGGCCCTTACCGAGCGGGTGCCCCAGCCGCGCGAGTGCGGCACCGCTGACGAACACCGGTATCGAAGACTTGAAGCCAAGGATAGTGGTCGACGGGTCGCATTGGGAAACCGGCCGCATGACGCGAGGGTGGAAGAAGAAGCGGGAGAACGCGCGACAGTTCTCTCGGTCGGCTGGTCAGGATCGCTCAGGATCGGGGAGGGGAGGGAAAGACATAAGATGCGCGCACTGGTCTCTTCGTCGGCAGCAGACGCGTAGTACGCGAGGGCCTTGTATGAAAGCACTTTCCGGGCGACGTCCTAGCGGAGTACGATATGGGTTGCCAAGCAGATGGGGCGCATGCGACAGTCACGTACCTCGATGTCCCACAAGCTCAGCATCCTGCTCAACGGGAGCTTGGCTGCATGTGCGGCCGCCACACGCAGCTCGTCCTGCGTCTTGCGCCTGTTCTGGGCGGCCTCCTTGACAGCACTCGCTGCGGCACTGTCGAGCGAGCCAAGATGCTTCTCACGCGGGAGATTCTTGTCTAATGCGTCTGGTGGGTGTATGGGTTCGTATGCAGCGGTGGCGTCCTTGCCCGCATACTTCAGGATGATCTTTGCACCCCCGGGATGGGCCTGGGGATGCAACCCATGAACACGGGCTTGAAGAGTTTGGGTGAGGAGGAAACGTACCGACAGAAACTCCGTAACATCATAGACCTTGTTGCTGATGATGACCCAGCATGAACTACACGAACTTCAGTTTGAATAGATCAACGTCGCGCTGGGATGCGCACCTTGGAGAGTTGTGTTTGGAGACCTCGTCGAGCGAAAACGTCCGGGACATGGTATCAAGGAGGAGACGAGAAGAAGGCGAGCCCTATTCAAGCGTGTCGAACAAGAGATATGGACCAGGAAAGAGTCATATTTATACGAACACAAGCCCTGGGATGCCGCTGGAAGGTGCCTTCACCTTCAGGTGATCTCTGTAGCCGGCGCGCGCCTGCACCCAACGCAGGGCAGCCTGTTCCCACTCGGGCATCCGGGCCGACGGGGGCCATCCAGGTTCCATTTCTCGTTTCGCGGTGCACCGTGAGTCCATTCGCATATACAGTAGAAGCAAGCTGGTCGCGATACTCACAAGACGATGGACGGCGGGAGGATGAGCAATTTAATCTGGATGACCGAGCTTGACATTAATGACCGTTCATTGAACCTACTATGTGCAATCAAAGGACACTCGGTAACTTGCTGCCTTACCTGGGACGATCGGATCGAGCCAGGTTGGGAGGTGGTTGAGCCTCTGTGCGGGGGAAAGAACAAACGTTGTTAGCAGCTACAGCCTACAGGAGCAAGCCCAAGCCCAAGCCCACGAGTATGGAAGGGAGTGAACGAGCAGGGATATGGGCGCTTGGAGTGCCGGCGGGACAAGGGTCATGTGACAGAGGAGTTCGCGTTGTTTGGGCGTTGTTTGGCCGGATCGTTGAACTGGGCCCAAACCACTACCGACGACCGTTACGTCCACCATCCGCTGCCTCTCTCTCCTTCCCGATCTCCTCTCCGCTGCCCGCAAGGGCCTCCGTCTCTCTGCGACTATGCCTCCCCCTCTCGAACGCGAGATGCTCAAGGCCATGAAGCGCGCAGATCTCCAGCGAATATGCAAAGTGCGTCTCAACCACCGTGTACCCAATCCGTCCTTACCTCACCCAAGCGTACAGGACTATGGTATCAAGGCGAACCTGAAGACAGAAGCTTTGATTGAACTACTCGTCGACACCACACAACCTACTCGCCCCACACCACACCACCCTCCTCAGCGTGCACCTTCCACTCGGATCGCCTCACGCACCGTCGCGAATCCGCGTCTGAGAGGATCTTCCACTTCATCAGTCATCATCCACGACACAGACGAAGAAGATAATGTGGTCACGGATGATCAGTTCACCAGCGGTTTGTCCGCACCTCCCTCGGAAGCCTCAATCGTTGCTGTTCCCCCTCCGCGTACCAGACGCGCCAAGGAGACCCAGTATAAGCTGGGGGTAGGGAGACCCACCGCGGCGGGTGGACACGGTGCGCGCGCTGTCACTCGAACCGCCAGTCTGTCGCAGAAAGGGAAGCGGGGCAAAGGGAGTAAGAGCGCAAAGCCCACGGAAGCTGCCATAGCGGAGGAAGAAGGTCCGTTTCTTTTGTTTTCCCACATTCCCTCCCACCTCGGTGGCTCACACCAAATCCCTCCCAGAGCCCGATCCAACGCATACAGACAGTAAGTGTACCTTGGGTTTCAAGTTGGTATCCTACTCACGACTCCCAAGTGCCTGAAGCAGGCCCATCCGGAACAACCCATGAACCTTCCCCCGCTGCACTATCTGCTCTTCATGTGTCACCTCCGCATATCCCAAATCCGATCGAGCATATAGTAGACCCTCTTGACCTGGCCATGCTTCCTGTAAAGCTACCCGATACCTCCGAACAACTGAAAGCATACGTCAATAATCTGGTACGTCCCCGCAGTGTTTCCAAGTCCCTCATCAGCACAATTCACAATCCTCCCAGGTTGCGCCGCTCCAGACCCAGGTTCAGCTCTTGCAGGCCGAACTGCAACAACAATCGAGTCGGGCGGCTGACTTGAGCATGCTAGCCGCACAGGTACGCTCGCTCCAGACGGAAGTGGACTCGCTACGACCTCAAGCTGCGCTGGTACCCCAGCTTCAAGTCGAAGTCAACCAGCTCAAGCAGGTTGTAGCGTTGTTCACACAGGCGTCGACGGGAATGGTGTCTGCTCCCTCACAGAAGAGTCTTGGGAAGGCTCGTGCATCGTACGTAAATGACGGGTTCACACCATGGACATATTCTCATCACGTTCGCAGAGACGAAGGTAGCTCCGGCACGACTGTAGGCGGCATCGAGGCGTCACACATGACTCCCGCGGTACCCCAAGCGGGATTCCCTGGTCTGTCCCAGTCCCTACTCGGCAAGCGCCAACGGGACATGAACGACAGTCTCGTCACCGATGTAGTTGAGGCTGGGCAAGAGGATAACTTTAGCCAGGAGGATCTTGACAGGCGGATCGTCAGACCCACGAAGAAGCGGCCTAAGCTCTCGAGTCAAGACTCAGGGCCGTCGGAACCTTCATCGGGTGAGCCGGTTGGTGAGGCTGCCTCCCATCCGGACAGTGAGGGGGGAGCTGCTCCCCGGCAGACTTTCACCATTTTCCAGGGTCCTGAAGAGCCGCCAGAGTCGTACATTGACCCGCCTCCCCCGACGACGCACTTATCCGACTTGTTCCCCTTTGATCCCGACTCTGGGCAGATCACTCCTCCCAACGGCGGTGGCGCCATTCCTCGACCTCCAGGCGCGGACGAGAATGCACCCAACCAACTGCCGCATAACTTCAACTTCAGTTTCAACACGTCTTTATTCCACCCCGTGACTTCTACGCCGTTCGACATGAATTTCCCGCCCTTCACGTATCCCGAGCCTCCTGCATCTCCGTCTCCTGCGGCCCCTTCCGGAGGCTTCGTTGAGCGTGCTGGAGGGCGCATCGAGCGCAACGACTTGTTCCAGCCGCTTCGACGGCCGTCACAGGCCCCATCGCGGGCGCATACACCCTCACGACCCCAATCCGCAGCAAGCCGACCGGCCAGTCGAGCTGCTGCCGCTGGGTCGTCACAGCTGCAAAGACAAGGTGCTCCTTCTACCATAGGCTCTGCAGCCACGATCAACCCCAGCGCGCTCATGGCGACGTCGGGATTATCTACTGTACCCGAGGCTGCAGAGGAGGGCTCGAGCATCCCAAGCGTGGCGATGGCGAACGGCTCAGGCATCCACGGTCTCCAGAGGCGCACCGTCTCGAGCACGGAGGTCGGCATCCAGCTCGGGATGAGCAGTACCCTGCCACTGCCGCCCGAGACGCCCGGTGGACCTGTGAAGCGTACGATGTATGGCACGGAGCTGGACAGCGACACGCGTTTCGGGGACTTTGGCGTCGAGGGCGTGGCTTCGGGCTTCTGGGCGGGACTTGCGCGGCGGACGTAGCGTGGTGACGGGGACTGCTGTTGGATTTGCGACACCTACCTACATACTGTCTTGTTTCGGCCCTCGCTATGCTGTGGGTACTGCGTAACCTTCCTCTCCTGTCATGTTTTGCGAAACCCCTTTAAATCACCGCCCCGACTCTGTCCCCCCCATCCCCACACCCTCCTCGCTAAGTGTCCCCCCACCAATCCCCGCTGTTGTGCGTAGTGCTTGTCTTGCTGTTCTTGCATTCACGACGGACTCCATGACTTTACGTACCAGTACGAAGCTTTGAATGTGTTTTCTAGTTGCAACATACCATTATTATGTCTTATGCTTTCGCCTCAGCTTAGCAATGCACTCCGCTCGTTCTCCCCCGTTACGTTACATGTCCCTCCTGTCCGCATTGCTGCCAGCTGGGTGTAGGTGAAAAGCAAAAGCGAAGTACCGTCGACCTCACAATGCGAGCAGCAAACCAAAGTGTTTTTACGCATTCCTGATTTATTATTCCCTCCATAAATATGTAACATAGTTTCCAGCGATACAGCAGCACTTAGAGCGCGAACAGCAGAATGAATGGGTGGCAGTGGTGGTATGGTATAAAGGGGTAGCAAATTTGATTGTCAAGGGGTGTGGGCGTGAGTGGATAGATGGGGGTTTGCAATCGCGTTGAAGTCATAAAAGGACTCGCAAGGCCTCAGATTAACGACTGGAACGACATGACCTCGTCGTAGAGCAGCTGCTTGAGCTCGTCCTTGTTGAGTTCTTTGTCTATACGCGGAGAGCGGTCAGCGCGCCGAAGGACGAGGAGATAGACGGCGGTCTGGTGAGTGAGAGATGGGATAGAATGGGAAGATGGACACTCACAATCGAACTCGAAGTACTCCGGGTCCAACGAAGGGACCGCAGGCTCGTCCTCAGGGTCGTGCTATCCACGCCGTCGGGTTCGGGTGTGCCAAGGAGCGAAGCGTAGAGCACGAGGTCGCGCGGGCGTAACGGGCGGCGCCGCGAGGTCGGGGGAACGAAAGAGGGGGAGAGCGAGCGGTATGGTGAGACTCGGTGGTTCGGATAGGAGGGCGAGGCGGAGAGGAGACTTACGTATGCGGAGAGGTATGGGTGGTCGAGCGCTTGGTCGACGGTGAGCCTCTTCTTCGGATCAAACGTCTATGTGAGAGGAGGGATGGTTGCATCAGAGACATGTCCGCAAGGTGCACGCAATTCCGAGCGGGAGAAAGGTCACAGCCGCTTCGCGCTGGTGAATGCCATCAGGCATCATGACGAGTAGGGAGAGGCAGCGCTCTGGGCGACGCACAACGCAAAGTGTCCGGTCCCGGGCATAGCTCGCCATTGAGAGATGCGCGCGAGCTGATAGATGGCAAACGCGAAGCACGCAAGAGCAACGGATGGGCCATGTGCGAGAAGGTCACAGGGTCGGCGCACGAGCCATATTCTGCCGTAAAATACTGAACCGATTGAATGGAGGGGACACTCACCAGCGTCTTCTGCAGGAAGTCGATCGCCTCCGGAGAAGCTTTGGGGAAGAGCGCAGTGAACGGACGACGTTTCCGGATGGGCAGCGCGCGGATGTAGTCGCGCGAACGCCGCGAGGTGATACCGTAGAACTCCTCGAGCGTCGGCGTTCCGATGACGTCCAGGATCAGGTCAAGCTGGTGCCCGTAGTCCCGCCCAGGGAAGAGCGGCCGCCCGTTCAGGAGCTCTGCGAGAATGCAGCCGACTGCCCAGATGTCGATGGCCTGCAAGAGAACATACATGTTAGCGGGAGGAGCAACGTGACGCGCAGACAGACGCGTGTCGAATGGTGGTGGGACGCGTACCTTGGTGTACATCTTGAACGACAGCATGATTTCGGGCGCGCGGTACCACCGCGTCGCGACGTACTCGGTCATGAGGCCCGCCTCCTTGCCACCTGGGTTCGTCGAGCGTGTGCTGCGCGCGAGACCGAAGTCGCAGACCTTGAGGTCGCAGTTTGCGTTCAGGAGGAGGTTGGCGGGCTTCAGGTCGCGGTGCACGATGTCCGCGCTGTGCATCGTCTTGAGCGCGCGGAGCGTTTGGTACACGAAGTACTGCACATGCGCGATCCGGTACCAAACAGGATTGCAGCGTAACGCGGCGCGTTCGGGAGATATGCGACGGAACGCAAACCGCAGAAGATCACAGGTACACAAATGGGCGGCGGGTGCATAGGAAGAGCGAGGGGGAGGATCAGTGAGATGGCGGTGCGATGAGAGACGGAGGGATTAGCAGACGGACCTGACAGTGATCATCTGTCAACTGCTGAGTTCGAATGACGCGGTGCAGGTCGGTTTGCATAAGTTCCTGGATGACTGCATGTTCCCCGCCAAATGAGCACGGTGGGAGGATACGGTATGGGCCGAACAGCGACGCACAGTAGATCTCCTTGAAGTCATCGAGGGATGGCGGCTTGATGATGTCCAGAATGGAGATGATCTGAGGGAAGCATGACACATTACAACCCGAGCTTCGATAGACAAACGACAGTTGGGCATGAATGCCAGACTGCCACTCCGGTCGGCAACGATGATTGCTATCACGTCCGAAGTTGGTAGCCAGATGGCGTGTTGGATGACCAGTGATGGAAGGCTGACGTTCACGACAGACAGATAGTGACTTACGTTCTCGTTGACACAGGAGTCGGAGAAGAACTTCAGCAGCTTGAGCTCACGGAGCGTGCGGAGGCAGAAGAGGGTATGCTCGAAGGGGAGGACCTTCTTGATGGCGACCTCTCTGTTGGTGGGCTTGTGAAGAGCGGCAACGACAGTGCCGTATGCGCCTTCACCGAGACCATGGAGGATCTTGTAATCGTCGCCTGGAAGGATGCAACGGAAGCAATGCCAATCAGGGTTCGAGGCGACAACAGTCAGTCAAGGACAGATGGAAGACATACCGAGGTGGAAGGGAGGGAGGGGCTTCTGGGCCTTGCGAGACATTATGAGAGATGCAAAGGAGTAAGGCTGGAAAGATGCAAGTAGAGTAGAAGATAGAAGGAGGGAATATCAAGAAGCGTATTAAGATGAAGATGAGAGTGAGAAAGTGCGAAAGAGAATAAGGGCGACGAGGGAGCAGCGGGGAGAATAAGTAGGAGAGCTGCGAGCGGGGACTATTTCGATGGTGAACAGTTCTGATGCCAATCAGCATGTGCGACATGATGGATTGTTACCATGCTGTGATAGAGAGCAACGGAGCCGTGAGCCTTGCAGATCCTCTCAGGCTTTGGAGGCCTCGGTCATCGATAGGAAACGATACATGCATTGGGCTCAGCACTTTATACGACGCAGGAGTACAGCACGAATATCGCGTAGCATACACTTGAAGCTTTGAAGGACAGGTGGGATGTGATCAATGCCGAAGCGTAGTGGAGAGCAGAGCCTTGCGCCGGCTGCCGGCAACTGAAACATGGCTCTGCCCTTATGCCCATTTGAGGCACTTGCTTTCTTATTGGTTCCTGTGGGGCGTCTATGCCACGCGAGCTTGCAGATCGCTTCGGCACGGGCGGTCCGGAGTCGGGCGTCTGATGGAGGAGGATATTGACCGCCCGATCAGCGCACAGAGGGAGCGGAGACCTGGGGGCGCAGCTCTGCGGTCGACCATTGGCTGCACAAGTAGCGCACTGCTCTCGCGCGGATACACAATACACTACGCCGGCCTGCCTCGGATAACCACAGCAAGGCTGAGCCAGCGCACCCTTGCCCTGTGCGCCAGCAGCGCTTCCCACATCAATTTGCTCTTATCTTCTTCGGGCCCGTCGGTCATGTCGGCAACGCCGGTAACCAGGCTGGGAATCCCGTGAGTTTGCGCAATCTGACTGTCACTCTGACTGGACGCTCCTGCCAGCTACACACCGCATTGTGAACAAAAGCAGTCTTCTTTGAGCGAGTGAGGCAGCGCAGCAACACAATGCGGGAACCTGCATGACCTATGCGCGAGAACGCTGCTGGCACGGACAGCCCTCTATCGCCCTGCACCCGCCAGCAACAGCCGGTCAGCAACAAAAACAGAACATGGCCAGCAAGCGGCCTTGCCCCGGTGGGCGTTGTTTTCGCCCAGCCAATGACCGCCGGGCGGGGCGCATGTTCCTGACCGCCATATGCATTCTGATCGAGGCTGTCTATTGTCCCCGTCAATCCATCTCACCTATACCACTCCCTCGGATCCCCATGGTCCGCCCACACAAAACCCTGCCCCGACCCTGTTTCGGTCTTTACCTCTTACCCTCTCCCTCACCGCCTCTCCTTTTTTTCTCCTACTTATACCTCTCTCTTCTGGCAGAGCTAGACGTCCCTCCTTCATTCTTCATTTCCAGTCTTCTCTACTCTGGCAGCCATGTTCTTCTCAGCAGCAGCCTTTGGCCTCGTCCTCGCTTCTTCCGTCGCCGGCAAGGTCTGGAACATCGACGTTGGTGACACCAATGGTGACACTAAGTTCAACCCTGAAGCCATCGTATGTTGTGATGCTACCGAGTGCATAGACGGTCCCGCTGACCAGTTCGACCCGTTTACAGTTCGCCGACGTCGGTGATCAGGTGGTCTTCACTTTCCACCAGAAGAACCATACCGCGACTCGCTCGTCCTTTGCTGCACCTTGTTCGCCGGTGGACGGCGGTTTCGACAGTGGCTTGTGAGTAATGACGCATGGCGCTGCGTGTGGAGCCGATTTTGACCATTCGCGCAGTATGCCCGTAGCGGCCAACCAGACCGACAGCTTCCCAACTTACACTATCACCGTCGAGGATGTGAGCACTGCGCCTCACTCAAATTCGCACTGCCTATACTAACCGATATGTCGTGACCCTCCAAAGACCAACCCCATATGGGTCTTCTGCCGTCAAGGCGAGAACACCGCCGCCAGCCACTGTGGCAAGGGTATGGTGTTCGCGGTCAACTGCCCGTCCACTGGTGCCAACACCTTCGACAACTTCAAGAGCTCCGCTCTGAAGATCGGCGCGGACCTGCAGGCGTCCGCCGCGGCTGCCTCCACTGTTGCCGCGACCTCGACCGATTCGTCCGCGGCTGCTGCATACACTGGCCCCTGGACCACGGCGGACTACGGCACTGCGACGATCGCCGCTGCCCCGACTGAATCTGTTGTGACTGAGACCGTCTCCCTCGACTCCGCCGTATGGACGACGACCTACTCGTCGTACCCCGGCTCCCCCGACCCGACCCCGTCTTCGCTCACCGGCAACGTGATCAAGGTCGTCGTTGGTGGCTCGAACGGCGAGCTCACCTTCTCGCCCGACAATGTCTCGGCGTCGCCGCGCGATATCATCTCGTTCGAGTTGTACGTGCATCTTCCGCATGTTATTTTGGGAACGATATTAATAGCGCTCATCACCATGGCAGCCACCAGAAGAACCACACCGCGACGCAGTCCTCCTTCGCGGCGCCTTGTGTCCGCCTCAAGGATGCCACCACGGGCAGCGTGATTGGCGTTGACTCCGGCTTGTACGTACTTCCGTCCCGCGCTTCCCACACCTGGCCCCCATGACTGACACGCCTGTAGCATGCCTGTCGACGCCAACGCCACTGAGTTCCCCGTCTGGAACGTGACCGTCAACGACACCGCGCCCCTCTGGTTCTACTGCCGTCAGCACAAGCCCGACGGCTCCTCGCACTGCGGCGCCGGCATGGTCTTCGCCGTCAACGCCGTCGAGGACTCGCCCCGCAACTTCTCCGCCTTCAAGGCACTTGCCACCACCCTCAACGGCACGAACGCCACCGGGGCCACCACCACTGGCAACGGCGGCTCGGACAACGGTGCTAGCGCGGGCGGCATGTTCAGCGTCGCGCTCTCCGTCGGTGCCGCCTTCGCAGCCGCCGCTGTCCTCCTTTAAGAGGGCAGTAGCAGCGCGACTGGGCTCTGCTTCGCGTCGGACATATAGATCGATAGAGTGCTTGGACCGTGGACGCTACTGCTGCTGATCTTTGCGTTTGGGGCGCTGCTTGCAGCGAGTCCGCTCCCTCCGACTTACTATTGTTCGTATAATCCGCCCCATCTTACCACGGTCTCGGCGGTCTCGAGTTACCCCTTTGTTCTGCTTTTTGCTTTTCTATTCTTTCTAACGACACACGGACATGTCACGGACCTGCCGAGCTCTCACGTTTTCACTTTCTGGTACTGTAGCATCTTTTTACGATTGGCGTGCGTGCGCGTCTTTGGGTTTTGTAGCTTTATCCTAGGGACGAATCTACGCTTTTCTCTGCCTCGGGAATTAATCATTGTGTGAAGAAGGCAAGAATAAGGACAAGAACAACTACGTGAAAACCACAACCTCCTCGGCCGATCGCTGGTCTCCGAGAATGCTACTAAACTCGGAGTGAAGACAAGCCCGAGAAGCTCAATATTAACCGCAGTCGGACAGGGGTTAGTGAGACAGAACTGCAATACAAGACTACACACACAACACGCCTAAGACAGCAAGATCAACAGCCGGAACTCCGTAAATTGCACCGTGTAGCCAACGAGGCCGCATATGCACAACACACTAGTCCCCGAGTCCGACATCCAAGGAGGTGCGGGAACCAACAAGCGCGGAAATGCACATAGGCAAGTGGACGTCGCAGCAAGCATGGATCCAGGACCGAGGAGAGGACATCCGGGGTGGGAGGGCACTATGACTCGCCGCCCAGGCTCTCCCTCGCCTTCTTCTCCTTCTTCAGCCGCTTGCGCTCCCTCCGTGCCTCCTCGTCCTCCTCGTCGCCGCCCTTGGCCGCCTTCTCCGCCGCCTTCTTCTCCTTTTTCAGCCGCTTGCGCTCGGCACGCGCCGCCTCGTCCTCCTCGCCGCCCTCGACCGCCATCGACACGTCTCCATCGGCGTCGGCAGCCTCCGACTTCCGCTTCCGCTTCTTCTCCTTTTCCTCCTTCTTCGACGGGCTCGCTTGCGCCTCAGGTGCGGGTGCGGGTGCGGGTGCGGGTGCAGGTGCAGGCTCGGCAGCAGCAACCGACGTGCTCGCTGCAGGTTGCTGTTGATACACACCATGGTCGGTGAACGGCCTGCAGGATGGTAGAAACATGTACGCACCTCGCGGTTGTAGTCGACGTAGTCCCTGCTCCACTCGGCGGGGGTCTCGGGGATCTTCTCGCCGTACTTGCCGAGCTTACCGTCCTTGATCATCTTCTTCTTTTCGAGCGCCTTGGGTCCGAGACCCCAGCGGCGGGGGTAGGTGTCGCGCTCCATGATGCAGCGCTTGACCTTCGCGACAACGCCGTGGTCGCACGTCGCGAGCTCGACGGTGGACATCTGCGCAATGGCAAGGGCAATTGCCTCACCTGAAAGGTGAAGCAGCTTAGCATGCAACACGAGAAAAAGGAGGCAAAGGTCTCAGCAAACCTTTTGTGGTCATGAGGACAACCTCCTCATTTAATGAGATGTCGGCCTCGTAACGGAGCAGACCAGGAATCATGAGTTTCGCGCCGTAGCAGACAGCGTTCACCGCGCTGTCCTTGACGACTATCCGCTTGTAGCCAACGAGCAGGGACTCGAGAGGGCGGATCACACGACGAAGGTACGACTCTGTGCCGAAGTCAGTCGCGTCCAAAATGATACAAATGAAAATCATCGCACCATCACGAGTGTTGTCGTACATCCATTGCGCGTCGAGAACGTCGTGCATGGTAACCATATCATCGTTCTCACTGAGCGCACCACTGCGCACTCGTCGGAGCTCCTGCATGTGTCCACCGACACCGAGAAGAAGACCGAGGTGTACGCAAAGCGTACGAATGTACGTTCCAGCTTCACATGATACCCAGAAGACAGCAAGGTTGCGCTTCTCGTCGAACTCAAGGAGTTTTGACTCGTAAACGGTACGGACGCGGAGCACACGCTTCACGGCGGAAATGAGTGGAGGTCGTTGGAAGAGCGCGCCAGTGAGGGTTTGGATAGCACGAGGGAGGGCGGTGGGGTTGGGAAGGGCAGAGTGAAGGCGAAGAACGGCAACATATTCCTTCCCTGATGCGCGACGTTGGGAGCATGATCTTCAGCGGAAAGAGGTGAAGACGCACCTGCACCCTGCTGAGACTTGACCAAACGCGTCGCGCGGTCAATACATACAATCAAACAACCGGTGACCTTGGGGTCAAGGGTACCACTGTGGCCGGTCTTGTCGACACGCAGAATTCTGCGGAGCCATGCAACAACTTCGTGGGAGGAAGGATTTGAAGGCTTGTCCAGGTTAATGACACCAGACCTGTCCATCACAGCACGTTAGTTTCAAAGTGCATACGGTTGCAAGAGGGAACTGCGCACTTGACATAGGATGTGATGTCGCGCTTCAGAGGGCTGCAGCCAGAGGGAATCGGGGTAAAGTGTGCGGAGCGAACAAGGAGTTTGTCGTAGTTTTTGAGGAGAAGCGGCCACTGCGAAGTGTCGAGTTGGGGGGCCGAGCTTTCTGGCTTGATGGCATAGTCGCCGTTGACCTGAGCAGACGCGACCTGTCCGCGCGAGAGCTTGCTGCTGGACGCCATCCTTCAGAGCAGACTCAGAGTGTGTGGGGGATCGGTCCAAGGCCTCCGGGCGAGTCTCGAGTCCTGAACTTTTGCGTTCCCACGCAACAGAGCATCGGGTTAGGGTCCGGGTCACTGTGCCTTCATTTCGGGGCCCGTGAGAAGACCGCGGCGCTTCTCGGGTCCAACCGAGGCGTGCGACGATCCCATCGGAACTGTACAGTTGCTGCCCCGGCGCGGATTTGGTGTTGATCGCGGGGCACACATCCTCAACGCCTCAAGACCCGACGTCCACCCCCGCCTCCGTCAAGATGGTTAGTTAGCCCCCAGTACCGCTTTGCTGAGTTCCCTTCTCAGTAGGCTAATATGGGATTCTCCTCTCTTCTCTGTATCTCTTAGCCCAAGGCCGCCTCCGGAAAGTCTGCTGCTGCTAAGCACAAGTTCGTCATTGACTACTCTCGCCCTGCGAGCGACGGTGTCTTTGACGGTGCGGGCTTCGAGAAGTTCTTGCATGACCGCATCAAGGTCGATGGCAAGACTGGTCAGCTCGGTGAGAACGTCAAGATTCACAGGGATGGTGCGTCTCGTATACTCGTGCATATTCATCCAGTCACTAAACTGTCGTTCGTTCAGGTGACACTAAGATTACCGTGACCTCGAACGTCCCTCTTTCCAAGCGGTACCTCAAGTACCTCACCAAAAAGTTCCTCAAGAAGAACTCCCTCCGTGACTGGATTCGGTACGTCCCAGCGAGGCTATGTCTCCCACCCCAGGGTCCTAACCTCCATCCTGTAGCGTCGTTGCTGCGTCCAAGGACGGTTACCAGCTCCGCTTCTACAATATCCAGACTGATGATGTCGAGGAGGAGGACTGAGCGCATCTACTCGTTACGACGTCTCACGCATATGTTGTAGGCTAGCATATTACCATTATACATATGTCCCGCATGCTCTGCTACTGCTTTCGAATGCAACTCCAAATGCAACGCGATGAGGGTGCGTTAATCAATGACGTCGGTCGAAGACCGACCCTAAGACTGCCATGTGCTGTGTGCTAGTAGTGAGTGTTGTCGGACTTGGGCCAGACGTGCTTCAAGAGGACGAAGTAGCGGCTACAGATAACTGGTCTAACAAATACATGGCAGACTGTATGCGAGGTCTATGCCCTGTTGACGACAAGTGTAACCCCATCCTGGAGCTGCGGCGGACCCTCCAGCTTCACCTTCCCAAGGATCATCATCGCAATCTCGTTCCATCGCATCTGCGACTCCGTGAGCGGTCGCGTGCGGAACTGCGCTGCGAGAATGGTACTGAGGTTATTCCGCAGGTGCTTCAGAGCGATGCTCGCTTTAGGCGGTATGCGGAACCGGACCTTGCGGTCAATAGATGCGGAATCTGCCATGAGCTTCAGGGGAGTCAGCTACCGTATCACGACCATAACCGAACTGACCGCACCTTGAACTCTGCGTCGCCACAGAGCAGCAGCAACGCCATGTCCTCCACAGGAGCCGTCTCCCACGCGTAGAGCTTCTTCGAGTGCCTGGCAACACGCGTCTGGTCAGCATATCATTGCACACGAAGAACAAGAGAACATACATCAACGTGAAGTAGGACAAGTGGTTGACGCCGAAGTCACGCAACCGCCGCTTGAAGTTGACCGAGGACGGGTGGAACGACGCAGGCTGGTTGTTGCCGATAGTCCGCATCTCACCCCTATCCCCCTTGAAAGGATCGATAGTGAGTATCTTCGGGTACAGCCCAGCGGCGAGGGCGGCGTGGACAATCGCCGCGTTTCCTGAGTTGACGTCCAGATCAGTCGGAACATTCACGAAGCGCGTCTTGCTCCGTCCGTAGCGCGCTCTGTAACGGATGTCAGGAAGGCGTTCATGACTGTAGCCGGGATTGAATGTACCTGCTCAGCTCCTTGACGAAGGCTCGGTCGACATGGATGAACGAAGAATCGACGAGGTAGCTATCGAGAAAATCAGGATCTCGGAAGATCACGCAGGTGAAGACACTTACCCGAGGAACTGTTGCCTTAACTCCTCGATCTGCTGCAGGTTCTGGTGGCTGAGGTAGTTCGACTTGCAAAACTTACGCGCGATACCATTGCCGCTTGCGCGCCGCCAACTCGCGAAGGCGTTATGAAGGGTCAGGAAGTCGGAGTTTTCCACCCGGAAGGAGAGCTTAGCCCTCTCGGCCTCTGCTTCCAACCCAAGAGGAGTGAGGAAGGGCGACTTCGAGTTGAGGGTCGCAGCGATGGTCAACGCGGGATCCAGACAGCGGAAGAGGCTGGCAACAAGAAGGAACTTTCCCAAGTGGACATCGGTGGGAAGCTGACTCAGGAGCCTGCCCATAGGTGTGATTTCCTCGTTTAAGGTGAGGGCGCGGACCTGCAAACCCGTTGAAGAAAAAACAGTAATTCCCTGCAGAACATACTTACCTCGACTAAAGCTGACACTGCCCTTTGTATATTGATACCGAGGGGAGGATCCAGTGCACGCGAGAGTACATCCTCGACAGAGGTCCCTAGATTCACCTTCATGATCTTGATGCGCAGCGCCAGGTCGCTCAGGCTCAGACGCATGATTTCAGGGTCTGGGTGGGCGGCCATCTGTGCACGTTTGGGTCAGAGGTCCGGCGAGGCTTGTATAATATAGGATGTACCTTGGTATCATGCCGGACCTTGGTGAAGAGGTGGAAACATAGACCGCTCTGCACACGACCTGCACGACCTCGCCTCTGAGCCGCATTGCTCTTCGCAATGAATGTTTCGACAAGTCGACTGATCTGCCGCTTCTCGTCGAAGCGCATTTCGCGGTGCTTCCCAGTGTCAATGACGCAGGTGATGTCCGGGATAGTAATACCAGTCTCCGCGATGTTGGTCGCTGTTCGGTACATCAGAAGTTAGAACCATGGAACTCCAATGTACACGGGGACAATGCACCTATGACAATCTTCCTGATTCCCGGCGGGGGAATATCGAAGACGGCCCCTTGCTGATCGCTGGAGATTGTGGAGTGAAGAGGATATATGCGGAACTGATCCTCCGCGCTAAAAGCCCGGTGCTCGGTGAGCATGTCGTTCAGCCGCCGGATCTCGCCCATGCCAGGCATGAAGACCAAAATGGCAGATGAGTATGTCATGTGGGATGCATCTTCAAAACATATGCGCTCAAGCAGCCGGATGATTAGGTCGTAGGGTATGAGCCGTTCGTCGAGGAGGTTGATGGCGGACATCGTTGCAGATGAGTAGCGCTTCTCGAGGGTTACGTTCTCCTGTTGACCTGAGTCGTCGTCGTCATCTTCTCCCGCCGCATTGTCTTCTGTCCAGTCACGAGACTTGTTGCGATGGTACTTGTCCTTGCCTGCAAAAACGTCAGCGCTATTGTGCGATCTGCAGGCGAAGGCCTTTACCTCTGCGAGCATACTGAGAGCCTTCAGTGACCTTCCACCCGCAGAATTCGACTGCGTCTTCGAGGAAGCGAACGTCAACTGGGAATGTCCGCCCAGGCACTGACAAGACTGGGCAGCCACCGAAGTAGTTGGAGATCTTCTCTGCCTCGAGCGTAGCAGACATAAGCACAATCCTATTGGGGGACTTCGTTAATGACTTGTCCATCGCTTAGCAGAAGAACCTTACTTCAATTCAGGCCGTTGTGCGAGGAGCGACTTCAGAACAATCAACAGAAAGTCCGATTCGATGGTGCGCTCATGCACTTCGTCAATGATGATGTGCTGAACAGCCGTCAGCTAATTATACAATAAACTGCACTCGTGAGAAAGACGTACTGTTATGTCGTCAAAAGCGGTTCCCTGCCCGCCTTGACCGGAACCACCCTCCAACATACGCAGCGCGATACCGTTGGTGACGTATGCCAGGCGGGTCCGACGATTGATATTGCTCTCCAGACGGATAGCATATCCAACCAGCGAGTTCCCGGTGCCTACGGCGCCAGCAGGTTCGCCGAGCTCCCGCGAGACACGCTGGGCTAGAGAAATGGCGGAGATACGTCGAGGCTCAGTACAGTATATTTTGCAGTTACGACCCTTCAGGAGTTGATCTTCCAGGATGAACGCTGGGACCTGAGTCGATTTACCGCTATAGATATTGCATGAGCAGTGCGATTCAACGTGCTGGATTGAGAATCTATACATACCATCCAGTCTCACCGCTGAGAACAACAATTTGTGAGATCTCCAAGAGCGACAGGAGATCCTGCTTGTACTGGGCCATTGGAAGTTGGTTGCGTTGTTGCTGTGGACGGGGAAGTGAGTCAGAGCGCTAGGCAATGTTAGACTATCATGACACTTGCAAGCATCTCTTGGTACGCAGGACTGGCTTGTCTTGCCTGGAAGTCTGCGATGAGTTGCTCCGGAAGGATCTCACTGCTTCGATCGTTGAAACGACTAGGACCGAAGTCCTTGGGCTCGTTCGCAACCTTCGAAGGTCGGTTTGCACCCTGACAAAGATCATGAGAACTCGCACATACACAGGATCGTGTCCACTGACATTGTTGGTTTGCGCCAGCTTGGGTTCCAAGATGTTTCGCAACTTCGCCCAAATTCCCCTGTTAATGCTGTCGTCGTCCAGACGACGTTTCTGCTCAAGCTCATCCCAGATATCACGGAACACTGGGGGTAGTAGCCGGAAGGACGTTTGGTTCCCCGCATTGGCCGTTCCTCCAAGGGCAAAACCTTCTGAGCTTGGAAATGTTAATGCGTGGAGAGCGATAGTAGCGACATATTGTTCCGCCTGGTTCAAATCGTAGCAGGCAACGTCGTCCATAGTCCATATTTGCGTCTTGCCACCGTCCCAGCGAATGTCCACCGACGCCCGCTTCACGCGACTAGGTCCGGAGATACAGGCATAAGAGACGACCGCATACTTGTCTGACTTCCGCACAATCTCGGAGAGGAGAAGTTTGGGAGTACGACCTGACCAGTGTTTGGGCAAGGCCAAGTCCCGAACTTGGATCGTCGTACCATTCTCGACTGTCTCCGTCTCGGGCATCTGCTCCAGGAGCTCGAACATACCACCTGGACCTTCCTCGCCCTCGAAAAGATCAGGCGCTGAGGCGGCACTCTCAGCACGTGAATGAGACTCTGTGACCTTGGCCGCCGTGACCTCGGGGCGACGAGGCTTTACCGGGATCGACTCCTGCACCCCGCGAAGCTTCGCCTGCAGAGCGGCTGCCTCCACTTTGCTTCGTTCCTCCTTGAACAGAGCTTCCGCTTCGCGGTGGTCAAAGAGATAGTCATCTTGGACCTCCTGTAGTCGACGCTGTAGTTCCTGAAGGAAGGCAGCGTCCGCCCTCTCGTCCGGCCGCCTATCGACAGTGAGGTCCATGATACGGAGCTTGAGTCGGACGAACTCATTGTTCGGATCCTCAACCGGAGACCAACGCAAGGAGTCTCTAGCACTGTCAGATTCAGTGACGATTGAGGCGGGAGTTGAGGTACCATCTATGGCCTCGGATTGCGTGCGGCTGTGAGAAGGTGTGGCGTTAAGATGCTTGCGACCTGGAACGAACACAGGTGCGTTCACGTCCAAGGACCTGATGCTTGGGCTGGGCGGAGTAGACCTCGAGGAAAAAGAGGACCCTGTCTCTGAGCGCAGATGGGTTGGTCGAGGAGTCCTTGGAGTCCTCGGAGTCATGGGAGTCCTTGGCTCTAGGGCTTCTACGGAGGGGCAGACTGAGCGAATGTCAGTGGGTTAACGCAGAGTACGTACCTTGATGGACTCCTAGTTCTTCCTCGTCACAATGAAGGTGAAGCTGTACGACCCATATGGATACGAGGCCTGATGCTATGAGGTTTAAAACTTACCCAATCAAATGCCTCGTCCATGTCCACTCCACGGATTAACTGCAGACACTCCTCCACCCGAGCTTCCGTGAACCCGAGACGTCTGAGAACGCCATATGTGATGGCTAGCCGCACAATGAGCTTCTCTTCGGGCTCATCAATAGACTTCGACGCTGTATGGCGCGTCAATACCATAATGAAACAACCCTTGTTATATACATACAGTCCGACGTCTCATACTCCAACGCTAGTTCCAGTATTCGATCGACGAAGCCAGGATCCAGGTCGAGACGCAAGAAGGACTCCGAGAACCGTCTCTCTTGTTCTATGGCCTGGGGACCGGTCGTTAAGATCGGTCGAGCTATGATTGACCACTATCACTAGTCTCACCTTGACAGTCCTGACTACCTCCTTCTCCACCTTGTCCTGGAACTTGTCGACGAGACTCTGCAATGCTTGATCAACATCGCTGAGAGCTGGGACGTCCGGAGGTTTGCCCTCTTGGCCTGGTACAGCGGCGTTGAGTTGCTCCCCAGAAACACCAGGTACGTCATTCGGCTCAGGTGTCTCCGGTTCCTTGGGTGTCTCCACCACCTTCTTGGGGACGGAAGTTGTCGCAAAGCCTCGCGCGACGGGCTTGAGTTGGGACTTCTTCTTCTTCGGCGCCATCCTGGCACACTAGAAACGAAGGCAAACGCGCCTTGCGGCTGTCTGGAGAATTCGCCTCAGTCAGACCCAGTGGCTCAAGCAAGTTGGGTGTAGTTCAGCCCGTTGGAAGGGTACCGCCTCAGTGGACGCGACTGCAGGAGACTTCCGAGCGTAGGAGCGCAGATGTAGATATCTAGACACAAGAGCCGTTTGTAGGAGAGCTGCTCGTGCAGATAAATAGGTAAAGTCGTGGGATGTGAAGAATCATGTAGGTGGACGACCTGGCGAGTGGAAAACCGACGACCGACTCATCCGCGTCCTCCGAGAGCACTGAGATCTGATCGTGAATCTCACTCAGATCTCGCTGTAACGTAGCTGACGTAACTACAAGCCATTCCTTCTGCGGAGACAATAACCGACAGCAAGCCGGGCCAGTGTCGACGAAGAACAGCGAGACCCATGCTGGTCAGAGCACAAGGTGGGACATGCCATGTACAAGGATACAAGCCATAGGATGTCATAATGTACGGGTACACATGAGATAGTGGGGTCTAGGACGAAGTACAGTAGCAAACAACGAGAGCAGGGGGGTTAGAGCAACAAACATACACTACCTGTAACTGAACTGAAATGCGAGACAGTACTTGAGAGTCCCGGTTGGAAGTAATTGGAAGAAAATATTATGAATCCATGTCCGCCGCTACGGCCTTCTTCCGACCTCTTCCACCTCGCCTACCACCCCGAGGCGTTGACTCCCCAGATGCTCCTCGACCCCCTCGGCCTCGGCCTCTCCTTCCGCGACCAGACGGAACAACAGGGGGGGCATCCTCATCGCCATCGTTCGCCACACCAGCTTGCCCGTTTGATGATTGACCGCCAAAGAACTCGTCTCCTTCCTCGTTCCACAGGTCGCCCATTGCGGTGTCGGCGCCGGCCGGCCGTTTGCCCGCTGCTTTAGAGGACGTGCCACGATTGGCGTTGGCCTCGAGGCTCGCGCTTGTGAGCTGATCGTCGGTCAAGAGTAGCTGGACAATCTCGTTCGGCTTGGCGACCTCATGGAGCGTCTTATTGCCGACGACGATGTCTTGCACCTAAAGAAAGCTCTCAGCATCTGTGAGACTTATGATGACAAACTATCACTCACGTCCTTCTTGACTCTAGCAAGCTGAACGATACGCTCATCAATCGTTCCCTTCGTAATTAGTCGATAGACTGTCACTTGGCGGGTCTGACCGAGACGGTGAGCACGGTCCATCGCCTGCGCGTCATTCGACGGGTTCCAATCGTGGTCGTAGAAAATGACAGTATCGGCAGCTGTTAGGTTGATACCTAGACCACCGGCGCGGGTACTGAGGATGAAGATGAAGATGTCCGGCCTGTATACGATATGAACGACTGTGCAGACATCGGATCCATGATGCGGACTCACCTCGTCTGCCACTCCATGACCATGTCGCGACGGTCCTCGAGCTTGGACGATCCATCGAGTCGCAAGTACTTGTACTGGCGGTAGATGAGGTATTCCTCCATAAGATCCATCATGCGCGTCATCTGGAAGTAGATGAGGCAGCGATGGTCTCCAGCCTTGAGCTCCTGGAGAAGAGCATCCAAGCGCGCAAGCTTGCCCGAGTCGTAGATGAGCCTCTTCGCCTCAGGCACCTGCATGAACGATAGGGGAACCTGGTCCGGCGAAGAGTTGCCCAAGAGACCAGAGACTGGAATATCCCCAACTTCCTCGTGATAGGTCTCCGACGCAGGCTCAGAGTCCCAGAGACGCTTCGGCATGCCATAAAGCGTCAGTGATTCTTCAGGTGCCTCCACGATCCGAGCCTGACGCTCTACGAATGTACGGTTGGCGCTGTACACCGCGATGGGAGGAGCGACAACGGGAGGCATGAACCAACGCAGGTCTGCACGAGACAGACACGACGTAGTCCAGCGCGACTTGGAGATCTCGAGAGGTTTCGGAATGTCGCTGTCCAAGGCAATGTTGCGCAGGTGCTCCAGAGGCGAAATGACATATGGGTTCGCAGAACTCTGGGAAACGACGGACGACTCCCTGATGCGATCGTCAGCGGCATATCATCAGTTCGGTAGGATATGATATACGCACTGCTTGAGCATGTCCAACTCTTCAATCCGGTGTTCCAGTTCCAACGCACGGATTTGCCGTGCAAGGGTGGGTAACGAGTGGAACATGCTGACCTCGCTAGGTGCAACATCAATGAACTTCAGGAACGAGAAGTTGGAGTTGGCTGAGTTCATGAAGGGTAAGCTAGAGAAGGGCAGAGCAACAGCGAAGTCATGCTCACAATTGTCGTAAAGAGAACGATGGATCGCCTCAGTGGACCAAACGCTCATCATCCTCGCCAAGGGCCCGTTTCCCGTACGCATGAGCGAGTTCTCCTGAGGTACATTCAGAAGTCCGCCATCGGCGAAAAGAAGGGTAGGAATGGAGTATTCGATCGGATTCCGTGTTGAATACGGAAGCTGCACGAAGTCCCCTTCACGATTCAAAGGGCCGGACCGACCGAACTCCGAGAAGGAGAACGGCGCGACGACGTCTGCACGCTCGAACAGCTCGGGATGGTTGCAGACCTTCCGGAATTGCATGACGAGATTCATGAGCGAACGAGCAGAGTCGGCGTCGCCAAGGTTGGCAGCCTTCTCCAGCAGGTCCTGGACAGAGACGTTGGCGAGCAACGCTTTGTACAACGCGCGCTGCCGCGCACTGAGCTCCACGTAGATGTCCTTCTCAATCTTCTCGCTGAGCTCGTTCTGCACATGCCGCTTAACACGACGGAGCATGAACGGCTTCAGGATCATGTGCAGACGCCGCAATTGATGCTCGTTCAGCTTGCTACCCTTGTTCTCTGCGGCATTCTCGATGTCCTTCGAGAACCACTCGTTGAACTCATCGTGGGAGTCGAACAAACTCGGCATGATGAAGTGCAAGAGGGCCCATAGCTCTGTGATTCATATCGGCTTGCTATTCAAGCAGAGCAGACGGAGACCACGTACCTTGCATCGAGTTCTGGATGGGAGTACCGGTGAGCAACAGGCGGTTGCGACAATGGAAGCCGAGCAAGGTCTTCCAGCGATTACTGGACGAGTTCTTAATGTTCTGAGCTTCGTCCAGAATCATGTACTGCCACTTCACGCGCTGGAAGTACTGCTGGTCTTGGAGGACCTGAATGGCACATTTAGCGATACAGTTCCAGCCAAAACATCCCAAATAACTTACCAGCTGGTAGCTCGTGATAAGCACATGGAATGGTGCATCCTGGTCGTAGCTGATCTCCTTCTTGCTCCAGAACTTGCGCAGAGTCGCGCGGTCCTTCGGGTTACCCCAGTACGGGAGCGCCTTCAGCTTCGGGACGAATCGAGTGATCTCCTGTTGCCAGTTGTGCAACGTCGACGCAGGGGAAACGACCAAGAAGGGGCCCCAGATGTCGTGCGTCTCGGCCAGATATGCCAGCAACGAGATGGATTGTACAGTCTATCATGCAATGAATATGTGATCGCAATGGAGATAACGACTGGACGCACCTTTCCAAGACCCATCTCATCTGCAAGGATACCGTTGATGCCTTGCTCATACAGGGTGGCCAACCAGTTGAGACCCTTGAGCTGGTACTCCTTAAGTTGTGCCATCAGCATCTTCGGCTGAGCGATCGTGAGCTCGCCGGTGAGTGATGTCGGGTTCTGGAAGTTGAGCTCATCCGAGTCCACTACGCAATATACGTGAGCTTATGAGACATCACCAGACGGAGTTGGACGCACGGTCAACAAGAGGAGTCCCAGAGCCACCCGGTGTCTCCACATCCTCGTCAGCCCGTATGTGTGCTTGACGCTTGGCAAGCTTGAGAGCCTCGTTCGTCTTGCGCTCAAGGGCAGCCTGAGTGTCGAACTCTTGCGCTCGCCTCTTCGACAAGGCAATGGCAGCTTGCGCATTGTGACGGGCATGCTGGTGCAAGTTCGTCTGATCCTCTGTAGTCACATGTTAGGTGAGTCCATCATTGTATGACCTTCACGCTTACCTTCGTCGAAGTCGATGTCCCGCAGTTCATCACCCTCCGCATCCGCCACATGGGCACCTGCAGGAATGTCCGCTTGCGCTGCATCACCACCTTCCAGTTCAGCGGCTACAAGGGAGGTCAGTAATCAGGGAGCCAACAAGTCAACGGTACCGCGTACTCTTGAGCTTGTTCCCGACGAAGTGACTGTAGAGTTCAGTCTGACTGATCAGGAACTCCAGCTTCCTGGCCTGCCGCGCAGCCTCGCGCTTCTCCTCTTCAATCTTGGCGCGGTCGATGGCCTCCTTCTGCTCCCGTCTGCGCACATCGCGCTCCTCCTTCTCGTTCTTCTTCCAGAATACAAGCATCTCACGCATGAGCCGCTTAGCCTTCGCCTGCACGTCCTTCGTGGCCTTCGCGGTCTTCTGGAAAGGCCGACGCGCCTGGATCGACGAGAGAGTCGCGAGCCTGCTCATCTGTCCGCGACGAATCTGGTAGCCCGTGACATGGTACTTGTAGACCTAGAGTCGGAATGATCAATATTGGTCATATGGAACGTAGCTCAAAACAAACCTTCGCAACGTCACGACGGGCGATGTTCATCCAGACTTTGCGTTGAGCCTCCTCCAAGTTTCGAACACGCTTTATCATCGCCGCATCGTCGACCTTCCTCGCCTTCTTCAAGGGCGGGATGGCCTCGTCCAGTTCATACACCGTAGCGGAGATGCTCGTGAGAGTCGGCGAAGGAGGTCGTGACCCGACAGGCGTGATGTCGCCAGACACCGAGGGAGCAGCAGAGCCAATGCCAAGAGACTCCTGCGTCTGAGGAGGCAAGTTGTCGAGCTTCTTCCTCGGACCAGCCTTCTTGCGACCCTTCGGGGTAGCAGAGACGCTGTCAGCGCTCTGCTCGCGCTGCTTCCCTTTGCCCCTGCCTTTGGCATTGTTAAGCAGTTTGTGCGCGGGTGACGCGGCAGACATCGAAATGGACTCCTCCATGACAGAGTGCTGGTCATCTGCAACGTTGTGTGTGCTGTTCTCCAACCGCCGCTTCTTTTGTGGAGGGCGCATAGCACTGATGGGTATATCGAGGTCGCTGTCGCTGTCGGAGCCGGGAAGTGGAGGTCGCTTGGCGATCTCCTTGCCCTTCCCTTTCCGTCGACTACTAACGACTCCATTGTCAAGGTCGCGACTACCATCTTGTCCGACAAAGGTGAGGCCATCCGAGGGATGAAAGTCGTGATGGTCAACTTCATATAGGTCGGACGAGGGAGACGGTGCGCGCATCTTCAACAGCAACGCCTGTTCATCTACAGATGGAGGAGGAGGCAGGGGCGGTGGAGGGGGCGGTATGCGAGCAAGTCTATCTCTGTAGTGGTGAGACATCCTGTAGGCGGTAATCGAGTCGCGTTCCTTTGGAGCACAGGCGGTCAGCACACGAGCCATCAATCGCACAACTATACACTCACGATGATCCAGCGAGAAAACCAAGCATCAACCTGCTTCTGTCTCTTGTGCGTCTCTATGATGTAGTTGCCTAGCTCGGTCCACCATAGCTCCGGACAATCTTCCAGGTCGGACGAGGGCTTGACTTCCTCGTCTGCCGACTCGGGTGGGTCCTCCGTCTGGGGTTCTTCTACTGTCTCTGAAGCTGGGGTCGCGTTACGATGCTGCTGACGCGTACGAGGAGTACGGCGCAATTGCTGAAGTGGCTCATTTGAATGGAAGGGGATCATGGGTGAAAGAGAATGCAACACTTACGCGCTTCTGGCCGGGAGGATGGTAATCTTCGTCATCATCGGGAAGCTTCCTCTTCCTTAGTACCCTCCCATTTCCTTCGACCTGACCCTCTTTCTGCGCCATCCCGACCGGAGTACCGTTCGAGATGCGCGGTGACGGAGTCGCGCTCTCCTCCTGCTCGGCATAGTACGTGCTGCTCGGGCCCGACGGAACGTCGTCGCTCTGATGCCTGTCACCGTTACGATGCTCCCACTGAGCCTGATTTTGATAGGGAGCAGGCGGGGGCGGATGCTGGTATGGGTACTCGCGTGCAGCGGGCGCTGGTTCGACATCGTGACCGACCGAATGTGGACGGGGCTCTCGATGAACTTGCGGTTGCGGGTGGGGCGACACGGGAGCGAGGGGCGCAGCAGGCTGAGGGGTGACGACTAGGATGGGCCCGCCGTTGGACGCAGGTGGCTGCGAGACGGGCGCGGGGGAGTGTAGTGGCGGATCGTCATTGAGGATGTGCTTGAGGGACATTGTCGAGGGAGGGGGCGGGGGACGTGGTGCGTGCAGAGAAAGGTTTGAATAAATAGGTTTGCTTCCGTGGACTGGCGGACAGCCTGCGAAGCGCCGAGAGATGACACACTGGAACAAGAAGGCGAGAGTGCAGCCCCGTGGAGGAGTTGTCGAATTGGGCGGGGTATGCGAGGGCGTGGATGCTGGTGCTGTCGCTGGGGCCGCGCAGGTGAGCTGGCAGGTGCGCGGGGAGATGGGGAGAAGAGACAAGGAGGAATGATGAGGGGCCGGGCCCGAAGAGCTACGGCTATCCCGCAATTTGCCCAGCGAGCGAGTCTCATAGGATTTCGTGTTGCTACAAATATGTCCATTCCCCTTTTGGGACGTCGCATGCCGCTCCTTCTCTCCCCCACCGTGTCACACATGCCCCTGTCACACGCCTCTCCCCCGACACCATCCGCCCACACTCACTGCGACATGCAAACTACGACGTGCGAACAACACACCCACCCGCACACACCACCGTGGCCCGACCGACGGCCTCTCACCCACGCGATCTTCGCGACTCGTCAGATCTCCGTCCACTTGTCATTGTCACATCATACACGTCCGCACTATGACCAACACTGATACGACATAGCATCTCCTCACGCCTCATCCGGGTGCAGCATCAGCTCCGGCCGGACTTTCTCGTCGAACTCCTCCGGGGTCAGGAAGCCAAGCGCCACCGTCGCCTCCTTCAGTGTCGTGCCCTCTTTGTGCGCCTTCTTTGCGCACTTCGCGACGTCTGCGTGATACAATAAGACATCCATGTTCTGCTCCGCATGACACCAAATACGTACTGTCGTATCCAAGATGGCTATTCAAGATCGTTGCAAGCATGAGCGACTCGTGGAGGAGGGTGTTGATGCGCTTCTCGTTCGCCTGGATACCGACAACGCAGTTCTTTGTGAACGAGCGCGAAGCTAACACGGATGTAAGTAAATGCTGGGCACAGGCACACAATAGTTCTCACCATCCGCGAGAAGTCGGATGCTCTGCAGAACGTTCTTGATAATGACAGGCTTGAAGACGTTCAACTAAAACAATTGTCAGGCACTGCCCCGTGATAGCAGCCCAGGGAATCCACATACCTCAAACTGACCGTTGGAGCCAGCAATGCTGACAACAGTGTTATTGCCCATAACCTGGGCAGCAACCATGGTCATAGCCTCACACTGCGTGGGGTTGACCTTGCCGGGCATGATACTGCTTCCAGGCTCGTTCTCCGGAAGCTGGAGTTCGCCCAAACCGCAGCGGGGACCGGAACCGAGGTATCGGATGTCGTTGGCAATCTTCATAAGGGAAACTGCAACGGTGTTCAGGGCGCCGTGCGCTTCGACGAGTGCATCGTGAGACGCAAGTGCCTCGAACTTGGGAATGTGTGCATGAGATTTCATCTGTGTACGCCGTGGAGTCCGGAGACTCTTACCTTATTAGGTGCGGTCTTGAACTCGATGCCAGTCAGCTTGGAGATCTCGGCCGCTACCTTCACGTCGAAGCCCTTCTTCGTGTTCAGGCCCTGTTACCAATCCGTGAGTCTGTGTTTCCGTGCAGCGATAGTTCAATTACTCACAGTACCAACGGCGGTACCACCCTGAGCAAGGAGACTCAGGCGGGGGAGGGTGTCCTTTACACGGTCAATGCCATTCGTCAGCTGCTGGACGTAGCCGCTGAACTCCTGGCCGAGAGTGAGGGGCGTCGCGTCCTGGGAAAGGAGGTGAGTATACACGTGTAACTCCAGTAACGGGAATGTGGTCTCACCTGCAAGTGCGTGCGGCCAATCTTGATGATGTGTTCGAATGCCTTAGACTTTTCAGCGAGAGCGTCCCGCAGCTCAGTGAGTGCAGGGATGAGTGAGTTGGTGATCTCAGTGACAGCAGCGACATGCATGGCGGTGGGGAAACTAGCGTTGCAGGGTGAACCTCCGATCTCAATGTTGTAAACCCGACTAGGACATACGTATCATTGCTGCTCTGGCTCATGTTGACATGATCGTTGGGATGCACGGGCTTCTTTGAACCACGCTCGCCTCCGAGAATCTCAATGGCACGGTTGGAGATGACCTATGAAGGAATCAGTAAAATGCACTCTCGCGGAGAAACAATACCAAGCACCTCGTTCGCGTTCATGTTGCTCTGAGTACCACTTCCAGTTTGGAAGACGACTAGGGGGAACTCGTCAATGAGCTTGCCAGAAATGACCTGCACACAAATGTCAATCTAAGCACTCCGGATACGTCAGGGACTGTCGCACCTCATCTGCGGCCTTCTGGATCGCCTCAGCAACCTTCGGGTCCAGACCATATCCGGCGTTCACGATCGAAGCCGCCTTCTTCAACACACCGAAAGCCTTGATGAGAGGCTCGGGGAGACGTTCATGATGGCCTCCGATGTCGAAGTTCTGAAGTGAACTGCCGCGCAGAACACAGAGTTAGGCGAGAGAACGTGGCTAGCAAGTGCTGCATGACGTACCGCTGCGTCTGAGCTCCCCAGTAGCGTTCCGCGGGAACCTGGAGTTCGCCAAAGGTGTCGCGCTCGATACGGTACTTCTGCTCCTACACTCGACGCGAACTGGTCAAAACCATATCGTCACCGCGTTGGCGTGCATACACACCATCCGGATAGTTGAGGTTGAGAACAAACGCGTCGAGGGGGCGCGAGCGGACTCGAGCTGCCAGTCGGTCGGACGGCACGGACGGTGCGGGGTAATCACATGAGTTTACGGCCGAAAAGACATCTTGGCAGCGTAAACTCACGAAAGTAGCGCGTGCAAGGCGGATTCCAGACATTTTAGAGAAGAATAATGTAGGGAAATGGGGAGGGGATGCTCTCAGAGCTCTCGTGGATGTGCGAGGTGGCTTCACCGACGCGAGGCTTGGCGATATATTATGCCACGACGCGCTGGCGACTGTTCCCGATCCGTCGTCCGGTATCCTCCGCCCATAGCATCACACCGTCGACCGAAAGGTTACCGAACGTCGAGCTGCTTCCCTCCGACGGTCAACGACGGTCTTGCGTTCGGATGGCCGTCTGTGGTCAGGAGGACGTGCTGCACTACTGTATCATTATGCCAGGCCAACTTCACTTCGCAGGCCAGAGGATGGATTACCCCGTGTTATGGCGCGGTTTTGCGGAGTTTCACGTGATATGGGCGGTGCCTTTTCATACCCCAGGTGCGCCCATGGGGAACCGGAACCCGTCCGCGATCTGCTAGACACGCCTTTGCATTCCCCCACCACATCTTTCTAAACAGCGCACAAGAATCATGGCGAGCGTTGCGTCGCAGGTCGTCCTCCACCCCGTCACCACCCATTCGCTGAAGGTGCTGAGCACGACCATCGGGAGGGACAAGGTATGACCTCATATATCGGACGCGCCCTACAACGCACTGAGGGCCTCCGGTTAGCTCTACCGTGCTATCCAATACTTTGCGCGTTTCTTCGCATGGCTCCTTCTCTCCAGAGGTTACAAGGTCCAGGCAGCGCGGTGGAACGCGTTGAAGTCGCACCTCGCGCTGGGCCGCAAGCGTAAGTGCCGATCTATCTCCTGTGCTGATTGGTGCTAACCAGGGCATCCCCAGTGATGCGTCTCGGGAAGTTCATGGAGAATGCTCAGGGTGTGCTTAAAGCCCTCAATACTCACGGCGACCCCGGGGAGCGCATTACTGCGATTGGCAGGCAGATAGGTTACTTGGGATACTTGTCCTTGGACAACATCGTCTGGGTACGTGCATTGAGCGTAACAGGTATTCTTCCAAGTGTCTCACTCCCAATCACGTAGGCCAATTCTATCAAGTTCTTCAACCTGATGCCGTCCACGGCGCAGAAAATCAATAAGCGGTCCGCGCAGTTCTGGTTCACCGGCATCGTGTTCAGCATTGCGCATGGCCTCCTGAGGGTATGTCTTTATTATATCACACTCAAGACGATGTTTCATGGTGTGCTTGCAGGCCGGCCGGCTCGCAAATGAGGTGAAGAAGCTGCAAAGCCAGACATTGGGGGAGAAGAGCCTGGAAACCGAGCGCGACTTGAAGCTCCAGCACCTCCAAGTGGCCCGGGAGGCTGTTCGCTACCAGTTCATCATCGACATCCTCGATGTCTGGATCCCGGCCACCAACATCGGCTTGGTCAACTTCAACGATGGCATCCTTGGTATCTTTGGGTGAGTGATTCACTGCATTCAGCTCGAGTAGTAAGGCTTATACTCTGCCAGTCTCATTACCTCCTTGATGGCCCTTCGCCAGCAGTGGTTGAAGTGAATGGAATAGGCGTGCTTGCGTGTATCCATGGATATATTACCATTAATCTACGTATATAATACAACCCCCGTGTGGTGGTTCAAATGCGCGTGCGAGCCGGTAGGGTGCTATTGGGGCAAGGTACAGAACAACAGTTCACTGGGCACGCGCGACATGCATGTCTTCCGATATGTTCGAGGGGTAACACATGAACATGATTGTGAATGCGTTATGAAGGGGCATTGTTTGGGATCTGCTGTTGCTCATTCCGCAGACGCAAATACTCCGCACGAACTGCGGCCATTGCTTCAGGTCCAGTGCTTGTCGCGCGACATGTCAATGACAGCAAGAACATAGAGATGAGCGACTCACTACTGGAGCATACAGTCCTGGACAGCCTTGTACTTCTGTCTGCACTCCCATGCCACAGAAAATGTGCGTCCTTCAGCACACTGAGCAAACTCTGCCGGTACAGACGTTAGGAAACCCGCAGGACTGGCATACACGTTGTACGTACCTTTCACTACAGGATCGCACTCCTTCAGCGCATTCGCCTTGGTCTGTTTGAGCAGCGTTTCTTCCTCGCGGCGAGATAGCGCGTTCATTGCAGACCGGTCGGAGCCCAACGGGCAGAGGAAAGAGGAGCCTTGGCAAGACGGCTCACCGCGCCGACGCGATTGGACGCGATCGAGCGCGCGCCTTGCCTGCAATAGACTTGCCGGCGGCAACGTCGTGGCTGAAGCTCCTGGCTCTGGTCGGCCCACCTTTCACCTTGTCTCAGTCGATAGCTGACCTACTTCCTGCAACATCTGCGGTTTTCTAGGCTGGGCAGTATGCATCTCTCAGGATCTCAGCTCTCAACCGCTATGCGTGCGGCTCGCGCAGTCAGGCCGCAAACACGGTGTCTGGCCACCCCGTCTTCCTCCAAGGCCGCCTTTAGTCAGACTCTCGCTGAGGGTCCTTCGTTCGACGATTTCGTCGCAGACCGGGTGCCTGACCGCGTAGTGTTGGGAAACACTAAGGCGTGAGTGTCCTATCTCTTGTATCCCAATACGTCAGACCAACGATAGATGCAATTTCAGTCCGAGACTTCCGTCTTTCCTCAAGACCAGCATACCCACAGGCGCCTCCTTCTCTAAGATCAAGAAGGACCTGCGGGGCCTGAACCTGCACACCGTGTGCGAGGAAGCACGGTGTCCGAACATTGGCGACTGCTGGGGTGGAAAGGAGGGTGTGAGCGAAGCGGAAGGACGGAGGGCCGCAACGGCAACGATCATGGTATGACATTCTACCTGAAACTTCATTCGTACATCGCCGTGATGCTGACGGCACCCGTAGCTCATGGGCGACACGTGCACACGAGGATGCAGGTTCTGTTCTGTCAAGACGTCTCGGGCACCTCCACCTTTGGACCCGCACGAACCTGAGAACACCGCGGAGGCAATCAGCCGCTGGGGTCTGGGGTACATCGTCCTGACTAGCGTGGACAGAGATGGTATGTGGTATCCGAGTCCTGAAGCAGAAATCCATGTCCTGATCACATTGCAGACCTCGCGGACGGTGGCGCACACCACTTCGCAGAGACTATCATGAAGATCAAACAGAAGTGCGTGTCTACCTGCGGTTTCGGACCCTCTTCCCTTACGTTCGCTTGTAGGGCCCCTCAAATCCTAGTAGAGGCTCTCACAGGAGACTTCGCCGGCAATCTGGACCACGTCGCGCTTGTAGCGAAGTCGGGTCTTGACGTCTACGCTCACAACATCGAGACCGTAGAAGCCATGACGCCGTTCGTCCGGGACCGGAGGGCAACATTCAGGCAGAGTTTGCGCGTTCTCGAGCACGCCAAGAAACAGGGCGTGCGAGTGACGAAAACAAGCATCATGCTCGGTGTGGGCGAGAATGAGGAGCAACTCATGGATGCCCTACGAGGTTCGTTCGGGCCTTGTACTATGTTCCATGAACGTTGCTGATCAGGGCTGCCCCTGTATTTCAGAGCTACGTAAGGTTGACGTGGATGTGGTCACCTTTGGACAATACATGCGGCCGACGAAGCGGCATATGAAGGTTGATCGGTACGTTGAGCCTGCGGAGTTCGACCGCTGGAAACAGGTGGCCGAGGATATGGGCTTCCTGTACGTCGCCAGCGGTCCGCTCGTACGCAGCAGCTACAAGGTGAGTGTCAGCCATATGTAGCTCGTAACGATGGTTTAAGACGCTCATGATCTTCCAGGCTGGAGAGTACTTCATTGAGAACGTCCTGAGGGGTAAAGGCACTGAGAAGCGCGCGAAGAACCTCGCGGCCGACAAGCAGCTTGAGGCAGAGTCCCAGATTCAGTCGTCTTCATAGATTTGGGTTCTCCTCGGTACTCTACACATCTACTAGCAGTACTGTATCTATAATTCAGGTCGTCTAATGCATACACCCCCTTCTGGATAATAACGATCCCGTACGAAGATTAGAAGAAAAAGCGCCTGCGGCAGCCGGGTAGGAGTCTGGACTGCAGCACGGCATCTCCCGAGCGGGGTCTCATTGTAACTTTCAATGTGAACCTTATTTTTCTGTCCAGTACACCGACCCAAAACTCACCGCCAGTCTCGCCCTCGGCCTTCCCACTTGCAAAACAATGGTGAGTCCTCTCTTTCTGTTGGTCCTGGCGTACATGTATGCTGACGTTGTGCCCAGGATTCGTCAAAAGCCCCCGTCAAGCTTGCTACCGTCGTCAAGGTTCATATGCAATGTCTTTTCTTTTGCCCGTGCGAGTCTTGACGATCTTCGGTGGTTCTGCCTCTTTTACAGGTCCTTGGGCGCACTGGCTCCCGTGGTGGTGTCACGCAAGTCCGTGTCGAATTCATGGACGACGCCAGCCGGACGATCATCCGTAACGTGAAGGGCCCCGTCCGCGAGAAGGACATCCTGGCTCTCCTGGAGAGTGAGCGTGAGGCTCGGTACGTATTGTTTCTGCATGTCCCGCCTGCATGTTTCTGAAACGATTGTGCCCCCCAGCCGCCTCCGGTAGATTGCTATCATTGATTCTTGCTATCTCTTGTTGCATTACTTCTCTATCTGGCTCTCACCACGCATCTGTATGATCACCCATGCCAATGCTACTATGCGCATGAGATTTGTGCTGGAATATGACCGACTGTGTGAGCGCTGTTGTCGGAGGTGAACCTGAATGTGAGGGGCGCACGCGCTATTGAAGACGCTCTCCGAAGCCCAAATACACCCTATCATCCGTTCTCTTCTCGGGTGGGCGTTCAATCATTTTTCATCCCCATTGGTTACCGTTCATCCGCACTATGCGGCAGTACGCCTCCTCGCTGTATCCTCGCCTCCGACATATGGACCACTCAGCGCTTTCCCGCCCATGCGGTCCCCGGCATACGGCGCGCTACCACCGACAGTGCCCCATATACTCCGACCTAGGAAGGATGTACGATCGATAACATGTCGAAAGCTGCGAATATGCAAACGCGCGATCGAGTCTGGTTGGTTGCAGGGACTGTGGCCACAGCTCAGCTCAGCTTGTCTCGCTCACTGCCTGTCTCGATGTCTGACCCTTACTCAGCGTATATAATGGCAGCCGAATAGTCTCCGTGTTCACCAAGCTATCTCTCTCTCTCATCTCTGTCCTTGCCCGCCATGTCTCGCAGAGCATACGTTACACTGCTCACCGCCCCGGGTTACCTGCCTGGAGTACTCGTCCTCCACGACTGTCTCGTCTCTATCGGTAGCCAGTACCCTCTCGTGGTGATGGCGACGCCGAGCCTCAGTCCAGAAGCACGCGCCGTGGTGGCCAAACGGGGCATTCTTATCCGAGATATAGATCATCTTTACCCAGAAGACGGCAAGCATGTCTTGGCGGATCACGATGCTCGATTCCGCGACACCTGGACCAAACTCAAGTAAGTAACTTTCGGTGCGGACCTAGACCATAAATGGGCTCATTCTGCCTCCACAGAGCCTTCGAGTTAGTGGAATATGAGGTGTGTCTCAATCTGGCGGTATGTTCACAAGGACTGACAAGGTTCGCCACGCTACAGCGTGTGGTTATGCTGGACGCGGACATGATTGTCATGCGGAACATGGACCACCTGCTCGAGATGGAGCTCGAGAAGGACTGGATTGCTGCTGCCCATGTGTGTGCTTGTAACCCGCGTCGGCTTCCGCACTATCCTGATGATTGGTATGTAAATTGACCCCGCCAGATACGAATATGCTGACATCCCAGATAGGAAACCGGAGAATTGCGCGCACACCGCCGTTGATCATCCGACGGCCGACCCGCCTTCAATTACTGCCTCCAGCCCACGGCCCTACACCCAGTTGAACTCCGGCACAGTCGTTCTCCACCCATCTTCCGAGGTCATGCAGCAGATTACAAACTTCATCTCGACGTCGCCGCGCATTCCGACCTATTCGTTCCCAGACCAGGATCTTCTCTCCGATCTTTTCCAGGGTCGATGGAAGCCACTGTCGTGGCGCTACAACGCCCTGAAGACCCTGCGGATCATCCACCCGCAGCTATGGCGGGACCAGGAGATCCATTGTTTGCACTACATCTTGCATGACAAGCCGTGGAAGCAGCCTCGAGGGACCGGAGGTGACTACGAGGAGGTCAACAGCTGGTGGTGGGACAGGTATGAGGCCATCGGCCGCGAGATGGAGGGACTTCACCCGGAGGACTGGAATTTAGTCGACGCCCACGTTACGCATGGTTAATTTGCGGCATGTTCCCGGCAGCCATTGGTTTCGCGCCTCCTCACGTTGTCTCCACGTTTGCAACAATGTCCTGTCTGCTTGATCGTTTATAGCTGTATAGATTGTTCTGTGGATCCTCTATATTGTATTCACATACCAGTACAACCGGAGATATTTATGACCATACAGTTTACGTACACTTAAATGTTTACTCATGCTCGCCATGCCACATGGACCTGATCAGTCCTGAACCTGCAACCCGCCGTCAGAGAAAGCGCAATTATAACAATCACTAGACACCCACCTCTGAGTACACGTACTCTTCGTCAGTGGCGTCTCAAAACCCATCCGGAAGCTGAGGAGACCGGCTTGCGCAATCATGATGCCATTGTCGATACAGAACCTAGCAGTAGTGGGCGCGCGCAGCACGTCACATTCAATACCGAAGAAGGTCATAATGACAGAAGATGCTGCGTACCGCTCGTCCGTCGCGAAGACATTCCCACCACGCTCTCTCGCCATGACGCCCATCATTTCCTGAAGTCGTTCATTGCCTGTATGCGGAAGCACGCACTCAGTCAGCACAAGGGACCGGAAGGATCGGACGCAACGACGGTTGTGGCACTAAGGTTCGAGGAAGCACTCACACCCTACACCGCCCACCATAAGCACCTCCTTACTGCCGATGTGCGCCATTGCGCGCTCGGTGATCTCGACGAGCATCGCAAACACCGTTTCCTGCAGCGAGAAGCATAGATCTTGTGGCGTGATGATATCGGCGTCTTCACTGTCTTCCGCAGAGGGACCATGTGGGCGGAAGCGTTTGTCAAGCGTATAGGCCTCGGTCGACGTCAAGATGCCCGAGAGACTGATATCCATGCCTTTGGTAGTATAAGGCAATGAGAGCAGTCGCTTGCCCCTGCGGAAGTGCATAGTGTCAGTCAGCTACCTTTGCGCTGAAAAAACTAATGAACGAGGACGCACTTCTTCGCTTCTTGTTCGATGTTGTATCCTGGACTCGGATCGTTACTCAAATTGATCACACGTGCAAACCGATCGAGGCAGTTGCCGACTGCGATGTCGAGGGTCTCTCCAAAGATCCGATAACATTGCTGGGAATATGCGATGACCTGGGTGTTGCCCCCAGAGACGTACAGCACGACGGGATTCTGCGCTCCCGTCACTTGGCGACCCATCTCAATGTCTGCAGCAGCTGGATGAGTAAGTGTTCGGATATAATGCGAGACAGACACTGCTTACGGCCCACGCAATGGTTCACTCCTACCAGAGGCTTGTTGTACAACAGTGATAGTATTCGTGCAACCAGCGCCACAGATGTAAGCGGTGCACCCATACCAGGTCCTGCGTTGGAAGTCAAAGTCAATCATAATCCTGATACACTCCATCTCGATGCCTACCCTTCGTGTAGCAGATGCAGTCAATATCATGGAGAGATACCCCTGCCTTGGCGAACGCATCCTTGATCACCGTCAGTGCCCATTCGCGGTGATGTTGTGCGGTGTCTCGCGGGAGAAACCCTTCGCCAGGAGGTGTGATGTAGGTATGCCTGACATTGGATAGGACTTCAGTAGAGCCGTCCGGGGAGTGCTTGATGATTCCGGCGCCGAGTTTATTCGCGGATCCCTCAAGCCCGAGGGCAATGTATGGCCTTTCTGCACAGACGTTGAACAGACAGCCAACTAACCATACGTTGTCACAGACAAACCTGGTGCCTTCAACGGCGAACGCTTCCGGACCCGTCCAGGCATGTCTACAGCTAGGTGGTGGCTGGGAGTGAACGTCGGAGGTGCGAGCAGCACTGGACGCGCCTGATCTCAATCCTCGATCACTCAGGTGAGCAGATCTAATCTTATCTCCTCACGTGTGCCATAGATGTATGCCCAGATTCATGTCCGGAATGACTCTTGCGATCCTGTCCGCATAAAAAGTATCTCTACGTCGTGAGTTGTCCGTACACCACTCATCGCAATCCTCCTCCTCCACGCCACTGCCTAAAAACTAGCCATGGCCCCTCAACCTCTCTGGCTTCGCTGCGAAAAGAAGGAGTTCGAGCGTCGGACCGCCATCACGCCGACCACCGCCAAAAAACTGATCGATGCGGGGTTCGAGATCTTTGTCGAGCGCGACGACCAGAGGATCTTCAGGGACCACGAATACGAGGCGTATGTACACATCCTGACATTGGCACGAGGTTTAGACTTTCTGACACGCGTACGCAGCGTAGAGTGCAAGCTGGTTGAGAACAACTCCTGGCCCAATGCTCCGAAGGACATCCCAATCATCGGCCTGAAGGAACTTCCTGAATCCGACGACCCTCTTCCTCACACGCACATTCAATTCGCGCACTGCTACAAGCAGCAGGGTGGATGGTCCAAGGTTCTGGCGCGGTTCCACAACGGCGGCGGAACCTTGTACGACCTGGAGTTCCTCACGGACAATCAGGGCCGCCGTGTAGCTGCATTCGGGTACCATGCAGGCTTCGCGGGAGCCGCGGCTGGTGCGCTCGCATTTGCGGCACAAAAGGATGGTAAAACCCTCGGTCAGCTTGAGCCATACGAGAACGAGCAGGCGATGGTGGACGACGTGAAACGTGTGCTCGGAGGCAGCGGGAAGGGTTTGAAGGCCATCGTGATCGGAGCACTGGGTCGGTGCGGACGAGGAGCTGTGGACCTGTTCCGCAAGATCGGCTTGGAGGAGTGCGTGCATATTTGTTTGCTATATGAACCATTCCGATGTCTGACTCGACAATTATACAGAGATGACATCCTGAAGTGGGATATGGCGGAGACTGCCAAGGGCGGCCCATTCCAGGAGATTCTGGACGCCGACATCTTCATCAACTGCATTTACCTCAGTTCGCCCATTCCTCCGTTCCTGACCAAGGAGACGATCGCGGCTGCGGGCAAGAACAGGAGATTGCGTGTTGTCGTCGACGTCAGTTGCGACACGACGAATCCTCACAACCCCATTCCCATCTACTCGGTCAACACGACCTTCGCGAAGCCAACCGTTCCCGTAGAAGTCGGGTGAGCAGACATTGCGCTTCCTTGTATGAAGACGTAACTTTATACTGACGTACCTGTCGCGCCGCAGCGAGGGCAATCCACCACTGGCCATGGTCTCGATTGACCACCTTCCCACCCTGCTCCCGAGGGAGGCGTCTGAGCAGTTTAGCGCTGCGCTACTCCCGTCTCTCCTTGAGCTGCCGAATCGCGAGACTGCGCGGGTATGGGTTGAAGCAGAGAACCTGTTCAGGTCGAAGCTTGCGGAGGCGGTGAAGGCGGAGGGTCTGTGAACGTGAAAGTCCAGAAATGCTTGTGTTGTAATGATAGATGTATTCCGTAGACCACGTAAGGGTTGCAGTTGTTCCCGTTTGGCAAGTCTTCGTGGGACCGGGCTCGAGATCATGGCAACCCGGGTCCCGGGGTGCCTCGCCCAGGGCGGTATCCGCCCGTGTTACGCCTGCGACAGTCATGGGAGGAATACAAGGAAGTAACCAAGACATCAGCATAGGATCAGAGCGCGGGGCATCATGATCATAGACCTGATGCACCGATGTCGACGTCCGAGTGCTGGTCTGTCTGGACACGTCCAGTATAGTTCTGGCGGGGCGAGGGCACGTATCTCCGGGAGGTGATGTTGCAATATCGTGATGATGAGGTGGCGTTTGGACGGGCACAGGCCGCCACGTCAGAAGGTGCTATGCACTGTGCACTACTTACTGTGCAGCGAGAGACGGACGGCTGCGGCGAGGGAGGGGATTAGCCGTGTGCTGCGCCAAGGACGAGGTTAGTGAGGTCGCGTCTGGTCGGGACCCAAGAGCTCGAGCAGGAGTGGCAAAAGCGAGCGCGATGCGAGGCTCGGAAGGGGAGCTGGCGGGGCGTTGCCATGCTGCCGATGCCAGAGCGTGCTGCGGTGCTGGCCGGGGCGGATGGGGAGATGGCGATTTCGCGCTGTGCCGAGCGGACTGGGCTGAGTCGCGCCAGGGCAGTTGCACACAAGAGATGCAGCTGGTCTGATTCCGCCCATCCACACCCGTCTTGTCTTGTCTGCATTTCTCATTCATCTCTCTCTTCTTCCATCTCTTCCTGGGTTCGTGTGGTACCAGCTTTGGGCTCTTTCTCTTCCTTTCCTTACTTTTCCTTCTTGCTCCCGGCCTTCTTACCGGTGCACATACTGCACAAGTGTTCACTGGTGCTGGTCGCCCTGCGTTAATTCACCCCGCAAGCAAGTCTGTCAATCCCTGCCCCCGTCAGCCGCCGCGTCAACGGTCAACATGCCTCTCGCCCTTTCTCCTGTCCCCGAGATTTCCATCTCGCTCGCCTCGCCTGAGGAGCCTGCCCCGGAGCCCTTCTCGCCCTTCTCTGAGTGCTCCTTCCTCAGCGATGACTCCGACAGCTTCCGCCCCACCCTGCTCTCGCCTCCCCCTCCCAGCGCGATTTCCCCGAGGCAACTCTCTCCTCTGCGGCCGAAGGACGCACCAGTGACGGGCAAGGGTCTGGAGAGGGAGAGGTTTGAAGCCCTCCTCAAGGCTTCCCGCGACAGGAATGCTGCTTTGGGAAGCAAGAGACCGACGGATCTCCGCAAGGAGATTGCGCTCAAGGTGCATAAGAGCAAGCAGGGTGAGTCTCCATGCTTAACGCCACCTTCTCGGGGAGCTTATCGTGCATCTTCGTCCACCCGTCCCAGTGGAACGTCGTGCTCTGTTCCTGTCCAAAGTCCAGGCTCCTCCCTCCCCTTCTGCGACCCTCATTCCGGTCACTCCTCCCGAATCTCCGGCAGTCTTCCACTATTCACTGCCGTCGCCGGGACTCGAGTCGCCTTTGGAGGTCTTCGAGGCCTTGTCTCTCGGCAAGGTAGCCGCCCCAACTTGTGACCCTTGGGTCGAACAGGTGGACTTCCGCCTTCCTGGAGATGTGCACTCCAAGACGCCCCTCAGGTCCGCACCGGTCGTCGCACCCACCCCTACTAAGAGGAAGACGCTGCCTTCCCTCGATCAGATCACCGCTCGTCTCAGCTCGAGTGGTCATGTCGCCGCACCTGCACACGAGGGATCTGCGCGCCCGTCCATGCGTCTCCCGTCATTCCTCCGGACGTCGTCGCGTGCAGAGCAGCCTGTTTCGCCCCGTCTTGAGTCCCACCAGCCCACCACGAGGTCTCGGCCTGCTCTGCCGAGTGGTGTCGGTCGTCTGCGGTTCCCCTCTAGGGAGCCCCAGATCATCGAAGCGCCCAAGCTCGAGGTCGCGCAACCGACCCCATGCCTCCCTCCCGTCTCTCCTCGGTCCCCGGTGGCTCCGCGTTTGGAGATCACCACGAAGCTCGTTCCTCGCACGCAGTCGTCTTCGCCCATTGAACTTACGGAATCGAACCTCCTGGCTTTCAATGCGTCCCGCGAGCGCACCGCGCGACACATGCTGACGCGCCTGCGTCGCCGTACCCTCCCTCCCCAGATCGCCGTTCCCGCACCGGGAGAGATTGATACAGAAGACGAGGCCGAGCGCAAGAGCCGCCGTCACAGCGCTCCTCCCGAGCTGCCGCAGCGAGGGCGGATCGGATTCTCGCACCCCATCTTGGAACTCCCAGGAGCATTCTGACATGTTAGACATCACACACAACACAAACGACCGGTCCGATATCCTTTCCATTCCTTTTCTCCCCTAGCCCATCATGACAGACTCGTCGTAATGTTTCATACTGTGGACGGTTGGAGGCAACGGATGCTGCTTGTATTCTTATTCTCCGGAATCTGTGTCGCTACCCACTTTACCCTACCTTACCTTCGCCTCCTTGGGTTCCCCTAGCTAGCTTCCTAGAAACTCCTGGCCTTTTCTTTCGCCTTCCCTTTTTTTCGTTCCTCACACCGGTTGGGGAACCTGCTTTTGGGGGTGTTGTACGATGACGCTGGCGTTCCTCTGGGGCGGTCGGGGAGCTCGAGGCGGGTTGACCCTGCCCGGGTGATCCATCCCATGCCTCTTGCTGCCATCACACATACACAACACATCATTCACTAGCATCCGTGCGGATCCAGCCAGCCTGGCTGCGCGTGCGCGTCGTGTTGTTGCCGTCTCGGAGCAGGCTTCTCCCAGCACTCATCTGTGCCGCACCTCCTCCCACTCCTTGCCATCATACTACCAGATGTATTCGCACCACTACCACACCCACACCCACATCCACATCCTGGGAAGATGGAAGGGCTGTGCCCGCATCGCTCCCTCACCACCACACAACCCAATAAAAGATTATGGAACGAACGAGAGTTTGTTGGTCAAATGTCAAGCGGACGCCACGCCGCCTGCGGGCGCACAGTGCAGTGTGAGCGCGGTCTGCGGTGCGCCGATGATAGTAATAATAGTGATATATTGCTGTCAGCGAGGGTACCGTAGCGTGAGTACACACATCTACCATACTTCTTTCATGCTTAAAGGCAAACAAGCATATACACAGCAAGCGATTAGGGGACGCATATAAACATTACCTACGATACTGCTTTGAGGACAAGTGAGCGAGTAGGTGAACAACGAGCGAGAGACAGAACAGAAGTTCCTCAAGCCTGAGGGCCTCCTGGAAAGAAGCAGAGAGAGAGAAAACTTCACAAGAACACGATTCAAGAAGATGGTGCACGATGGATAGACGAACGGATAGATGGATGGATGGACGGAGCTCGATAACCGGCAGCCTTGCATGCAGCACGGACGCGCCGTAGTCCTGTTAATGACGCAGACCACGGGATTAATGTCATAGCGATCGCGCGGAAGGTGGTTCTCCCGTACCAAATGAACGCGGTGTGGACACATGCCCACATTGATCAGCGCCACGATTGGACCTGCTGGAGTCGCCCCGTGGACGTCGAGGGCTCGCCCTGGCTGCTGCCTCCAGCAGGGGGTGGCGGACGGGGAAGCTGAGGCGGTACTTCAGGCTCCGGGGTGGGCTCCTTGCCTCGCAGGCGTGCCAGGACACGCAGCCGACGGTCTACAAAAAATCCGCCGCATCAGTAACGTGGCCGAGGCAAGCGAGAGATCGCAGGGAGATGTGGCGTTGTGGCGGCGCAGAGATTGACTTACTGTAGTCGAGGCGAACGTGCTCATCCTCCTCCTTGTCCGAGTCCTCGAGCGGATCGGTAGCGTTGATAACGTGCCACGCCTCTGAATGACCGAATTGTAAGCGGACGTGTGCTTGATCATGCGGATATCAGTGGCTTACGGTGCAGCATGCTCCTCTCTTGGTTCGGATCCTCTCCCGACAGGTCCCCTATAACATCCGTTAGCCCCCCGCCTGGCAGATGATTGAACGTTGCTGTACCTTTGAACTCCTCGAGTTGGAAGGGGGGCCGTTCATGCGACGATGTCGTCAAGTCGCCTATGCCAGAGTGACCATGGGGGCGCGGCTCGTGGGAATGCGACGAGCCCCGACTGCCTGTTCCTCCATCAGACGCCGCGTGCCGTTGCGCCCTTGCTTGACGGAACGCGGCCTTCTCCTGGACTGCGAAAGATGGTCAGAATCACCGCCCTCGACGCACGGGTGATGATGCAGCCGGACGCTTACTGGAGTAGGACGTAGACGGCGGTGGCGGTGGCGGTGGGGGAGGGTTCTTCTTGCGCCGCTTCTCCATTTCCATCTCGTCGACGAGTTCCTTGAGGAACTTGCTCCTCAGCGCGCTCATGCGCTTGCCCCACTCGACCTCGTCTGGCGGGTCTACGTTCTCCTGCGCTTGCTCCTCGCGCGTCAAGCTACGCATCCGCGGCACCTTGGGCGGGTTCGCCCTGGAGTAATCGTCGTCGAAAGGGTTCGGCTGGTCGGGCCCTTGGAGATAGTGGTACATGAGCCACAAGAACACCTTTGCGCGGGACGCAGAGGACAGATTGATGGGGAGGAACAAATCAAGAAACTCCACGGGCGGATCGAAGTGCCTTTGAGCGACCGTCTGAGGGAGTCACACGGGCTGTCAGAAGACTATCGTCGATGCTGTAATGCGCAGTTTCTCACCATAGCGTGATTAGAGTTGGCCAGAACGAAGATGAGATTGACCACGCTCGTTGGGGGAAGTTGACCTGCCCTCTGCAAAAGGGATGGTTAAAATTTTCCAGACGGCTGGAGAGCGGACCGACTCACAGTCTTCTCAATAATCTCTGCCGGAGACGACGGGGGTGGCGTCTTGAACTCAAATGGCAAGAGCGCGGCCTTCAGGCAGTTCTTGATCCGAGGGGCGTCTTGCAAGTTCCCATCGGTCTTCTGTAGCGAGGGAACAGGATGGTAGCTTCGGAGGGCGGTCTTCATCTCTGGGAAAACTGGGGGAGAGGGAAGGACGGTTAGTTCTCGGTACGCACCGTGTCCCAATATGCCTACTCACATGCCATGGTAGTGTTGATGCGGCCGACGTTGGTGAGCAGGGCGATTTTTGCAAACTCGATCGCGAATGCTGGGGTCTCGACCATCTTGTCCTTGAGGACCTTGGAGCACTTGGGGGAGTTGTAGAGGGCATTGACGTAGAGGTCGCAGAAATTTACGACGGGCTGGTCGGGAGCAAGGTAGTCGATGAAGCACTTTGTACGATCGGTGAAGATGTAGTAGAGGAGGTCATATTGGAGATCCTCCCTGGTCAACGGCTCGGCGTCGGTACGCTTGATTGGGAGAGTCTTTCTACCCAGGTACTGCGCGCTGGGAGGGGGTGAGCGGGCGGGGGCGGGGACGGTGAGCATGGGCGGACTCACGGCGTGTTGACCTGGTGGATGTTCCAGCCCTGGATGTTTTGGACAGAGGAGTAACGGTCTGTTGAGCTGGATGACGCCATGAAGAGGAGAAAGAGCGGTGCACGAGGCAATTACGGAAGTACTGACCCTCAGAGCACGAGGCGTCAACGCGAGGATTTGCGGTTGTGGATGCGCCTTTTATCGGTGTCCGTAGGGAGATGAGACTTCTCGAATCTGGAGAGGATCTCACGTGTAAACAAGAGGGCGCGAAGGGAGGGATTCCGACATTCATCAGCCGAGACGACGATCGATGTGTGCGTGGAGGAGGCGGGGACGGATAAACCTGGGGTCGGGAGGGCAGCCGGGGGCATGCAGTGGGAAATGAGATCGGGGAGATGCGCTGGGAGATGCGCTGGGAGACGGAGGGGCTACGCGACGAAGCAGCGGCCGAGAGGGACAGTGCGGCCGGGCGATGGCAGAACGGGTCCAACAGCTTGCGGCCCGGAAAATGAAAACTGGCAGAGGCAGGGTGCAGGTGCAGGCGCAGGCGCAGGCGCAGCAGCGATCGCGCCCAGATCTTCGCACGCAGCCGCCCACTCGTCGCCTCTGCCCTGGCCCATGTTCGCGGATGCAAATTCGCCCTCGGCCTCTGGCTCTATTGTCCCTCCTCCCCCGACGGCCGACCCATCATTCCACCCAAACAACCTCTCGGCAATCCCCTCCCCGTTCCACCACCCTGTCCATATATGGCAATATCCCAGTCCCGGTAACCTTCGCCTGCACCCCTGGTCTGCCATCACCTTGTCTCCTAGCCCTCCCTGCCCAATTGTCAGTCCATCCTGCAGCGTGCTCGCAGGGTGCACCCGTCCGTGTCCGCGGGCCCGAGCCGTGCCTCCGACGGCCCCGCACACGGTATCCCCGGCCGCATCTTCCTGCCGCCACAGCTGCATTGACACGCCTTCGTGCGACATATGTGATCCCCCGATAACCGTGTCTGCGTCGCGGGAACCGTCTCGGGTGCTAGCCCGACACCATGATGCTCCCCCATCGATCGCCCGACGCATCTAAAGCCTCCATGGGTGTCATATGTCGCCCGCACGCACACACTCCTGCTGCATCCGGAAGCCTCGAAATACATGCTCCCGAGCCCAGATCACCCTACGTACAAAACATGTCACTCCCTTCGTATGTTCCATCCTCAAGCTCCACGGACATGACTGGAGATGAAGAGCGTGTCGCTCGTCGTGTGCTCAACAAGGAATGTTCGGTCCCAGCACCGTAAATCAGCTCCTCCTGGCCCTCGCCATCCCCTTCGATCCGACTTTCTGACCGCGCTAACCTGCAACAGCTGATATCCTCACCCTCGTCATTTTCCAACCGTTCTCTTGGGCCTCGTCCCCTCTCGTCTGACGAAGCTGCCCATGCTTCTCCGACCCCCTTTCCTTGCTGGTCTCACCCTCCACGATGTCCCTTCCATGTACATATCCAGTCATGAACCATTCCGGCCCGCATCCTCGAGCTCGGGACTCCTTCTTCCACCGCCGAATAACATTCTCTCTCTTCCTTCAGCCTCGGCCCCGTCATAGCATTCACGGCACTCCTCGCGCTCCTCATTCGTTGCCCGAAACCCTGCCCATCTGGGCTCGTCCCAATATATCTCCGACTCCGCCAACTTGACTCCTTGTGCTCATGACCACAGAAGAAGAGTTCAGGGTCCGTGATACTCAATAGGCATGCGCTATGCGTCATGTCCTTCTAGCCTCTGTCAACCGCAAGACTCTCACCAGCACAAGCCCGCCATCGGCGCACGTTGTGAGCGTGCGGAACGTCCTCTTTCGATCCGGGGTGTCAATGCTGCAGAGAACCTCGATAGAGCGCGCCTCTCGTTCATTCTCGCAAGCATTATCCCTTTCCTTCTTGCTCCGGCACGGGCCGGCGTCTGCCCTACCTTCCTAATTCATTCCGCGCCACGTGGCCGGTCGCCGCTTCAGGCACGGCGAGCGCGTCCCAAGCTCGAGTCTGATCTCTGCTCGCTGCTTCAAGTTTCCAGCCACCTGCTTCTGCTTCGTTTCCTCCATATCACCAACGCCTCTGCACACCATGGCCGATACCGCGGGTCTCAACCTCGACTCTGTTTCCCAGGTTTGTGATCGTCGCTGCGTCCCCAGACCGGCCGCGCTGACGTTATTGCCACGCACGGCAGAAGGAGCTCCAGCAGTTCATCGAGACGGAGCAGGCTCACGCTAGGGTACAGAGCCAGGTGCACAACCTCACCAGCCTCTGCTGGGACAAGTACGTCTTCCCACCGCTCCTTCTGGCTCTGTCTCGATTCCAATCTCCGCACCCCGTCTTCCGTCTAGATGCGTCGGCTCGATCTCGTCAGGCTTCTCCGGAAAGGAGCAGAGCTGTCTCGCCAACTGCGTTGACCGCTTCTTCGACACGAGTTCGTTCTTGGTCCGCAAGGTGGAGGAGAAACGCGCCTTCGCTGGCGCGTCGTGAAGACCCCCTCTGGTGCTCCTTGCCAGCACACCCCATAGCACACTGGCCGCAAGTGCTGCCGGCCCATGCCCTCATCCCCCTCCCTGTCGCATGCTGTTGCCTGCAATGCAAGCTTAACCCAAAGTACATTACTTTGTCCCCCTGTAATTATCACGCAGTTACCCGTTCACACTGCACGTCATACGCAATAGAACACAACATGTCGGCACTATTACAAGATTCCAGTGTCCGTCGGCTCCTCCATCCATCCATCCATCCATCTATCTAACCCAAGCATGTCGTGAGTTCGTCATCAGTATCCCTTTATGCGCACAGCTTCGACCAAGCCCAGCCAACCACGGCCGGGACGAAGAAGCAAAATGCGTCCAGTACCTCGTAACTGTGCTTCAGTCGCACCGGCACGACCAAGCTCGCGGTGCTCGTTCCGGACTCCGCGGCTGCGCTGAGATATCCGGTGTCCAGGAATCGCCCCATGAGTTTGTCCTTCTCACGCCAGAGGTCCCGCAGCCAGAGCTCGAACGCGTCGCGCTCGGTCTCCGGGATGTCGACTTCGACCGTGCTCTTGGCGGAGCCGTTAGGCAACACGTTCGGGTTGCTGGCCAACACGTTCCCGATCGGTATTTCGCGATTCACGTCGAATTTCCGGATGTGCATGTGAACGGCAGGCGGGGGTACACGATCGCAGAATATTGAGCGGAGGGTATAGTAGTCCTGGCCGTAACCGAGGTACGGAATTCCTGCGGCGCGAGATGAGCAGCTGCACAGTCAAGCATGCGGAAGGGCCCTTGCCTGGGTATGCCATCGTGATGTCAAGAAGCTGCAAGTTGGGAACGCGAGGCGCGAGGGACCGCAGGGAGTATTGCAAGCCAGTCGAGCGCGGCAGCAGAGTGTGGGTCATATCCGGCTGCAATAGAGCGGGGATTGTAGTCGCGTATACGCGAGATGAATCGTAATACGCACAATGCCCAGCTTGTCGGCGAACTTCTTGCTCACGGGGCGGGTGTCCTTGCTAACAAGTGTGCCCTCAGGGTACAGGATGAACGTCAGGGGCGAGTCCTCTTTCTTAGCACGGCGCGCAAGCCACGACAGGCTCTTCGAGAGGTGCAGGCGGTCGGAAGCCCATGAACGTGCGAGGAAGATGAAGTTGTAGAATTGCATGCCCTAGATACGGTGATGAGTGCGTTTCGCGGGCAGAATGGATTGGGCAAGGTGCGCACCCAGCCGACGATGGGCACCCACTTCAGACTGTTTTTCAGCACGATGAACACGTCCTTGTGCGTGCCCATCAAATATGTCAGTGACCACGCATACCACCAGTCTGCATAGATCTAAGGGGGTGGCGTTTAGTTTGTGTTAGACGGAAGGAGATGTATTGGGGAAGGCTGGAAGACGTACCTGATGGTTGGCTATGAGGACAGTCTTCTGCGGGAGGTTCAGCGAGACGACTTTCCCGCTCTTGTCTCGCTCAACTAAAGTCTCCAGCTCCTCGGGCGTGAACTTGCCCTGCCCCTCCGTCTCAAATGAGATCACGAACTCGGTCGGCGCGAACCACTGGCTCGAGAGCACTGCACCGCCGGCGACCCTGCTCAGTCCCCTATCCTGCCTCGATCGAAACGAGGATGCTGCGCACCTAACAGAGCACCAAACGCCCCCTTCGTGTATCGTATCCCCTCGTAGTAGAGCTTACGCGCTCGGCGGAAGGGCACGAGCTTCAGCGGCAGGAGGAGGACGAATTGTGATCCATTGATCATGAGGCATGCGAACAGAAAGACCACCAGGAAGAGTATCGCGTTCGCCTTCTGCACCCACGTTCGTCTGGGGCGAGACGCTACAGGGAGTGCATGGAGCTGCTGGTCTGTGGCAATGGTCATACCGAGGAGAGCCTATCCAATGGTCGCGTACTGATACAGTGGTGGTACAACAGGCCGGGGACCTGGGGGGCGTGAGCGAGAGAAGCACTGACGGTCCTATTAGCTCAGACAGCGCGATAGCGGAAGCGAGAACCCTGTAGTCAATGCCGCGGCGGGAGGAGGGGAAGGGGTATGGATGATGCACGACGCAGGACGGGCGGTTGCAGTGCGGCAGGTATGGCCGTCGGCGCGTTCGTCAGCGTGCGTACGCAGACGTGCTGCAGATGTCGTGCCCAAATCAGATGTCCGAGCAGGTCCGAGTCAACGTAAGTAGCGTGCAGCTCGTCCTCGAGTCTTCAGATATGTAGGATGCAGGGCGAGCCATGTTCAAGAGCAAGCCCGAAAAGTGCTCCGTCGGTGGACGAGCGCGTCAACGGGAGAGTCGGTGTCTGTCACTGTCGCGAGCAACCTGCGAGCAACCGTCGTGTGACTTGCAATTGTGCAGGCACGTTCAACGTTCAACTGCGTGCTTCTGCCGCGAGCTCGCATGTGCCAACTCGCGCACTCGCTAGCACAGGCAAGCACTCGCGTATCTGATCGGCGGAGGAGCGACTCGATCTCAAATGATGCTGCACAGATCTCGTTGAACCAGGTGTATGTCCGCCGACCCTATAGAATACAGTAGCTTATTGTATATGTACAATCTCGTGCACCCACTGCGGTGCATCGCTAGCATGTGAATGGTTGTCCAACAAGACCTTGTGCGTAGGCATCCACGATTAGCTGGAGGCAGCGAGTGATATGTCAGAGTACGCACAGCGAACATAGCAGCAGGGGCGACATACCTTGATCGAGACATATGTCCCCGCGACACAAATAAAGGCCCCTACGACAACCGTCGCTGTCGCTATGGTCGTTCCGATCCACCGCCGCTTTAGAGCCTCCGCTCCGCCCTTCAGATAGAACGTGTCGTACAGCCAGAAGAAACCGGCGATGCCATAAGTATACCATGACGCGAAGACCGAGGCGGTGATACCAGTGAGATACGAGAAAATGGGCACTGCGCTCGCCAAGATGAAGGCGACCGCCACGGCCACGAAGCAGAGAAACACCCATACTGACCAGCCGAGGACAGTATGTGAGTGGACGTGATGCGAGTGGCGGAACAGGCGGAGGAAGACGAGCTTCGCCGCCGTATGGGAGTAGAGGGCGCCAGCACTAGAACAATGTCAGTAAAGTGTTGAATCTGGCGAGACGGATCGACCGCTGAACGTACATGAGGAAGTTGACAAGACCGATGCCAAAGGCCGCCTTCGACCATATTGGCGGCAGGGAGAAGAGCGCCGGGGATGCGACTGTGCCCCCAAGGTAACAATAGATGACCACGCTAAAGATGACGTAGAAAGTGGTAGAGAAACCTTGGAGGACCCAAGCGGCCTGCCAAGTAGATCAGTCTCCGGTTCTACTGCAAACTAAGGCAGACAAACCTTCATGGCGTCTTCCGGTTTACGCATCTCCGAGATGAGGATGAAGAACCTGAGTTCATCGATGAGAAAAATCGAACGAATCAACGTTGACAGTCAGAGCGATGATCTCGTACATGAAATGACCTGCGTATGCGAACACCTGAAACCGCGTTCAACAGATAAGAATACTGAGACTTGACGGCGAAACTTACCGGTCCGGTGATAGCAAGGAATGCTTCGTAAAAGTTTGTAGGCACGGTGGCCACCACGACACGGTCTGGCGTGGGGTTCGCACCTGCTCCGACCATGGCGACGATACCGCATATGGTGATGAAGACGGCGCTGAAAAGACCTAGCCAGCTAAGGCGTCCCAATGTGCGCGGTAATGCGACAAAGAACGTCGCTACTGAGAATATCACGAGTAGGATGGTCGCACACAGTCCACTGTTGGATAGAGTGGACAGCGCTTGCTGACCCGAGAGGATTTCAGAGCCCTGCCAATGATAGTAGACGTCGACATAGACATTCAATATAGAGGGAAGAATGCACCCACAGTCCCGAAGATTGCGAAGATGATGGTTCCAGCAGAGAGGACTTCTCTACCGATTGGACCAAAGATGATATACCCAGCATCGCCTGACGTGTGTAACTTCAGACCAAGGAGTGGACGTCAAACAACACAGCGTACGAACCCATGTTATGCACTTCCGGGTGATTGAGCTTGAAGTCGATGAGTAGCTTCGCAGTGTACAGCGCGAAAACTCCGAGGAAGATCGTCAGGATAAGAGACGGGACGATGCCTGTTCATGGAGGTTAGCGACTTAAAGACAAGACCTGACCGTAATGGGGTCAAACTCACCCACTACTGCCATTGCGTTGGGAAGACTGAGCACACCATTGCTGACGATCTCAGCAATCATCAATGCACTCACAAACTGCAGGAGAGATGGTTAGCCAAGGCCCAATATTGTGTTGATGCCGAGAAATACTTGCGCCTCACCTGCCAACTGAGCGTCTTATAGCGGATGTCATGGTTCTCCTCATCACCAAAAACATCGACCTGGATATTGCCTTCCTTGGACGAGGATTCTGTAGACGGTTCTGTGGGCGAGCCTCTCTTCTCGATATCTACAGTCATGACAATCCGGGTCAAGGGGGGTTGGACTCAGGTTGTCGGTTCATTGCAGGCCGATGTCAAGAGCTATCTTATCAGCGTTGGTCGGCAAAGATCCTGGAGATTGGAGCCGTAGGTAGACGGCACAGACTTCGATTTCCTACAGACGTCAATACCTTTTCCCATCACCGGCGATAGATACACTAGATACACAAACCTCCGCGATTGAGATAGAGATTGGGGCAGCGTGGCTTGCAATTGACGGGTGGCACGTATGACCTGATCGAATGTCACCCGATGTTTAACCTCTCTCATGATTGAGGAGACTGCTGCGGAAGAAGGTTCGCCCTCTGCAAACGACCTCAGGGGAAGACCGGAGAACGGTTAAGACTTCGAGCGCTAAAGCGGGGCCCCGGCCCGGTGTGGGGAAGCGCCAAGGCCGCCCACGGTCTGCCAACAGCTGCCAACCTGCCTCCATCCGACGCGCTTCTCGCCTGCGGCATGGCAGGCGTGTCCATCTGTCTCCCTCTGTCACGGAGATTTGACTGTGCACGCCTCTTGACCTTCAACCACTAGCATCTCTTGCGTTTCTTGCGGCTCCCCATGCATCCCCCCGGTGACCCGCCTGTCCTCGTCGACGACCTCATCCCCATCATTATCGAGAGCAATGACCACTGGTGGCCCCGCGATTTCCAGCGGCTCGCGCTCATCTCCCCAGCATGGGTTACGCCAGTCCGAAAGCGACTCTACGCCCACCCGTCGCTACGGTCATTTCGTGCGTGCAAGCTATTCGCGCGCACACTCCTCGACAACCCCGCGCTCCTGCCGTATATGCGCGGCTTGGAACTCCGACCTGTCGCGGACAGCCGACGCGTCCTAGATGAACAGGAGATGCAGAGCCTGAGATATATCCTTGGACTGGAGGGCATCCAGGACGTCACCCTGGGCGGTGATTTGGCTCTCTCAGCCGAGCGGTTCATCCACTTCATGGCCGGCACTCGCACAATCACAACGCTCCACATCGATGGTTATTCCTTCCCGGATGACCATGCTTCCTCTACCGTCCATACCCTTCCCTCACTCGAGTGGGATGACGTGGTCGCGTTCAGGTTTCCTTTCCTCCGCAGCCTCACCCTCAGCAACGTTGCCCTCGCCGTATACCCACAGTCGATGGATCATCCCGGCATGCTCTCCCACCTCACGCTCAACAATGTCCAGCTTGTGTACGGAGCGCTTCCTGACCTTTGTCAAGGATCATGGGAGACTCTTCGTGTCTTGAAGCTGGTCGGAAAGTCGACCGTTGAACTCGACGACGAGGTCCGGTCCATGCTGGAGCTCTGTGAGAACCTCGAGGAATTACACTACGAGGCGGTTGACAGGTCTAGCCATCCATCCATCTTCGATGACGAACCGCCAACGTGCGAGTCGTTGCAGAAGCTCTCGATCTCAGGCTTCGACGTCAACCCTCTCACTTTGGAGGCCATTGCACACTCCTGTCCGAAGCTCACGGAGCTCGCTGTCTGCGGACGCATCATACGTATCCCTTCCGAGCGATGGGCTGCCTTTGTGAATTCCGGCGCGCTGCCGTGCTTGCAACGGCTGATCGCGCCCGCTGGCACAAACATACCCCCGTTCATGTATTGGTCGTCCGACCAGCACGATGAGCTCCGAGATGCTTGCAAGTCTCGGGGCATCTCACTCTTCAGCGGTGCGCCGTGCCATGTCCAGCAAGTGTTGCACTGACTGGGTAAGTGTCATTGACCTGTCTACCTGTAGAGTACTGATTCACCATTACGCTCAGGTCACTGAGGCTCTCATGATATACCCTGGAAATACGGTTCACGCCGAACGTGTTGGCATGTTCGACCAATGCATGTTACGGTGCCATTTCAATGCGTGATGGCATCCGCTTGTTGATATCCTCCTCTCTTTCGATTTTGGTTTGCCCTTGCACGCTCATGCCTTGTAATGCTTCTCTGTGATATAACTGGGAGCTTTCGTCTCTGCGCTACATATGCTGCCACACAATTACTGTACTGTAGCTACTGAATCTCACTGCACATCCTGTACCACTTTTGTACCAATAGTGTATTTCTAGGCCATGTCATATGTTGCGATTTGATTCCATCGGTGCTCGCATGTCCCTGGAGCTGAGTGCCTTGGTAGCCGGGGGCCGCCGATTAGTCTCGCGTTAGCGCACCATATCCTCGGTCAGACCCATTCAGACGCCCGGTTTGTTTTGTCTCCGTCGGAGTGCGGCGCATCCTTGTTCTCGTTCTATCACCGCCTGATACCCCGCCTATCCTCGTCGCCGTCGCCGACAGCGACGCAGGCCTGCGACCGCCAGCGCTGTTCGAGCCCGCTTTTCGACCGTCCCCCATTCCCTTTCTGTCAGCTCTGTCCGCTCATTCCCCGCCACGCTCTCTGAACTGATTGATTCACGCCAAATGTCTACCCGCGTCCTGGCCCAAGATTTCGCGTCTGCCAATACGAGCGGCTCGAGGAAACCCCATAAGAAATCGTCATTCCTGTCGCTGCGTCGTGAACAGCGGTCTCCTGCATCTCCGGAAACTAGCTCTCCGCCAGTTGGCGGAGGGCGATCCCACGCTGAGAAGTCAACTTCACCCTCTTCTTTCCATGCATTCCAGGACGTGTCCCGCCCCGTGATCTCACGTCCCCAGGAGTTAGGAGGGGGACGGAGCCATAACCGCCGCCCTTCCAAGACAGCCAGCTTGAGACACGAGCAAAGCTTCCCGCGGAGCAGCCGAGCGAGGGATAGAGAGGAGTGGGAGAAAGAGGTCCGCGACGACGACGCTCAGGAAAGTTTTCTCGCCTTTCCTACCTTCAACGAGCCGTCGCTGCGCTCCAAAGGCAGTCATAGCACGAAGGCGCGTTCGAGAGCGCAGTCAGGTCCTTCAACCAAGCGGAGTTTGACTAGCCGGGGCAGCGGCGACCTCTACAACTATCCCATCCGCGACTCCAATTCGTCCACGCTCTCTCACTTCGAGGACACACCGCAGACGCCAGTGGACGACTCTTTCTTCCGCGATCCGGTCTTCAACGACCCGGTGTTTGGAGCCCCAGTCGTGGTGGCCGCGCCCATTGCTGGGGTTGAGACCATGGACGCGCTGGTGGACGGGATGAACGGATTTGGTACGGACGACCACTTCATGGGGATGGGAGGCATGTCAGGGCGGGCCTCGAAGTTCTCCAAAAGCGGCTTTCATCCCCTCTATCATCCACCCTTACCTACGCCGCCCCCTGGTGTCACCCTCGGTGGTGCCTTGCCACGCAAGCAGTCCTCCCGGTCGCGCGATTCAGATGCTGACGAGGACGAGGAAGAGTCGTCGCGGACTCGTTCACCCCCACCCTCGCGTCCGCGCGCGAGTCACCGCCGCCCCCCTACGCGCACCCCTTCTGCCATTACCGTCACTACGACATCACCTCGACGTCCTGTCACTAGTCCTTCTCCGAGCCCGTCAACGACCGAGTTTGCTCAGCAAGCTACGTCGCCCCAGAAGACAGTAGCGCCATCTATTTCTGAGATTATTCGCGCACATGCACCTCCGGAGCAGCAGGTTCGCTCCCGCAAGACTTCCTATGCGACGAGTTATGGTCACGATAGCGTCGCCCGTACATCGATGTCCCACACGAAGCGTCGTGATTTGGAAGTGGAACTCGAAACCAAGCCTGCCGAGGACGACGTCGACCTTGTATCCAGGTCCTCTGTCGATACGCTCGCAGAAGAGATTCAGCGCACTATTCAGGTGCAGAAACGTGCCTCGGTTGCCCTTCGGCCTGTACACAAGGCGCGCTCCTTCCAGCAGCATACTGCTCCAGAGCTTGTCCGTTCCGTCTCTTCCCCTCGCTCTGAAGGCCGCCGGGAGTCCTCGATCTACTCCTATTCCACCACCATCTCTGATCAGCCGCCACTGCCTCCGCTGGACCTGATGGGCCTCACAAAGGTCCCCATCAATTCACCCTCGCAGACCATTGCACAATACCTGCGTTCCACTCGTTTGACTACGCTCCTTCGCCTGACGCGCTCTCCGCACGCCTCCCGCGGCAATCCGCTCACTGTGAGTCTCTCTGATCTCGGAAGTCCGACGGGCTTCCCTATAGTCGTGTTTTTGGGCCTTGGCTGCGTACGACACATCATGGGCCTGTACGATGAGATGGCGGAATGTATGGGCATTAGACTCATCACGATCGACCGGTTAGCAACGCTTAGTTTTGCATGGGTCTACGCGCACTGACCGTGGTTCGCAGTTGGGGCCTTGGTCGTACTGACGTCCCGAAGTCAAAGTCTGCGAGGGGTATTCCGGAGTGGGCCTCGATCGTTGAGGAGGTGCTAGATCAACTCGACATTGACCAATGTAGCATCATGGCGCATTCTGCCGGTGCCCCATATGCTATGGCCTTTGCGAACAGGTACCCTGAGCGGATCAGGGGCGAAGTTTGTCTTTTGGCACCGTGGGTCGCTGGTGGTGAAGGCGGTGAGTGTCATTCTGTGCCACATGCAGAGCTGTTAACTGACATGTCACGCGTAGGAGGATACAAGTGGCTGAAGTACGTACCGAACGGGCTGCTCAAGACCGCACAGGCTGCGGAGTGGAAGGTGCAAGCGTGGATGCTCGGCAAACCACCAACCATCGCCTTCGAAGGCATCGGCTTTGACGCTAAGTCGCCGATCTCTTCGCCCCCACGATCGGCGGCTTCATCATCCTCGGCACTGGTCACCCCAAACTCTCCTCCGCACTCCGCATCCACCATTACCCCAAGCAAGGCTGCCCAGGAGGAGCAGGAACCTCGTCCTAGCATATCATCAGCCGTCTTCTCGGAGTACGACGATCTGCGGGATTTCGAGGGCCGCTTCGACAGCTTGAGCACGCTCGGACGCAACAGCTACAGTTCGCACAGAGACCGAACGGTCAGCGAGTGTAAGCCCGGCCTTACTTCACGCAAACCCTCGAGGGGCTTCCTTGGCCGTTTCAAGTCATCCGGGTCTAGTACTCAGCAACCGCAGTGCTCCCCGAGCGATAAGCCGAGCAGCGGGCCCGGTAAGAAGCTGAAGGCTCTACGATCCATGGGTTCTCTCAAGGGTCGCTCACGGGCGAGTGCTCCGAAGACATCTGATCCGCCAGTCCCTACGCCACCGTGGATCCCGTCGCCCGTTCCTGACGCTGTTCCTGAAGTGGGCTTGGGCTTGGATCACTTTGACTGGACGGAGCCTACTGTGCTGGAAGGTCGGTCATCTTCCCCAGCGACGATGACAAGACATAAGGATCTCCCTCCTCTCGACCTCTCTCACGACACCCCCCTATCCTCACCACGAGCAAATGGTCGACGTTCAGTCTCTTTCGGTGCCACCAGTCCCTCTCCTTCGCTATCCTACCTCCAATCGCCACAGACCACCACCGCGAAGACAACGCCCACGTCAACACCCACCTCTGCTCAAAGCTTCCAGGCTGCCCTCGGTAATGCGCTCATCGCTGCGTCTCATGCGGAGTCGGCCAAGGGCACCCACAGCGACTTGCTGCAAATCCTGAACCACGACCGACTGCCGTTGGGCTTCTCCTACACCGCTTACCCGCATAGCGTGCGGGTGTGGTATGGTGACCGAGACGAGAGGATTGCCGAGCACGCTGTTCGGTGGATGGAGAGTGCCATGGGACTTGATAAGTGTCAAGTGAAGGTCGTAAAAGGCGCCGAACATGCGCTCATGTTCAAGAGCAGTGTAGTCATAGAAGTGCTGGAACATCTGGTTGAGTTTTGGCGTGATTGTGAGTATCCTCCATACGATGCACACTAGGGGAGGTTGAGCTGACGTTGGACTCCGAATAGGGGAATGATCGTGTTTTATTTCTTGCTTGCTCCCTCCCTGTTGTCCACTTCGTGGTTGTTGGATTACATACCGCTTCCTGCAGATACCTCTTGGCACTTGCCATTCAATCGCTGTCTAGTCATTCGCTCCATTCGCAATACTCGCATCGTTGCACGCCTACCTTCAATACTACTACGTTATGCGTCACCTCACGACCCTTGGATTAATCGCCCACATATCACCCTTCTATCCATAATTCTTGTAGGATGGCACAGTTGGCCTAAACTTCAGTTGTACAATTTGTTCGTACGTTCCGCCACGCCCGTCTCATTAGTTAGCACACCGTACGTACGTATACCTCAAAATGTTGACGCGTTGTTTGACTGTCAATAGATAATGGCTTAAACTTGACTAGTTCTGTATGAACGAACGCAATGAACGCAGGTGGTGTATCTCATTAGCAGGGAAGGTAAGTGTTCAATACATATGTCGGTCAATGTCCAGAAGGGCATCATGCAATTGGTGAGGTCGGTGAGGGTGTGCGCGGCACACGACTGATCCACGGGGCGGGGGGCTTGGCAAAGCCGACCCTCAATGGACTCTTCGGAGGAATAGCAGCTGAAAATAACGCATCAGTACTGAATTCGCTGTAAGAAGCAGTCTCGATGCTTACGAGGAGCGCGGGGAGGTGGTGCTGCAAGCACCTCATCCACAGGAGAAAGTTCGTCAATGGGGATGTTAGCAGGGACAGTGTCTGCGAAAGGGTTCTGAGGACGCATCGGCGCAAGACCAATTGGACCCGAGATGATAGCAGTTGCTGGGACTTCGCGCATCAACCCATTGGCACCACCTTCTGGGTCCGTTGGAGGTGGCTGACTGCGTAGCAGCAACCAGACAATCGCCGCGAGCAGCGAGAGGACGACCAGGGATGCGATGACTGCGACAACGATGATGACAGTCCTCGAGACTCCCCCTGAAGGAGCGGCCCCATTATTGGACGGCGCAGAGGTTCCGCTCCCGGTGGCCGCGGACGATGTGTTCGAGCTAGACCCAGCGGTAGACTGCGCCCCAGTACCACCACCTGTGGCTGAGGCCGTGGCACCGGAACTGCCTGAAGCGGCTCCGCCAGTTGACGTTGATCCTCCAGCCGTCTGGGATGCACCCGCGGTGCCACTGCCACTGCTACCGGTTGGGCTTGGGGTCTGGCTGGTGCCACCACTCCCGTTGCTGTCTGTGGCGGATGATCCTGCTGTTGTGCTCTGTGTCTGAGTAGCTTGTGAGGTACCAGTGGGTTGCGTTCCAGATCCAGTTCCCGTCACAGTTGCTTCCGTGCCCGAGGTGGCCGTCGCGGACGTCGTCTGGGAATTTGTAGCTTGGCTACCCGACGCCGAGGGCGCTGTGGTCGTGGCTCCGCCGGTGACACCGCCAGCACTGGACTGGCCCGCGATAGTCGACGGGGAACTGGCAGTGTCCGAGGGATTCGGACCATGTCTTGCGGTCGCTGTGATCGTCGGGATGCCACCAATACCTCCATCGGTGGAAGTGGTGCTTGTCGAGGTAGAATTGTCTACGGGGTGGAGATAAGGCAAAGGATAGAGACGGGGCAAACAAACGCACCCAATGCCCCAATAGTCATGATGAGCGAGTCAAAGGTTATCTGACTCGTATGTTTGAAGCGGTCATCTTCCAGGTTAACAACGGTGAGCGAATGGGTCACGGTGGGGTCCAGGTCGGTGAAGGAGAACAATGTTCGCTAACAGTTCATGCAGGGACCCTAGACTAAGCCTTACGGACTATCACCAGCAGACGTATCACTCACTGGAGGCTGAGTCCCGGTCTCCGTGTCATCATGGGCGTCAACGACGATGGTATGCGCCCCAGAGCTGCAGTCTATGCAAGCAAAGTACAATGCTCCGCCAGCGATCGTGAAGCCTTGGTAAAAGACCGCAGTGGTGTTTTCTACGAGGCCGGAGTGTCAGGAAGCGCCCATGTCAATGTAGTGCGACTGATCGAAAGCAGGTACACTCACGCGGCAAGCTAACCTGCAGCTCCTCATTCTGCCCATCCGCGAATGCGAACTGTTGACCTGTCTTCCCAAACGTCGCCATGCGCCAACCAGGGGTGAAGGAGACCAAAGGACTGTCGAGACGGATCGTAGCATTGAGGGGCGCGCCAGCCGCAGTCGAAAGCAATGTCGTGAGAGAAAAACTGATTAGGAGAAGCTGAACATATACAGAGAAAGAGAGGAAGGTCATCGAGTAAAGCCGACGGGAATGCCCAGCATCCCGCTCGGGCAGCAGCGAGAAAGAAAGCGAATGCGGAGGAAGGGCTCGGGGTGGCGAGTGTCCGGGAAGGACGAACTCCAAGGCGCAGGCACTGCGCGCGAGGCCTTTGACTCTCAGGAGCTGTCCAGGTCATCATCATCATCAAAGTCGACATCCTGGGTATCGGACGTGTTGCGTCGCCTTTCCAAGGAACGGAAGGGTGGTACGAGAGCCAATGGGGAACGAGCTGCGGTGATGATCACCCCCGAGTCCTTGTTGATTGTTACCCACCTCCGGTGACGGAGTGGCTATGTTCGCAACGGAAGCGGAGATAGACACTCACTCAAGGTTCGACGCGCGGAAGTCGACATGAATGGGAAACTTGGCAAGCTATACAGTGAACGAGTAGTGTTGGTTTGCTATTGTACAGGTGAGTGGACTAGCGATACAGCAAGGAGACATACTGATGTACACGAGGTAACACTAAGCGCGACGTTATCTCGTTTTTAGAACTGATGTCCGAAGGCACATCACACGCCAAAGGGGAACGTCTCGTCTTGTTCATCCTTCGGACCCCTCCAGGTATCTTCCGCTTCCAGGGGCTGGATGCCTCTTGATTCCCGAATGTGAGCAACAGCGTCGTACTGCTGAGCAACACTGCACCTCGAATAGTGCGACGGGATCTCGGTGAGTCGCCTATAGATAACGCCGATGAACCGTTGGTAGCGGGGACGGTCCAAGAAACTGGCCGACGCAGCACCGTGCGTTAGTCTACTGCGTGTAGAGCAGCCGTAGGTACGTTCGATAACTTACTCTGACAGGTCCTCGGACACCGGCACTTTCTTCGTCACTACTTTCTCGTCGGTAGTAATGCGGTGCGTGACGACATAACAATCATCGTCACACCAGTTGTCGAAGACGGCCTCAATGGAATTGTCGATGGGAGGGTTCATCTTCTGCAGGAAGGCAGGTTCGTCCCAGTTGTGCGCAGCAGTCACTGAGAAGTCATCGTGCAATGAATACGCGAAGCGAAGAAAGTACATCATATGAGACCTACCGGTTCCCCGGTTAGTGAGAAATCCGATGTTGAAAACCTGGTCGTTCCCGAAGATCTCACGACAACGCTGACCGACATTGATTTCACCTAATGTGTGCGAGCACATGTGAGCACGAGGCCTCCTGCATATTGTACGTCAACTTACGTCGTCTCTTACCCATGTCGGTAGCTCTCGCATCTCCTACATGAGAGTTGTGAGCCCACACGACGATTTTCGCTCTGCCGGAACCGCTCTCATCACCCAAAAACTGAGCAATACCCGTAACAGTTCTAGCGAAATGATCATCACTGCTTTCTGCGTCAGAAACACGGGGAAATGCCCAAGTCGTGAAGACCTACCGCAAATTCCAGCTCCGAACGTCTTCCGTCATCATTGTGCGATAGTATTCTTCTGCGTCCTTCACGACTAAAGCGTTCATCTCTGCGACGAACTGTTCTTCGCGAGGATGCCCGTTCCTGTTACCGGCCATCTCTCGCTCGATATGCTTATGGCGGTCACGTAAAAGTGCCTTGAGGTTGTCTATGACTTCACGATGGCAGTCCTAAGAAGCAGAGTGGGAAACTTCGCCAACGTCATCAATGTCAACGGACACCTACCTTCTTCAAGCCGAACTGCGTCTCGTAAGCATATCTCATGGTGTCCTCCCCGAAACGTTCGAAGCAGTTGTACCTTCCATTCACGAATTAGCTGGACATGAGTGCAGAGAATGTCTCACGTACTTCTTCCGGGCAGCCTTCGCACCTTCCGGGTCAACCCTCTCCAGATACTCGATCACTTGTTGCGCGGACCGGTGCAATGAGTATAAGTCCATGCCGTAAAACGAAACCGTCTGATAGCGGTCGCCTGTGGTGTGGACGACCTTCTGATTGTGTTGCTTGAGCCACTCGATGAACGGAGGCATCACTTGGTTCTTCCACATCCACTTCGGGAACCTTGCGCATACTTCCAGTTAGCCCCGGCTCAGATAGGACCCGAAGGCTTCAAGGCGCACCTTTCAAACTCAGCGAGAGAATCGCGGGCATTCTTGATATTCCCTGACCGGTCTTCTCCCCCATGGATGTATCTTCAAAGTCAGACAAACCGGGTGAGCAACACGCGCGACAAGCCACTCTTCACATCACCTGTTAATCCTAAATGCGTCCGGCCAGTCTGCTTCTACCGCCACGGCTGTGAAGCCCTTTTCCTCGATCAGACGTTTGGTGATGTTGGCCCGGTGAGCGTAGAATTCATATGTCCCATGGGAGCCGTCTCCGATTAAGACGACTTGGGCATCGCCTGCCGCGATGGGCAGTAAGCGGAACAGTGTTTCGCGGGACGGGACACGAGGCAGACTTACCGATGGCAGTGATGAGCGGGTCATATGAGGATGAGGCAAAAGAGAGCCGATGGGAGTGTGCTCGGAGGAGTTCCTTCTCTCTGATTGATTCGGCCACCATGTTGCAAACAGCAGGCAGGCGGACTTTGTTTGGAATCGACGATAACGAGAGCACGACGACAGCGGTGGTATGCTGGAAATATGCACAAGACGGAGAGAGTGTCTGACGCAGCTTTTATGGAGAATGTACCGAGGTGGAGACATTGTGTATATATGACGTCCGAGAGTGCGTCGCGTCGCGTCTGGGCTCGGTCACCTGCGTGGCTGCGGGCGGGGGACGTCGGAGAACATGACGACGACGGCGCAGACGGTGCTGGGCGCGGAGGGACTGGGCAGCAGGCTAGGCATTGGCATTGGCATTGGAAGCAGGGCATACATACTACTTAGCGTCCTCGGTCAATCGAATTAATTATCTGGGGGGACTTATTAGGTAATCGGCGGGCGTAAGAGATCGCCCGTAGCGTGCAGGCTACGAGATTGGATCGGGCACCCCTGCCGTAAATGTGGCGGAAACAACGTTTGGATGCAAAGTGCCCAGAGGCCATCACCTCTCCCGCCCTCCCTCTCTTCGACCACCACCTCTCCGAGCCGCGCACCCCATGCCGCCGTCAGGGTCAGTCGCGTCCTCCGCGTTCCCCGCGTCGCGCTCACTGTTCTACAGCTCGTCATCGCAGCACAAGAAGAACCTCGCCGTCAAACGCCAGGACGGTGAACCCCTCACACGCGTCGACCTCCAGTATGACCTCCTATACTCGCTCTTTACCGACAAGCATGCCGTCTTCACCGATCCATATACCACTATACGCGGTGATCCTGCCGGTACCAAGGTCACCTTCCGCGACCTCTATGTGAACGCGTTGATCCACTCCCCGCGGTGCTCGAAGGCGTCTCGAGATAAAATCAGGGAAGCCCCCGACTTCGGCAACGAGTTCGCTATGATATCGCTCCTTTCCAATGTCGGCAGAATCAATACGACGATGGCCTGTGAGTTCCACTCCGTCTCCCCTGTCGCGAGCGTGCATGCACGCGCACAATCGGTGCCCCATGCCACTGTATGCCACCAATTCATGGCACTTATGCCGCCAAATGATCGGCAAAGAAACTAACCGTGCATTGTCTCTACCAGTCTTTCCCGAGATGAAGACCGCTCTCAGAACGTATCATCCCGTCCCTGCTCTGCAACGTACGAATGGGAACCTCCAGGATGCTCCCCGAATAAAGAATATCCTCAAGACGTGCTTCCTACCAGACGAGGCCCAGGGAATGGTCACCACCCCAAACGACGTTCTCGCACGGTCTGTGAGTATGACCTCTTTGTCTTGTCTTGTGACCTAGCCGATGTTCATGTCCGTTTCTGGAGCGCTCTGGGAAGGTTCCTCCGACCAGCATAGTCAACCTCATCTTCGTCTTTGCCAGCCACTCCGTAGTAAGTTGTTGCCAACTCAAATATAGCGCATTGTATGTGGCTGACTGTTGCCTTACCTGGGATGGCTATAGGAGATCGCACGAACTCACTTTGCACCCCGTGCGCCCGTTGAGTTCTTAGACCTCTTCACCCCGGTGAATGTGTCTTCCCAATCGCGCGCACGGGCGTTCCTCTGGCTCTGCCACCACTTCCACGAGGCATCCACACCCAACCCCTTCTCCGATGCGGACCCTGAGGGTTATTCTGACCGAGCGCCACCGTTTGTTCAACTTTCTAGGGAAGAGGCCGCGGCGGAGAACGTGGACACTGCAGAGGAACATCAACGCGGATTGGACATGGCCGACCTTCGGAGACGGTTCCTCGAAACGAAGGCCAAAGAAGAGCTCGCGAAGGATTCGGAAGGCGAACTCGCAAGACCCCAGACTAGTGGCTCGAAGGGGCGCGGCCGAGGGAAGGGCAAGGAACTTGCCGATATAGGCCCCGCGTTCAGAACGAGGGAGGTCTCTCCTGCGGATAGTCAGTATTCCATGCCTTACGCACACAGGGAAGAAGACATGTTGGAGGGTATGTCTGCCGTTACCGGAACTTGACATCCACTAAATCTTCGCACAGGACCAGGACGGCCGCCATTGCGACGCGTTCCATCTCCCCGTCCACAATATTTGGGCGATCGTCGCCCCCCTACTCCGCCGTACAGGCGACATCCGCTCCGTGACTACTCACCGGAAGCAACAGCCTCTCCGCGTGCTGCTGCCGACCCCTACCCACGTCGACCGCTGAGCCCCAACGTCGACCCCTTACAACATAGTAATGGGAAACCACTACGGACCCAGTCGCGGAAGCCTCGAGGACATGCTTCGCAGACCCCTCTTTTCGTGCACGAGCCCTACCAATACCCTTCTGGACGGCCGTCATATTCCCGGCCGGTATATGCCGCACCGAAGTACGCACCGCCGTCACCCGAGACACCAAAGCGTACGATGCTTGAGCGTGAGTGTTCCGTGCTGAATAGTCCGAGTTGACTTTGTCTTCGCGTGGCACATTCTAACTGAAATGGCCTCCTCCGCAGAGGCTTGGCATGTCTCGATGACAACAGACCCTTTGATGGATTCTGACGACGAGATGTACGTTGACGAAAACACTCGACTTGACTATGGTGTGTCCTTGTTCGGCTTCGATGTGTCCACGTCTGCTCACACCCTGTTTCATTTTTCTCTCACAGTGCTCCGTTTACGTATCATCAGCCGTTTGCGTGGCAAAGAACCCACGCCGCCCCGAGAACTCGGCCCAACATATAATATGAACCCCGTCAACCCAATGATCGCGCTCGGGACGCGATGAGTGGTCTTGTCCACATATGTCCGTGACCGAGACTCGAGCACCACGTCTGAGGCGGCATCTAGGCAGCCAGTTTCCCTGCGATCCTGTATAGGCCCCCATCGTCATCCAACATCATTCGTCCATCACACCTTCATGCACTATTCCATATTGCACTCCGGGACCATACCAATCCACCACCGTTCCATACCACTCCTCATCATCTTTCATCAAGCTTTCAATCTGGAACTCGTCTGTATGTTTCACCGCAAATCGGGTTGCCTCCTGCACCAAATTGGCATCTTGGCATACCCCCTCCCCTATCTATCTCCTCACTTTGTGTATTAACTTCGCATTCTCTCCATGCCCATGCCCACCCCACAGTGTACCCCTGGAATTGCATCTGTCATCTGGCCTGTGGCTGCGTTTTCGTTCATGCATGTATGTACTTGACAGTCCCCCTTATAGATCATCTGTGTCCTTTCGGCGGTATGCTGCAGCGCCAAACCTATCTGAAGCCCGCGACGTGAGGACAGCGCTAGAGATGATCTGACTCTGGTTTATTATATGTACAAGAAAGGTGAATGCGTGGCGGCCGTGATCCAAGGTAAGCTCGAGAAGCCAGAAAGCGTGAAAAAAACAACATAACTATATACGAGGAAGACTCGGAAAATGGAGGCAAACATCTATCCCGTGAGCATAATTGTACACGATGCGTTGCGTAGAAAACACGTCAAACTGCCCGCCCAGAGACCAACACCCACCAATCGTAAGACAAAAACAGAAGTGGTATGTATGAATGCATGCGGTGTGCCGTGCCTGTGTGTCCTGCCGAATGTATATACGGTGTCTGCCTGTGGGTGAAAAGAGTACACGCTGGATGAGCGACCGCCAGTTTCATGATATTCCTTCCTGATTCGTGTTGATTGCTGTTAGAGATCCCGTCCATCCGTCCCTCCTTCCAAGCGCAGCGATGTGCAAACCAATGGGCGCCTACTCCGCGAGCCACTTCTCGCACTTCTTCACGTATTTGTCCAAGAGGAGGGCCATATCGCGGATGACAAACGTGAGCACTACCTTGGCGAAGAACTCGGATGCGTGCCTGAGCTTGTTGTCGAGCGCGGCACGGATGTCGGGTGGGAACGCGGCATAGAGGGGCGCGATGGCGCTTGGAGATGCGGCCTTCGTGTGCTCGTCGAGGATTTGGGCTGCTAGGAAGAGCTTCGATAGGCCTTGCACATACAATGCCGGCGAGTCGAGACTGATGAGTGATCCATTGGTCAGTATCACATGGGAGGGCAGAAAGACGGTTAAGATCGGACGCACTTCTTCCCGTTCGTGATTTTGTCGAATTGTCGAGTAAGACGTCCTCCCCAGGAAGTGACCTGCCAGACACGACGCGTCGGATCACATGCCTCGAGGCAGAGAGATGATAAGCACTCACGCCACTACTCTTCTTGGTGATGAATCCCTCCCCAACTCCCAGCTTCTTCCCGAACTGCCCAACGACACCATCGCACACAGTCGAGAAGTCTTCCAACTTCGATGCCCAAGACTCTCCCTCCTTCCTCCCGATCGCTCCAATGCCCATGGCCATCCCACTGCTCACATTGCCTGCACCGAAGTACTCCGCGCTCCAGTGCTGGAGCTCTTCGAGTGCTGAACAGAGGACCTCGACGACACGGATCTTTTCGGGTACGTTTGTGAGCTTCGCGCCTCCTTGCGACCACACCTCTTGCGGGACATGTAGACGCCGTGTGATGTAGCCACCGGTTTTCGACGTCATCGTCTGTCGGAGAAGGAACATCATATGGTAAGGTTTGCGTTGTGGGTCTGGCGGTGCCGATGTTGGCAGGGGAGAGAGTGGAGCAGCGGGTATATTCGCGTAGGGTATCGGTGGTGGAGGGACGAGCGGCGGAGAGGTGAGCGAAAGGGCCGACAGCGTCAGTGGTGGTGAGAGGATCGCCGTGTTCACGGTAATTTGCGGTGGGGCGGAAGGATTAAGGCGAGAGGGTATCGAGACTTTCCTAGGTGCTGACGAGCCGCCTTGCGATGCAGGGTAAGGAGATGGGTACGAATTAGCAGTTACAATGGAGGGACGCCTACCCGGCTGGGATGACGCACGACTACGTCCGCCAATCCCTAGACTTGACACAGTGCTCGCAGGCAGGGCCGACGCCATGCGTGTGCCCATGTTCGGCACAGAGGCTGCTGACGCTGTCGAGTCGGTGGGTGACGGGGCATCCGAGCCGGACGTGGGAGGGGCGGAAGTCTTCGTTCTGCGCTGAGAGATGGTGCCCATAGCCGGTGAGGTGTTGATTAGCGTCGGCTTGCTAGTGGGTGTCACCTCCGACCGAACCGATAACGTGGATCCCCCCCGTGGTCGAGGCGTCATGAAATTACCTGGGCTACCAGGAGCCGGAGGCGAAGAAGGCTCTAATGTACCAGGGTTCCTAGGAGTGGCGGCATCTATGGCGGACGGAGGCGGTAGTGGTGGAAGCGGAGGAGACGAGCCATGTTGCTGATGTGGGTGCACGTTCAATCGGGATCTTGAACGAGGTGGCTCCTCAATAGGATGGGTCGATTCATGGGAGACGCCGCTATCGAGCGACTCTTCGCGGAGAGCAGCTAAACGACCACCTGAACTAGTGCGTTTGTGGCTTATCGAGTTACCGCGCGAGCGGACGATGTCAACTGGACGCAAGGTCTGTGTAGGCGTAAGCTCAGAGTACTCTGCTCGTGTGGGTGATGGGGCCGGCGGAGGCAGGGTGGTTGGGGGAGGTGCTGGAGGGGGCAGGGTTGATGACGCGCGGGGCCTAGAACGAATGACTGATGTACGCGATCCAGTTGTCGATCCCACTGGTGAAACAGATACTGGCGCCACAGCAGCAGCGTATGGATGGACTGGGGAGGCAGTTCCGTGGGCGGGATGTAGCGGGCGCCCAGACGCGAGAGGCGAGAGATTGGTGTAACTGCTATTACGGCTCAGGGAACCCTCATCGTCCGTGACATTGTCCGCTCGCGCTGTCTCGGAAGAGAAGCGGCTCTCTCGCTCACGCGATCTTGAAGGGGAGTGGGGGTGACTGCTGACATCAGAGGCTTCTGAAGTCGGCGATATTGAGGATGGAGAGGAGGGACGGGTCGAGTCGCTTGAGACAGATATAGAGGATCCAGATGGAGGCGAATGTGGGGGGAGGGGGATGTCGTAGACAACGCTTAGAATGTTCATACGATCCGCGTACGTATCATGCTGCATGCATGGACAAGTCGCTTAGATCTGGGCACAAACACCTGGAAGTATTGCCACTCACGATGGATTTCAGCCGTCGCACTTCCTCCTCTTGAGCCACCACACTTCGTCTTCTCCCATTCCTGCGTCGTGAGCTCTCTGTGCTGTCCTCGCCCCTCATCACCCGCTCCATCACTTCACTGAGCAACGCCACGCTCTTCGCGTACGCCATGACCGCGCCATGGGGATCGTCGTTCGTCGAGTCGAGTCGTACCGCTTCTCGCGCGAGCTCGAGAGCCTTTGTCAGAGCCCGTCGCGAGGATGGCCTGGAGTTGGACGACCTCTGGTCGGTGGGTGGCATGAGAAGCCTATCCGCAGAAAGTTCCTGTGCGGGCGCGGGCGGCTGTGCTGTAGGGGAACGGAGGATGGATGGCGGGGGTGAATCTGCAAGATTGTCGGTAGAGGAGCCGCTCAGAGTGGGGGACGGGTAGCCCGTGTTCGAAACGGATGCGTATCGAGCTTGGGAGAATGCGGTGACTGCAGCGAGGCCGGGCGAAGGGGATGGGCGGGAATATGTTGCGTTCATGTTGGGAACATCGGAGGCTGATCCTGATGCATCTGGCATCCCATCATAGGGCTCGTAGCGTGATAGGCCCATAACAGGGGGCAGACTGGGGATAGGCTGTGAAGGCGGCGGGCCAGGGGGAGGAGGGGGAGTGTGCCCCGCGGTTGAGCGACGGCGCGACGCGAAGTTGGACGAGGTAGCTACCGGTGAGGTTGAAGACCCATTAAGCGCCGCTGTCCCCCAGTCTCTCCCTCTGTGCATCGCAGACACCGGCCGACTGTCGTAGTCGAGTTCCATGGCGGTTGTGCAGGTTATGCAGGTTGTGCGAGGCAGGCCGTGCGCAGCGGACGCGTCGTATTTCTCGTCCGAGCAAGCAGGCCGTCAGAGTCCTAAACCGGGAGAGTCGCTTGTTCGAGCAAACAAAAGCCCCGTTATAGGCTAGCAACTCGTGTGTGCCGCTATTGTTCGAATATAAGACGGCAGGAAGAGCACGGGCGGCGAGACACGACTGGCAGAGCAAGGCGAGCGGACGCGTTGGCCGACCAGTTGTACAGTTCGGGAGTTGCGGGAATGGCTATATCGGTTACCGAGGTGGTCGCGCCACAAACACTTTGGAGATAGCACTGGCAAGATATTTTGATCGGCAACGGTCTCAGTGCATGTATGGCGGCGGCGGCAGGGGGCGGAGGAGGACAAGGCGATGTTGTCGAGTGTGCGGGGAGAGAAGGAGCGAAAGGAGACAGAGACGGGGATCGGCAATAGTTCGAGCCCAGGTGGTGGGCCGTAGCCGCGAAGTGCAGTCGCTTCCTGCCAATATCGCGCTTGCCACCAACTTGCCACCTTGGCGGTTGTCGGCTCTTATTATAAGGCACGCGCCGTGGTCACTACGTTCACCCCGACACCGAGGCCCATCTCGTCTCCCGCTCTCTCAAGCGTCGCCCACCGCGAGCTGCCAGGCGGAGGAGCGGCCCCAATGTCATGCACCCCGCGCCGTGCAATGTAAGCTACCGAATCAAGCGTCGCGACGCGCAGATGTCCTGCGAATCCGATGGACGCAACCATGCGTCCGGGAGCACTCGCATTCAGCCAACGGCTTCCGTAGCAGATGGTCATCTATTTCTGATCATCACGCTCCCTTCCCGCACGGTATCTTTTCCGCCCATCACGCCTTCTAGGTTCCATGTTCAATTTAATGCCGGGATTCATAAACGTCAAAGCCGTTGCGCACTCCACACTCGAGAACATATGCAATACGGCATGAACATCGCAGAATGCGAGACAGACAGAACTACTAGGCGAGCAAAAGGAGCGGAAGGTCGTCGTACTACCAACGCAGGTCTGCACAAACTCAGAGCCGAAGGAGAGGAGGAGGAGCGAGTAACAACATGGTGCAAGATCGAGTATCGCGGGGCTAGTAAATGAGACAGTTATAGTATATCATCCGGAATACGAACCCACAGCCGGTGGGAGAACAATGAGGGTGAGCCAAACAGACAGGGTATACCAAAAGCTTGTAAGCATTTTCGACGGTACCACCAAGAAGCGGTATGAAATCACTCGCGGAACTCCGACTGTGAGCCCTGCGCAGCAAGCCGGCTCTCGAGATTCCTGAAGATTATGATATGAACTTTCCAGTCTTCACGTTGGCTTAAGCATAACACCCACCTGAGCGATTCCTCCTTCGCCAACAACTCCTGCCTCTTCTCGTTTATCTCGCGCTGGACGCGAAGCTCGATCTCGCGTAGCTATGGAAGGTAGATAGTGCATTAGGGTGCTGCCGAAGACGCATGAGAAGAATGCTACAGACCTTCTCCTCCTCCCGGCGGAGTTGTTCCTCCTTGAGGCGAACGCTCTGGTTTGCAAGCTCCTCCGGAAGAATGGACGAGTCCCTGCAAGCATAGCTATTAGTAATAGTAGCGCGTGTGACGGAAGGGAAACAACGCACTGAGTGTCGGAGTGGACAGTCCTGGAGAGCTTCTCGGTACGATACGTCTCATAAAGCACGTCGTGGGTAAGGGCCTTGAGGTCGGCCAGATGGGTGCTATAGCGAGTCATCAATTCGTTGCGTTACACAACTCAAACGATCGCACTCACTTGAGCAGAGCGCCACGGAGGCGGCTGAAGTCACAGTGCTTCGGGTTGTCAACCTCGGCGATACCCCAAGGGTAGATCCTGGCACGGACGGGCTGGCCGTCGATCTCGATCTCTTCCTCAGAGCCAATGATGGAGAAGGGCATCATGGCCTACATGGCATGTCAATACTAATGTCTCAAGAGAGTACAAAATAGAACGCACGCGGAGCTCACTGTTGTCCTGAATGGTATCCTCATCATCTTCCTCAATGTCGTAAGGGAAGTTGTACACGGGAATGTCGTAGTACTCGATATCCTCCATGATCTGGTTTATTTGACGTGAATTCATACTTACAGCCGCAAAACGCAGTCACGGTCACTTACCCGCTTCTTGAAGCCGCGGAGTTCGCTCGGGGTGAGTGAGTCGGCCTTGCCAATGACGGGAATGACATTGACACGAGGGGAGAGGCGGCGCATAAGCTCGATATCCATCTCCCTCAGACTGCGAGGCTCTGCGTCAGACATCAGGTCTAAGAAGCAGTTGAGATTGGACATACGCGTGGCCAGTGGGAGGGATGAAGTAGAGAAGGGCGTGAACTCGGTTGTCCCGGAAGCGAGGGTTACGCTTGATACGAGACTCTTCGGCGAGGATGTCATCATACTGACGCTCGAGGTGGCCAACAATCTCCTGGAAGCTGATGGGGTAAGGTTAGATCGATTGCGTTCGGCAATGCTGGCCAGCGGTAATACGTACGCGAACTCGTTGTCAATGTTGTCGCCAAATCCGGGGGTGTCGACAATGGTGAGGGCAATGCGGACACCGTCCTCCTCAAGCTCTGCGTGCAGACAAGTACAGACATAAGGGACGGACTCTACGCGTAACACGAAGGTATGTACGCACCGACATTGACAGGCTTGATCCTGATACCCTCCTCAACATGGGCAGTCTCGGGGCTGTCGCAGACCTTGTGGGGGAGCACCTCAGATTCGCAGAGCGTGTTCACAAAGGTCGTACGTCCAGTGCCAGATGCACCTATGTAACCATGCTCTCGTTAGCCTGACGCGGAGGAGGGAATACGGGGGCACGACGCGAGTGCACGGGGCGTCCGTGCGCGTTGGCAGGGAGAGTTGGGCGCGAAAGGACATACCGACAACCATGACGGTGAACTGGACACCCTTCTTGACCTTGTTGCCCCTGCGTCTGCCAGCGAACGACATGATGGATGGAGAATGGAGATGAGTGAGAGAGACGAGCTGGGCGACCGCGACCGCTTTTTCGTGGAGGAACACGAAGGCAAGGTTGGGTCGCCTGGCGGCTTCAAACTCCGCCCTCTAGGCGGGCGCTTCGCTGCGCGGACCTTTCCTGCGTACAGGCGCCCGATCTGGTTCCATTCCGCTACTCACCACTATCGCTGCGGCCCTTCCCTGCGTATATGCTCGCCGCACCCTCCTCTTCCATCGCATGCTGCGCCAGGAGATCTATAATTCTGCATTTTGCAAGACATATAACGACTTCGAACGTCCAGCACTCTGCATCGGCCGGCGACGGTGTCTCGCTCAAGAAACCGAAGGTGACCAGAAAGAAGTACGCGGAACTCCCGACGGCACGCGTTCTTCCAGATGGTACTGCAGCTGCTCCCCTCGGGGAATGGAATGGCGGACTTAGGGAGCTAAATGTCGCGTACGAGCATGTCCCCCCTTCCATACGTGCGCACCTCCCTGCACACGTCAATATATTACTCTCTAACACCACACATCCCAACGCGGTTGCCTGTGCCAGCGGAAGAGGCGTGTCCTTCAGCCCCCGAACAACCCGATGATTGCGTAAAGGGTCCAGAGCGGCTTTCGGAGCCAGATATAAGCCTGGCATCGACTAGTAAACAGAGAAGGAGGCGTGCCAAGGTTGTGAATACAAGCTCGGAGGCGACCGAAGACACGCCCCCCAGTGACGCTACTCCGAGGACCAGACGAAAACGCCGTACAGCGGTACAAGCGGATGAAGGTACTGTCGTTCATGCAGCACTTGTACATGCGATCAACTAGGCACTCCAGACTCGACTCCCGATCCTCCAAATACCCCTCTCGCTACGGAGGTCCTGGAAAACCTGGCTAGGTATCCTCACTGCATCTTGCTTACACGTGTCGGACAATTCTATGAGGTTCGGTTCCCGCTGCCACGCTTTCCTTAGACTGAACTGATTGGTCGCATGCTTTCTAGTCGTACTTTGATCAAGCTGCAGAAGTCTCCCGTCTGCTGAATATCAAACTCACAAAGAAATCATGGGCCGGCCAACGCATACTCATGTGTGGCTTTCCGCTCATGTACATCAACAAATACCTGAGGGTACTCGTCCAACAGCACAACCGCTTCGTGGCCATGTGCGAAGAGTTCCCCCGCAACCCGACTCTTGGCGCGAAGGGCGGGTTTGACAGGAGGGTCGTGAGGATAGTCACCCCCGGGACCCTCATTGACGAACCGTTCTTGAATCCCTATGAGAACAACTACCTGCTCTCCGTTTCTCCTGCGGTAGCGGCCTCGACCGAGTCCACTCCCTCGTGTACCGCGGTGGGTCTGGCTTGGATCGACGTTTCTACCGGCGAATTCTATACGAAGCGCACGACCATCGGCGCCGTTCAGGATGAGCTTGTGCGCATCAGCCCCAAGGAGGTGATCATAGATGAGGGGCTCGATGAGCGTAGTCCAATACGCACGGCCATCTCTGAAGAAAACTACTTCATGTCTTGTTTCCCTCTGACGGAGGAGCTGACAGACGCATTGAAATCGTCTGCTGGCGCTGCAGAAGACTTGAGCCCAGATGATATCACCTCTCAAGTAAGGGCGTCCGAGGAGATCCTCCCCACCTCGCTTTCGGAGGAAGAGAGCGCCGCAGTCAAGCTTTTGACAGCGTTCATGCACGCGAACCTACTGGAGCACATGCCTACCCTCAGTGCGCCCAGTAGGGAGTCTGTCAGCCCCAGGATGCAAATCGACTCACACACTGTCAAGGCTCTGGAGATCCGCGAAGGCATGCGTGAAGGTGGGGCGGCTGGCAGTCTCCTCAGCGTCATCAAGCGAACAGTCACGTCGAGCGGTACCCGCTTACTTTCACGCTGGCTATGTGAGTTGTATCGCCTTGAGGTGGATCGGAATGCTGATTATTTGGCATGCAGGTTCGCCCAGTACATCCGTCACGGAGATCAACGCTCGTCAGTCATTGGTCGCTTTCTTCCATGCTCGCCCCTTCCTCCGCCAGGATCTACTGCAGAATCTTCGCGATGCGGAGGATGCCACTCGCATCGTCCAGAAGTTCCTCCTTGGGCGCGGGACCTTCCAAGACCTCACTGCTATTTGCACGACCATCGATACATGGTCTTTAGTCAAGGAGAGGATCCTCATGGAGAGACGGATGGACGAACGAGGGGGTGAGGCGGTCGACGAGGCAGAGTGGAAGAGCATCGGTGCCCTGATGGAGAGGCTGAGTGACCTTGATGGTCTCGTCGGGCGCATCCGTACCGCTCTCGTTGCACGAGAATCGACTATCTCAGATAGCGAAGCTGCGTCGGATGAGTTACCTCCCCCAATGCCCATACGCGATCCGCGTAACCCACTGGGTATAACGGATTGGATGATCAAACCAGAGTAAGGACTACATCCGCTCGACAGGTTGGTGCTTTGATTGAGTTGTCCTCCAGATTCTCCACACATCTCTCCAAGATGCACAAAACTCTCCAGACTCTAATGACGGAGAAGGACCTCCTTGAGCGCCAGTTGCAAGTTACCTACGGTACACGAGTTTCACCTCAGAAGACGCTCGGGTAGCTGACGTGATACCGCTGGCAGATTCCCCCTCTTTGACGTTGCGTGCGTCTCCAGGTCAAGGCATGCATGTTCATGTTGCCCGCAAGAGAGACGCTTCACAACTGAGAGACCACAAGGACTTCATTAAGTTGTCAGAAAGTGGTTCGACATGTACTTTCTTCCACAGGGTAGGCTGAATTGCGGCAGTCTCGTGCACATGACGACTCACATCCTTGGGGTAGGGATGGTCCCAGTTAGGAACTCAGATAAGCGACACTGCACTCGCCATCACCGTGGCCGAGCGAGAAGCCTATGAGATACTGCGCAATGAGGTTGGTCCTTATGTTGCAATGTCATCCGTGCGACACGCATTCATGGATATCTAGGTGATCGCTCATACATCTGAGCTTCGGAACAACGCCCGTATCATCGACGAACTGGATGTGACTTTGGCCTTCGCAAACCTCGCGGTCGAGATGCGCTTCGTGCGGCCGAAGGTCACAGAAGGGTAAGCTCACCCACTCTTTCCGTGCGCACCGCGTCGACCCTCTGTCCATAGCACATCTTATCATGTCGTCAACGGCCGGCATCCCACAGTCGAGCTTGGCCTTCTCACCTCCGGAAGGGGCTTCACACCTAACACCGTCACTTTCACCACAGAATCGCACCTTCACCTCATAACCGGCCCTAACATGGCGGGAAAATCGACGTTGCTTCGGCAGACCGCGCTTATCGCCATCCTCGCGCAGACGGGCTCGTTCGTACCAGCAGACTCAGCGGAGATCGGGATCATAGACCGTGTCTTCTCCCGTGTGGGTGCCAAGGACGACCTCTTCCGCGACCGCAGCACGTTCATGGTCGAGATGCTTGAAGCCAGTGATATCTTGCGACGAGCTACACCCAACAGCTTGGTACTTCCTTCCCTTCCTTTTGGATCCGTGATCATAGTGGCTCACCTCGCGTATTCAAGGTCATCATGGATGAGGTTGGCCGAGGAACGACCGTAGATGACGGCCTGGCCATAGCATTCGCCACCGTGCACCATTTGCTCTCTGTCAACGGCTGCAAGGCAATGTTCGCTACACACTTTCATGAGCTTGCGGACATGCTTGGGCACGACCCCGCCCAACATAAGGGACAGGGCCCGTTCTCCAAGGTTGCGTTCTTCTGCACCGGAGTCGACGAGGTTGAGGTCAGTGCAGACACTCACTAACTGCAACCTTCATGCTAACCATCGAAACCAGAGTGGCTACTTCGCGTACTCATATCGCGTGAACCCCGGTGTCAACCGCGACAGTCATGGACTCAAGGTCGCGCAGCTTGCTGGCATGCCCGACTCTGCTGTCGAGGTGGCCCGGTCCGCTCTTGCGTGGCTGAGGAAGCGGTCGGCAGAACGTGCCAATTATGAACATGGCCTACAGATGTTGGGACATGCATTGGCTTCCCGCCAGTAGGACAGTGGCATCACCATAGGGGGTAGAAATGGGGCGCTTGTTCGTGTACACTGATTACAAGTGTGGCTACTGCTCCGTTGTCATCGTGCAACGACGCATCATCGTATTGGCTCCCGTCATTGTGGCCTTATGGTTCGATTATGGGTTTCGGGGACCTCTGCTCAGCCTTTGGTATCGCACTTCAGCTTCTGTCTTCCTCATAAGCAGCTCAGAGGTCGAGTCAATTGTCAATCCGTCCACAGGTAACCCAATAGCCATTCTAGATCGTACAGTACCCTAGATACTTTTCGCCATTACCGACCCCGCTGGGCATATGGTCAGTTCGCTCCTGCAGAGATTTGCGCACGGATGTGGTTGAGAGCGGAGCCCGCGCGGAGCCACTTGAGCTGGTCGGCAGACATCGTGTGCCGTACAGGGATCTCAAACTGCTCGCCGCTGCTACGCGTCACCCGTAACCGAATCGAGGCATCTGCCTTGCCCTGGAGGAGGTCCGCAAGTCCAAGCGTCTCGATGACGTCTCCAGAGCCGATGCGGTTGTAGTCTGCCTTGTCGACGAACCAGAGAGGCAGGATACCTTGTTTCTACAAATGGAGGTCGTTGAGCGACTTGTTAAGAATATGATGTGATAGGCATACCTTCAGGTTGGTCTCGTGGATACGAGCGAACGACCGAGCAACAATGGCCGCACAACCTGTCACAGGAGTACCGATCATGAGTCAAGCGCCCCCCTTGGATTAACTGTGAGTGAGTGTATGCGCACCGTAGAACCTGGGTTGAAGGGCTGCGTGCTCGCGGGCACTGCCCTCTCCGTAGTTGTCATCGACAACCAAAGCCCAAGGTTGCTTGCGAGCTTTGAGGCGCTTGGCAACTGAGGGAATGGTGTCCGACTCCGACTCCGATGGGCCATGCTCGTGATCAAAAGCGACGTTGACCTCGCCGCCCTCGTCATTGACAGCGGTGATGACTTTTCGGGGTGAGAGGGGATCAGTGTGATGCCACATAACACCGACAACAGAGACGTACGAAGATTCTCGGAGATGTTCGTCAAGTGACCCTTGTACTTGAGCCAAGGTCCCTATACAGACGGTGAGTCTCCTTCGAAAGTGAAGAATAGATTCAACGGCACGCACAGCAGCAGATATATGGTCTGTAGTGCACTTGCCCCTGACACGCATCAGCACCTTGAGCGGCGGAAGCTCAAGGCCCCGGTTGTTCCCGGAGTCCTCACCAAAGTGGCTCGGGAAGGGCTGCAGGATCTCTAGCCGCTGTGAATCAGGTCGGATGACAACCTCCGTCTCAGGCTGAGGCTCAGGCGTCGGCTTGGGATAATAGCTTGTCTCGCCAGGGGTAAAACCGGCCTCCGGCAGGTCCTGGCCATGCGGGGGAGAGAAGCGGAAGGATTCGCCAGAAGGAAGAGGGATTGAGTCGGTCATCGGGTTGAAGGAGAGCTTGCCGGAGAACGCCATCGCGGTCACGACGGTGGGCGAGGCAAGGAAGTTCATCGTCAACCGGTTGCCGTCGTTACGGGACTTGAAGTTGCGGTTGAAAGACGTCAAGATTGCTGTGGAGCGATTCGTTGAGTGACCTACGCAGAATAGATAGAGGAATGAAGAACTCACCGTTCTCTTCTCCCTGCTTGTCTTCACGCTTCCACTGTAATCCGATCTTGAGTATGGCTGCACCTATGGTATATTATGCGACATACCTGGCCGATGCAAGGTCCGCACGCATTCGCCAACACAGTAGCGCCGACATCCTCAAGCTCGCTAGTAACCTGATCGCGCTCGATGGTTGCACGGATTTGCTCGGAACCCGGGGTGCAAAGGAAAGGAACCTGATATACAATATGTGAGAACGATTCCTTCGACGCTTCTGCCTTATATGACCGACCTGGGTTTTCAGGCCAGCCTTCTTGGCCTGACGTGCGAGGTCGGCAACGCTAGTCATGTCCTCGTACGAACTGTTCGTACAGGAGCCGATGAGAGCAGCGGATAGCTCGTCCTTCCAGCCTTGTTCCTTGACAAACGAACCAAACTTCGAGAGGGGAGTAGCCAAGTCAGGGGTGAACGGTCCGTTTATGGTGGGTTCCAGCTTGGACAAGTCCTAAGGAGAGCTGCGTGTTAGCGGAAGTCAGGAAAGGCAAATGACCAAGACCTACGATCTGGATCAACTCATCATACTCAGCGCCCTCATCTGGAGCGAGGTATCCGTTGGCTGCAGCCTTATCCGCCGCAAGCGCAACCGGGGCACGACCGGTAGCTTGGAGGTAGGCACGCATTCGTGGAGTGTAGGGGAAGGTGGATGTCGTAGCACCGACCTCCGCGCCCATGTTTGCGACCGTAGCCAGTCCTGAAGGGGGCGTCGTTAGGTACACAGAAGGAACGCAAGCAACAGAAATTTGACCTACCGGTACATGACTGGTTGAAGACTCCAGGGCCGAAGTACTCGAGAATGGCACCCGTGCCTCCCTGTTAACGTGAGGCGTCAGTTCAGCACAACATGCAATGCCAGAGGGTTACTGACCCGGACAGTAAGCTTGCCAGCGACATGGAGAATCAGGTCTTTGGGAGTGGTCCACCCATTCATCTGTCCAGTAAGATGCACACCTTTGCAGAGACATGTCAGGGCGGCAACCGACACTCCCGAGGGGACGTAACCCACCAATGATCTTGGGTGCCTTCAGCTCCCAAGGAGTACCAGTCAAAGCGTCAACAGCATCGGCACCTCCAACTCCGATGGCAAGCATGCCGAGTCCTCCGGCATTGGGCGTATGTGAATCTGGTTACGATTCAGCCACCACGCGAGAAATTAAGTCAGATTCTGAGCGCACCTGTGCCGAGCCTACAGAGATACCGTCAGCTTTTTTGGGGGAAGTGTGATTATTCATTCACTTACATGAGCATTCCTGGAGCAGCATAGTTCTCAAGCACAATCTGGTGAATGATGCCAGAGCCAGGCTTCCAGAACTCGATACCGTACTTGCGGGCGGCACTCTCCAGAAAGTCAAACACCTCCTGGTTGGTCACAATTGACCTCTGCGTATGGGGAAGGATTTGGGACACGTGAAAGAGCTAGGTTTCAGAGCAGACGTACCTGCAGGTCCTTCTCCGCGCCCTCGGCCGCCTGGATGAGATGGTCGCAGTGGATGCTGGCAGGAACCGCACATCTCGACATCCCAGCACTCATGAACTGGAGACTTTGACGATCGTGAACTGTTGCGCGCAAGCAAGGAGAGGATAGAACCTACAGTGCCATCTGAGCTGATGCATCCTGCATCGCAACTCTCTCCGGACTAAGCTGCAGGTACGTCTCGCCCCGCTTGATCCCGCCATTAGCGAGCGTGCGCTCAGGCTCGTAGACATGACTGTAGAGAATCTTCTCCGCAAGGGTGAGTGGCCGGTTTCCTAGCAGCTTGCGGATTGTCGCGAGGTTCTGCTGCAGCTTGGAGTATGGTGGGGTGATCGAGGTACAGTCTTTCTCTGGCAGAGAGGCCGGGGTTGCGAGAGACCTGCGCTGGACAGAGACATGTGATCCCCGGGCAGTCCGCGCCAGCACTCTGGGGGCAATGGTGTTTTGTCGCATGGCGGACCAGAGGACGGTCCCCAGAGACCAGGACGGGAATTTGGCGTACTTAAGTGGCAGAAGCTGCGACTGGGGCAAAAGACAAGTTCGAATGACTTGGACGAGAAATTCACCCCCGGCCAAACGCGGGCCGGCCCGTGTGACGGTCCACGACGCGTCGTGACTGCACGCGTCTGCCAATCATCGCGTCCGGATTCGCAGCCCGATCTCAGTCGCGACAAAATTCTGCACTCGGCCGCGATGTGCATGAGGCACTTCTCTTCGCAAGTCACCCTCTGGAACGGTATGTTTTCTGAGTAGCGTGCTTCGCCACCAGTCTCGCCCCCTGCTCAACACGATCGTCCTGCAGGGCACCATGGAGAACTTCAGACTCAACCATGACATCCTGCTCTCCATCCTAGCGCTGTGCGACACATCTTCGGCCGCAGCATTGATGCGTACATGCAGCACAGTGTATAAGGAAGGCGCAAGATATGTGCTCGCAGGTGATGTCCGTGTTGAAGGAGAGGATAACCTCTGGTCCTTTCTGTTCTTCATCGTCAGTGAAGGCATGAACCGTTTCCGCTTCTTGCGTCGGCTTTCTCTTTCTCTCGGACGCATTATGGACGAGGAGCTTGCTTTCGTGCTCGAAGGCGCTCTCAAGACGATGTCCCACCTCAACTCCCTTACGATCCACAAGGCCGAAGATCTCCTCCTGTCTCGCAAAAGGCTTCGCCTCGTGATCTCCCGAATCCCGACTCTCCGTCATCTCGAATTGTACAACGCGCAGAAGCTCACCTGCCGTCTAGTCAAGGACCTACATGTCGGACTCAAGTCACTCCGCCTGGGCTACGGTCAACTCGCTCGGCCCTCCGGTGGCGTTAGCCCCTTCTTGGAAACTGTAGACGAACAGCAAGTCCAGCAGTACCATCCCGTCAGTCTATGCAAGCAAGTAGCTCCCACACTGGAAGAGCTCTTCATTGCACGCGGCATGGGAGGATACCCCCTTCCAGACGACTCCGTCACCTACCCTCACATGCGGAAACTCATGCTCGAGGATGACCTTCCCAACGCATCGGCCTACATCCGCAAGTTCCCCAACCTGACGTACCTATCTGTGACTTCCAATTACGGCGTCAATGGGAGTTTCGCAGACTATAGTGAGGAATACCTCCTGTGTCGACAAAACAACATCACGGAGCACTTGAGGGGCATAACGTGGAAGCACCTCCGAACGTATCAGGGCCAGCTTCTGGGACTCTACCTCATTGCACCCCTGTGTCCCATCGAACGTCTCATCTTTAAACAGACGGTTGATCGATCATCCCTTAGTCTTCTCCGCCCCGTGCTCGACACCGCGAAACCCACTCACCTCGACATCACTTTCTTGGGTAACCCGCTCGGGCCATCACCTCTCGAGATACCCGCTGTACTTCGCGAACCTGTTTGCGCATCGCTCGAATCGTTGAAGATATCCATCACATTAGATCGCGCGGACAGGGACAGCGACATCGGTGTATGCACGGTATGTTCAGTGACCATACATGGGTTCCTATCATGCATCTAACGTGCTATCGGCCCACAGGAATCCCTCCTATCCTCTCTCGCCTCCTTGCCTCTCTCTTCCTTACATCTCACGATCGTGACGGGTGGACTCGTTGACCCGACACGCCCGACCATCGAGAGCGACCCCAAGGACCCCGAGGGTGTCATCGTGACCTACGTCCCTTATCCCCTTGTCCCGGTGGAGCGCTCTCTTGACGTGTTTGAATCTCTTACTTATGCGCAGAAGGTTGCCGACGCAGTGTCGACGATACAGGATGTGACGATCCGGGTGTGTGGCCCAAGGGAGAAGCACGCGAGGGGCACGCGTCTGCGGAGAGGGCGAGATGGTGCAATGGAAACTGCTCGTCTTTAGGTCGACTCGTCTTATTGATGACCTTGGGGACGCGATGTGAGCTTACAAGCATTTGTAATATCCTATCGATGAATGTTGTACCCCGTCATGTAGAAAGATATTAACGGCAATGACTAGACCAGCGGAAGATTGAGGCCGACGCCTTCGACTTTCGGCGGGCTCGTTCATCCTCTGAATTCAGCTTCGTCCCAACGCGATTATCCCGTTGAGATACTCTTTATTCGAAAAATATGATCTTGACATGGTCCGAGAAAACAGAGTTGCTCGCGTGGGCCTGGGGGAATATATTCTTGAGCGTCAGTAGCAGAGTCTACTTATACACATTCTACTGCCGTGGCCGACCGCGTTGCCAATGCTAGTCTGCACGCTGAGAGGTCTCAGTCCTTCTTGGGAACACTTGCCCGGCACACATTTTGGGAGAGCATAGTGGGTAGCTAGTGGTCGTAATTTGCAGCGGAGCATCAACAGCCTCAAGTTTGTGTCTTGGGAGGGAAGAGAGCGCTTGTCAGGCTTGACGGGACCATCGTATTCGTTGCACCAGTAGGATGCCTGCCAACAGAGGAGTACAATCATGCAGCACTCAAATCCGACACGTCGCCCCCAGTAGCACAACCTGTCCGGGATTCTCCAGCTTTGCCAGCGTTGTCTTCTACGAGTCAGCATCATGGTCAAAGACAGCGGCGAGGGACACTCACTTGAGTCAATGTTCATGACGGCGCCAGAGTTCCACACGCTTCCTCCCACCGCGCTGCCGGGGTTTCCGGAGCGGGCGTTACCACCAGGCCCGCGGTCGTTACCGTGGCCGCCGATGGCGCAACCGGCGGTGGATTCGCCACCGTCACCGGCGTTGTTGGAGTTCATGTTCATCAACGTGGGTGTGCCGAAATTGTTGCCCTGGTTGACGATACTACCACCGTCGACGGGGCCGGAGTTCCCAGTAGACGCGTTACCGCCTAATGTTTCGTCATCGGTCGTGCGCTTTACGAACTCGCCATTGCTAGAGAACGGAGTCAGTACTGTGGGAGCCCGCGTACGAGTGCTGGACGTACTCGACATTCCCGCCCGCCGTGAACGCGTCCAACGCTCTCTTGAGAAGCTCCCGCGGTCCGAGCCTGACGAGACCAAGTCAGCCTAAGACGTGAGATTACTGTGTTTGTTCCACTGACTTCGAGACAGTAAAGATGGACGGCGAATGATCGGGAGAGGGTTCGCGGGCGACCTTGGTGCCGATGACGGGATGCAAGTGCGGCGAGGGAGAGGAGGAGGCAGAGTTGGGAGCGGAACCGGGGCTTGAGACGGCGTAAACGTTGGAGTTGTAGCTGCCGGGCTGGGGTAGCGGGGAGGCATTGACGAGGGCCGTGCTGAGAACGGCGGCGGAGACGATGGTGAGGGTAGGAATGCGCATGCTGGATGTATGTGGTGGAATAGGCTGTGTCGAGGGGACGAGGCAAAACGAGGGAGTCGTACAGCGAGGCGTTGAAGGAGAGACGGAGTTGAGTTGAAGTGAAGAGAAGGAGTGTCGACGGTGGGCTGCCATGCCACCCCGCGTGGCCGGGCTTATGTTCGACTGCTGGGGAGGCTGCCAGCCACGACGGCACGAGCCACCTGCCCTTTCCAGCCGCCGAATAACCATTCCTGGACGAGGGTGCCAGACGGAGCGGCTTCTCGGCAGGAGCGTCCCCCGAAATGTCCGGAGCCCGTTCGCGACTGCTCGCCTCTGCCAGGGGAGTGAGCCAACAGGTGAAAGCAAGTGTATAACGCACAGCATCCGCAACAATACATCCGTTTGAAGAGAGCACGTATTAGCAGCAGCACGACACCGCAGAACAGTGGACATAGAGATTACATCGAGCAACGACGGTATGCAACGCGAAGGATATCTAGAAATGCTGGGTATAACCAGGTGTAAGACGCGAACGGAAGGCACAGCTATGAAACACGCAAAATAAGATACACACTGGGCAACTCACTCGTCCTCGTCTACCATCAGCCATTCGGTGTCAGATTCACGTCCGTCTCCGCGTGAGATGGTGTCCCATGATTCGTCGTTGTGGCCCCCGTCTCCCTCCTCTCCTCCCCGTTTCCCGACACCGACGAGTTTAACGACAACGTGTCCGCATTGTCCTGATTCTGTGCCGCTCGCCGCGACTGCATCTCCTCGTAGAACTGGTTTGCCTCGTTCATACGGTTCGCCTCCGCTTGCTTCGCGTCCAGCCAGCGCTGCAAGAGCTTTGCATTGTCTTTAACCAGGGTCTGGTTGCGATCCTCGATCTGGCTCAGCTCCAGCTGCAGCGTGTTGATCTCGTCGTGTAGGATCTGGCAAGCAGCAATGTCGGTATAGAGCAACGTGGTAGAATACATGCCAACTCACCTGTGCTGTCCGATCCTTCTCTGCCATGAGCTCGTTGTGCTGTTCAACCTTCTTGCGCAGCACCGCAATCTCGTCTCGGTACTTCCTGAGGTTCTCCGCGTCCACCCGCGACAGTTCCTCCTTTTCTCGGAGAGTCTCGTTCATTGACAGTAGCCGCTGCGCATTCTGGCCTTGAGTCTTGTACACGGTCGCGAGTTCGTCCCGCAATGACGATATTTGCGACTCAAGCGACGTGATATAGGCGGCGCGCACGGGATTACTGCACGAGTACACCATCAGGTCAGACCTATGAGAAGCAGGTTGTGACATACTCATCACCGGTGCCAGGAACGAATACGGTCGAGCTGCTTGGGTTCGGACGAGCAGTGCCCATCGCGCGGAGAAGTGATGCATTGCGCTCTCTCAGGAGCTTCGTCTGTTGTGCCAACCTGCGATCTTTTCAGCGTTCACATTGAGGTTAGATCCATGGAGTAGGCTATAATTTGAGTGTCGTACACACGCGCAACGCGCAGGATAGGGTGGATCGGTACATACATTGTTCAATGATTGGGGCGTATGACGACTCCCTCGCGTTGCGCTCGACGAGCCGCAAGCGCAGAGTTTCTTGCCAAGATGGCTCGGCCATGGCGAGAGCAGGCAAGCACTAGCCAGGGGACGAAGACAAGGGCGATCGTGGCAAGGGCAGACGATGCACAAAGGCAGAGGCAGCGAAGGCGGAGCTCAAAATGCGCCTGGCCTGCCTGGGAGCCCGGGGGCCCTGCATCTGAGATCATGGGTCTGGGAGGCGCCCGAGTCGTTCACGGCCCACCGGGTTGCGTCTGCATATCGTAGAACCTGACAGTGACTCTCACTTCATCTCGTCCATAGTCCTCTCCTGTACCACCACTCCGCTCAGCATGGGTCGTGTTCTCCTTAAGGTATGTTGCGCACTATGAAGCGTTGCCGTGACGAGTGGCTGACTTGACGAACAGGTTATCATCCTTGGTGATAGTGGGTATGTCGTCTGGCTGTCCTCCGGTCTGGTGTATCAATTGGAAGTCTGACGTCAGTTGGTCGCGGTAGAGTCGGGAAGACTTCTCTTATGAACCAGTATGTCAACAAGCGGTTTAGCAATCAGTACAAGGCCACTATTGGCGCAGACTTGTGAGTCCGGTTAACCCTGCCCCCCATTTGGCCCCACTAACCAACACACAGCCTTACGAAGGAGGTCATGGTGGATGATAGGCTTGTGACTATGCAGGTGAGCATATGCCATGTCTACTAGGAGCGTGGGTCTGAGGTGGCATGCAGTTGTGGGACACTGCTGGACAAGAAAGGTTCCAGTCGCTAGGTGTGGCCTTCTACCGTGGGGCGGACTGCTGCGTGCTCGTCTACGACGTCAACAGCGCCAAGTCTTTCGAGACACTCGACAGCTGGCGTGACGAGTTCCTCATCCAGGCAAGCCCTCATGACCCGGAGAACTTCCCCTTCGTCGTACTTGGAAACAAGATTGATATGGAGGAGAGCAAGCGTCAGGTATGTCGCGCTGTACCTCTCAAAATCTAGCTCCTTGTTGACTTCAAGCTACGTTGGGGATGTAGGTCACCCAGAAGCGTGCGATGACCTGGTGCCAGTCGAAGGGCAACATTCCCTACTTCGAGACGTCAGCGAAGGAGGCCATCAACGTCGAGCAGGCGTTCCAGACGGTGGCCAAGAATGCATTGCAGCAGGAACAGGATGACCAGCTGTAAGTTAATTCACCCATGCATACACGCCGTCGGCTGACCACGTCCCATCAGGTACGTGGACTATCCGGACCCTATCCGGATTGACTCGGAGAGTACCCAGGGTGTGGGTTGCAACTGCTGAGCGACCCCTCACCTATCTCCTGCGAGGGTGCGCAGTCTGCTTTACATGTTCATGACACTGGACAACTGGTTACCCCTTTCTCTTCGAGCCTCCCTCGTGTTGTCCCATACTAAGGCTCTCTTCACGTTAATTTACTGATTCTCTTTCGCCGTTGTCTCGTTTTCGCACTTGTACATATCCGTATACGCAGCTATGAATCAATATTGGTGTCGGAATAGCAAGTAGTTGACGGCTTGACAGCACTTTACCCAGACTTAACAAGCTTGAGCCTTGACGAGTCTGTGGGCGCTACGCCTGGTCATCCGACCGCGCTTCTCTCTATGTTCACGGACTCACGCCGACGGGCCACATATGATTTGTTGTATCGTGGTCTGCTAGGGTACAAGCAGTGGACGTCTTATACCTCTCAGCTGTGAATGAGACCGCAAAAGCGCGCGGACGCGCCCAGCTGATGTGAGCGCAGATGGCTGTATCCGTGCAGCTTTACTTCTCCGAGTCCCTGCACGGTCACGGACGGTGGCGCCGCTTACGTCTGTCTATATAACGCTCCCGACTGCTCCCTCGATGTGCTAGATTACATTCCACCTTCCGCTCGTTACGTGAATCGGAGGATATTCAGCAAGACGTCTCGGTCAGGCAACAGGATTCTCGCGGCCACACACTCTTCTCTCCATCGCTCACCATGCAGCCTCAGAGCAACCACAGTGCGACGCGCCTCGTCAATGCCTCCTTGGTCACCACCGCTCCGATCCGCTCTATCACGCCGCAAGGCTCGAAGCCGGACGTCATATGCGAAGGATGGGTGCTGAAGAAGCGGCGGAAAAGGATGCAAGGTGTGTTTGGAGTAATACCCGCAAACCTCTGTCACTGATGTCAACGCAGGCTTTGGGCGACGATACTTCACCCTGTCGTCCTCGGGCGTGCTGTCGTACTCGTTCGAGCCCGGCCAGCCAGCCCGCGACGAGGTGCTCCTCAGCCAGGCTGCAATCTCAACCGCCCCAGGGCGCAAGGATATCCATGTGGACTCGAACACCGCTACGTTCCACATCAAGTGTCTGAGCACTGGGGACTTTGATATGTGGATGGGAGCATTCCGGTGAGTCGCCTGAAGCAGATGCTCTGCGGTACGCTGTGCTGGGTACCATTACATATATGCACGGCGCGCCGAGTGGGAGCGACTATTAGAGGGGAGGAAACGGGGTGATGTTGATATCTATATTGGTCGTGCAGGAAGATCCTGGCGCAGGAGATCCCCAAGTCTAGGCGGTCGTCACTCGCTCGCTCGGCTGCGCGGGGAGGGCTCCAGTTCAACCGGGCGCATATTCTGATAGAAGAGATCGGCAACGTACGTCTGTCGTAGACGTGCGTTGGGAAGGACTGACGGACGCGGATCGCGACAGACCATCACCGAGCTGGACAGTGCGCTCACGGCTTATACTGAAGAGGAGACCAGACGCAAACGAACTAGCAGTATGCGCAAGTCGGAGAGCAGGGAGCATGGCGTACTGGGCTTCCTGAAGAAGGGTGCGTATTACTGTATCTGGGTACTTGCGCAGACTCCCGACGCCTCTGCTGCAGGGCATCACCATGAACATTCCTCCCATTTGACCCCGCCCGACGCACATCCGTCACCAAACTCCCCGACAGAGCTGTTGAAGCGCATATCATCAACGATGGAACAGCTCAAGAACCAGCACTCCGCACTCAGCAAGACTTTCCAATCATACCCTACTATCGATACAAGTATATCCACCCTAGTCAGCTCACCATTACCCACCACCACCGAAGAGGAGGATGAAGCACATACGCCCTCGACCGCTACTGCAGGTCAGAAGCGGACGTCGTTGTTCAGCTCCCATAGTGGAGACGGCAGTGTATGGTTTGACGCCCCGGAGTATGACGGACCAGAGGAGTACATCCTCGATGTATCGCCGCCGGAGGAACAGGACAGGCTGTACCAGACGGACTCCCGAATGACCGAGCGGACAGATGTCACGGAAGCTACCGAGGCGGGATCTAGTACCGGCATGGATACAGACTCCGAGTCCGAGTCCGAGGAGGAAGTCGAGAATTCGCTCGCGGTAGAACCAGCCGTTATCCAGCGCAGAACATCGTTACCCTCTGGGATAGTAGCAGACGAGGGTAGCCTGTTCGCGGTTCTGAAGAAGAATGTCGGAAAGGTGAGATATTCCGGACAGGACGTCGGTTTCCGGTATTTAAAGGTGCTGCACAGGATCTCTCGAAGGTCGCACTGCCGGTCACCTTCAACGAGCCTTTGACGATGCTTCAGAAGCAAGCAGAGGAACTCGAGTATTATGACCTTTTGTCCCAGGCTGCGAAAGTGACGGATGCTGTGGAACGAATATGCTACGTTGCAGTGTTCGCTGTATCGACATACGCCAATACAAGGCATCGAACAGGTCGGAAGGGATTGTAAGTCGCGCTATGTTTGTCACTATCATCCGGTTTCTGAAGTGGCTATCGGCACCAGTAATCCCTTACTAGCGGAAACGTTCGAAGACGTGCGGATGCACTTCATTGCGGAGAAAGTCTGCCATAACCCCGTCATTCTTGCATGGCACGCACAAGGCGAAGGCTGGGAGCTGTATGCAACCTCTAGCGGCAAAACGAAGTTCTGGGGTAAGATTGTTCCTCGTTGTCTGCGTAGCCGGAGATAGACCGAGCTTCATCGACAGGAAAGAGCATGGAGATCATCCCACAAGGAACCATTCATCTGCGGTTAGGAGACGAACACTTCGAATGGTGCGTCACTTCACGTGTTATCTTCAGACGCCAACGTTGACATTGCTTCAGGAACCGACCCTCATCATTCATTCGTAATCTTATGATGGGTACGAAGTACCTGGAACACTGCGGAAAGATGGTCATCAAGAACACTACCAGTGGCGACTCATGTACCCTCGACTTCAAGGAGGGCGGTTACTGGGGACCAACGAATATCGTCCAGGGCACTGTGAATTCGCGTTCAGGCCACGTCGTCGCCAACCTGGAAGGCAAGTGGGACGAGCAGATGGCACGGAAGCTCGATTCGTCGCATTTGCACGTGCTATGGCGTATCACCCCGTTCCCGAAGAACGCTAACCAGTACTACGGCTTCACTTACTTCGGTATCACCTTGAACGAGATTACACCCGATCTCGAGGGCCGTCTCCCGCCGACAGACTCGCGATACCGGCCAGACGTTCGTGCGCTCGAAAACGGCGACCTCGATACTGCGGAAAGCGAGAAGCAGCGGCTGGAAGAGATGCAACGTGAGCGGCGCAATTGCGGCGAAGAACGGGCACCACGGTGGTTCAAGCAGGTCGGTGACGAGTGGATATATGCGGGAGGATACTGGGAGCAGAGGCAACGAGGATGGACAGACGTTGAGCCGCTATGGTAATATATGCATCAGACGGGACTATCTTACTTACACTACTGGCAGGATGATTTGCGTAATGGCATTCTCTTCACGTCGCGTCGGAGTTCCGATGCTTTGCTACAGAATTATCATCCGCGGATGTTCAGCAGAAGCAACAAGCTGCCGAGTCAGACAAGGTGCGAATGAGCGAGACCCGTGACCCCGACGTTGCCTGCTCGGATGTCGACATATCCTTCTCTGGTCGCCGAACGCGCGTAGCGAACCCCGAGGATTGTACGCATAGCTTCTGATCCATCGCGACATCCTTTGCTGAGTATCCGGGACACCTGAGCGGTGAAGAAACTTGTCCGCCAATTATCCGCGCCTTTTCCGCCCTGTCAATAACGCATGCTGCCGCTGCATCATCCGACGCCCTCAATGCGTTCTGCTTGTCGCAAGCGGACGAATGGGCGCATTGTTCGTGCAGTATAAAGGCCGGGCAGTGTTGGTACGGGTCCTCGTTGAGTCGTACGTGACCCGCAGGTACGAACGCACAGGTATGGTGTTCCGGCTCACGGCTAGTTTGCTCCTCTTGGTCGGCACTGTCCTAGGCCAGGCCGGCGTGTATCAGCAGTGCGGTGGCATCGGATGGTAAGTAGTCCTTATATCGACCATCATATCCTCGCTCAATATTGTATCTGGATAGGACCGGCGCAACGACATGTGTCTCCGGTGCCGTCTGCACCAAAATGAACGACTGTGCGTGCCATTGTCTGTACCGAATGAATCTCTTGTTGACACACAAGCAGACTATTCGCAGTGTCTTCCTGGATCGGCTTCGTCGTCTCCGTCCTCGACTCCTCCAGCATCCAGCACACCCCCGTCGAGTACCACGTCTTCACCACCGCCCGCTCAGACGAGTATCGCAAACATCGCGCCGGAATGGGCGGCTGCATACACCAAGGTAAGTACTACCAGGTTTCTTGGTACGATGATGTGGACTGACATATTGGACTAGGCACAAACGACAGTTGCGAAGCTCTCGCTCAGCGACAAAGTCAACCTCGCTACTGGTGTCCAATGGGAGAAGGGTGCGTACCATGTCTCTCCATTCCAGAGAACATGCGTTCATATCGAGAATCAGGTCCTTGCGTAGGTAACACGCCAGCCATCTCTTCTATCAACTTCCCCGGACTCTGCCTTCAAGGTAGGCAATATGTCTTCTTACGTCGACAATCGCCGTGTGAAGCTCATCACACACGTGCAGACAGCCCCGTTGGCGTGCGCTACGCTGATTTGGTCTCTGCCTTCCCTCCGTGAGTCGAGCGATCGAGGCTTAGATTGTTAGCACTCACAAATGTTCCACGCAGGGAAATCAATGTCGCTGCTACGTGAGTGTTCGCTGGGTCATCACATGTGCATGCGTGACTCACATATGGGCGTAGGTTTAACCGCACTCTCATGAGACAGCGTGGTGCTGCTATGGGAGCAGAATTCAAGGGCAAGGGTGTCCACGTCGCCCTTGGACCTGACGTGTATGACCACTCGTGACTTGCTCCAGTTCCCGACTGACACTAGTGTAGGAACCTGATGCGTGCCCCTGCGGCCGGCCGCGGCTGGGAGGGGTGAGCCGCACTTACATGACAACGAGAAGGGTACTGAGTTCTTGTTCTTCAGAGCGGGTGGTGATCCCTACCTGTCCGGAGAGCTTGCGTTTGAGACAGTCACTGGTGTCCAGAGCTCTGGGGTCCAAGCTTGCGCCAAGCACTACATCAACAAGTGTGTTGAATCGCTGCTCGACGGGACATAGTAGCTCATCCATTCTATCAGCGAACAAGAACACTTCCGCGACAGTAGCTCATCCAACGTGGACGACCGGACTGTACGTTGTCTTGATTTCTCACTTCGTCGTTCTGACTGACGTGCATCGTAAACAGGAGCACGAGCTATACTTGCTTCCGGTGTGTAATCTTGAGCCATTAATTCTTTTCATTCAGCGGCTGAGACCAAGTCAGTTCCTCCGGAGTATTCAAGCCAACGTTGCATCCATAATGTGCAGCTACAGTGGGTACCTCCCGCCACTCAGGAGACTTCGATAACTGACTATGCATGCCAGACCAAAGTGAGGATCCGGCCCATATCGTGCCAATGCGAAGTTAAGATGTTGTAGTCAACGGAACGTACTCTTGTGAGAACGACAAAAGCCTCAACGGATACCTCAAGACAGAAATAGGCTTCCAGGGCTGTGAGTACGTTGCATACCTCGTGGGCCCAATTGTTCTGAGTAGTGCACGTCAGATATCATGTCAGATTGGTGGGCCACGCACTCGGGCGCCCCTGCCGTGAACGCTGGTCTGGATGTGAGCCTTTCTTGTCTATATATCGCGAAGATATGCTGAAGTTGATCCAGATGACGATGCCTGGAGACACCACGACCAACTCGGGACAGACGTAAGTTCTTTATAACATTGATCATATACTTGCTCTGATATGCGGTATCCTACAGCTACTTCGGCCAAAACCTCGTGAACGCTGTACAGAGCGGACAGGTTTCCGAAGCACGCATCGACGTACGCACACTCACTTTCCCAAGCTGTCGGAGGTGCTGAACAGTCTCATTCCAGGACATGGCCACGCGTATTCTTGCGGCATGGTACGCATCCTTGGAACGTGCGGTGTACCTGATTATCGAATATTCGAACGTTGACGCCTTGCTCCTTGCAGGTACCTTCTGGGTCAGGACTCTGGCTTCCCCGCCGTTAACTTCAACTCGTGGACCACCAGCCAAGGCCAGCACATCAACGTGCAAGCTGACCACAAGAAGTGAGATGTTAATCATCATTGCTCTCGACACCCGGCACTGACTTCCTCTCAAGTATCATCCGTACCATTGGCGCAGCTTCGACAGTGCTCCTGAAGAACGAGGGCGGCGTCCTTCCTCTCCATGCGCCAAAGACGATCGCTGTCGTCGGCAATGGGGCTGGTAACTCGTCCAGGGGACCCAACGGATACTCAGACCGTGGCGGAGACGACGGTGTCCTAGCCATGGGCTGGGGTAGCGGGTAAGTGCTTCACGTCGACATAAGCGTACGAACCACCTGGCTGAAATTTCGGCGGTGTCCAGCACTGCTGATTTCCCCTACCTCATTGCTGTGAGTCGCTTCGTGCTCACACTCGTTTCACATGGACTGATGAGACGCCCCTGATGACATAGCCTGTCGATGCGATCACCACTCGGGCGAAGACAGACGGAGCAACAGTCAAGTCCTCCTTGAGCGACACGGACCTGACATCAGCTGCCAGCACAGCGACTGGGGCGGATGTAGCGTTTGTCTTCATCACTGCGGACAGTGGGTGGGTGTTTTGCAGAGCATAGTCCTAGTCGAGCTTCCACTCACATTGTTGGTAGTGAGGGATACATCACGGTCGAGGGCAACGCCGGCGACCGCAACGACCTCAACGCCTGGCATAGCGGGGTACGTCACGTTGTAGTACCCTTCCATTCAGATTGCCCATCGCTTTTTGTGTAGGACGCTCTCGTCAAGCAAGTGGCGAGTGTCAACAAGAACACGATCGTTGTCGTGAATACCGTCGGTCCAATCCTCGTTGAGCAGTGGATCGATCACCCGAACGGTGAGTACGAGTGCCCTCGTTCTGCGAACTAGCCGGATTGATGTGGCTCTCCTCTCGTCCAGTCACTGCATTGGTGTGGAGCGGTCTGCCAGGACAGGAGGCTGGCAACTCTCTGGTAGACGTCCTCTATGGCGCATACAACCCCAGGTAAACACTCGTCTTATCTTTGTCCTGTTCGCGTATCGATTGCTCGGCAGCGGTCGTCTTCCCTACACGATCGGCAAGAGCCCCTCCGACTACGCGGCGCAAGTCACCACCAGCGGCTCGGGCATCGTGCCCATCCCGTACAGCGAGGGTCTCTTCATAGACTACCGGCACTTTGATCAGGCCAGTACACACGTTCTGTCTCTTGGCTACATGTGCAGTACTTCTGACTTCGTTACAGGCGAACATCGCACCCCGGTTCGAGTTCGGATTCGGTCTGTCGTACACGACATTCGACTACTCTGGCCTAAAGGTTTCAGGTTCGACCTCGGGGGGAACTCGCCAGCCCATCGGGCCCGGTGCAGCTCTGGATCCCTGGTAAGCCACGGTGTTCAGGTGAATCCCTGCCACGACCCTAATTGTGTGCTCCTCAGGTTGCACGACAAGGTCGTCACCGTTACCTTCACCGTCACCAACAACGGCACTGTCGCCGGAACGGAGGTGCGTGTTCCCCATTCTTTGCACCGCTCATGCCTCGTGCTAACGACGGAATATCTTCTGCAGATTCCCCAGCTGTACACCTCACCTCCTGCTTCCGCGAAGAGCGCGCCGTTCAACCTGAAGGGCTTCGACAGCATCTTCCTCGCGCCGGGCGAGTCGACCACCGTGACGATGGAGCTCTCCCGTCTCGACTTCTCTGTATGGGACGTCGTCTCGCAGAGCTGGCAGATTCCATCGGGTGTTACAGGCATCTCTGTGGGCGCGAGTAGTCGGGACTTGAGGCTGAAGGGGTCCATAACCAACTGAGGACGGCGAGCGCATATATGTAGTCACTCAATGTTCTCCGTATCTATATAACGATTGTCTGGTAGTGTGTGCAACAGTAGATCCAATGAACCCAGTATAGACTGTGGGGAATGCGACATGACCCAGTAAGCGAGGAACACAAATGGTGCATTGCGTAACCACGCTGCTCGTCACCGTCTGCTAGGGTAGTTGTAGACGTACCCACCCTCTGACGAGCCCGGCTCTCCGGAGTGAGCTTGTCCGCCGTGAGGTCCATCTCCTTGATGCTCGCTGCCTTTGATGCTCTGTCCATCCGTTCCGTCCTGGTCTGATACGTACCCCGTAAGTTCATGCGCTTGTACACCCAATAGAATAGTCCGAACTTACTGGAGTTGCCGTTGGACTGGTCGCCGGAAGGGACGTTGATGATCTCTGGAACTGAGACATCTTGACGGGAATACACGGGTCCTCTGGAACCTCTGCGAGCAACTCTCTTCATGTGGTAGCTGTACGCCGAGTCCTCAGGTTGGAAAGCGTAGGAGTCATCCGCCGCCGAATCATGGGACTGAGAGAGTCCTATAAATCAGTATAGTCAGCAGAAGGCCAGGCGGTCGTGAACACTTGAAAGCCTACCGGGTGCCACATTGATATTGCTCAGCTTGTCGTAGAGGTTCGCGCCGGAGGCGGAACCACTGTCCGCAGAGCTCACGCTGTCACCGCCCTGACCGGCATCAACCCCGACAGCAGGACTGGTCGTCGAAATACCGCCATTCTTCCCTTGAGCTATATGAAACCATGGTTTGGAACTATCGGGGCGGCGAGCATGCGAAGTACTCACCAGATGCGGGGAAGCCACCGGTCATGTGTGGGGTTTCCGGATGGAAGCGAGAGCTATCTGTGCGCTCCCGGCTGGCGTCGCCCCTCTCCCTGTCAATCTGCCGCGAGTACCCGTCATCTCCTCCAGAAGAGTATTGCCTCGGGGAGTTGACGTGGAAAGACCCGATGCCGCCTTGGACATTCGGGGACAACGGAGGGTCCGGCGAGCTGAGGGGAGGTTGAGCAGACGCTGCGATGGCTGCTGCAAAAAGAGAGAGGGCAAGAGCGGGGCTGCGCATGGTGGAAGAGGGCAGGGTGAGATGGAAGAGGAGAGGAGGACGCCTTGGTTGCCCGAAAGCGAAGAGCAGTGGCGGCTGGCCACGACACGTCTCTCACCTTGGCCCACCTCACTGTTCGCCAGTACTACACCTACTTATGCTCGATTCTCTCAACTGACCTCGTCCGCAAATGGCAGTCCTGTGCCCCGATTAGGCAGGCGCGGAGGCTGAGAAGCCTCGGCGGGATGTGAACCTAACCATACTTAAGTAGCACGACCATCCATGGCTTCCGTATCCTCAAGCACTCGCGCCTCACCCTAACGTTCCACAGCCTATCTCACCATGCGCAGCCCCATGCTCGCCTTCTCGCTCTTCGCCGCCATCGGCCCTACCATCATCGCCGCCGCTCCCTCCTCACCCAAGCTGGGCGACGACACTTTCGCGCACACGAAAGGCACCGACGTCAGGCTTTCCCAGCGCCAGTTCCCTCCCCTGCCGATGGGCAAGATGTCCATTCTCGACGACATCGTACCCATCTTTCCCAAGTCCTCGAGGGCGAAAGCTTCCAACGATGATGAAGTGTCCCGTGCTTTGCCTAATGAGGCCCCGAGAAAGGCCGCCGACACTGGTACTACGGCAGATGTGCCCAAGCCACCAGCCTTCGTCCCATCCACCGCTCCCGCCGCTGCTAACATCGCGCCCGCCGCGCCCGCCGCTGCTCCCGTGGCACCCGCCGCGCCCGCCGATGCTCACATCGCTCCCCCCGCTCCCTCCCCTCCGAGTTGGAGTGCCGCCAAGGTGTCGACGCCCCAGGCGGCTGACGACCCGACGAAGACCGTGGACACCGACCCCGACGTCTAAGCAGGGTGAGCTGTTCCGCCTGCCTGTTCTACGATCAGTGTGATGACCAGACTACAGACTGGAAGCACGTCGCCCGAACGGTTGTGGATGTGGCGGAGGCTGTGTGGAGGATTCGTTTATGGGTCTGCGGCTCTTAGATGACTTCGACTGGTTGCATATCATGTACAGTCACCGGCCATTACGCAGTCCACTTGGCTGGCAATTGAGAGCGGTGAAACAGTGGAAATTGAGACGCGATAGATAGAAACAGGAGCACAACTCGACAGTGGTAGGACAGGAGAGTAAGTGGACCGACATTACAGGCGGCGTACCGGCAGTAAACAGAGCACGCTTATCCTTGCGTTCGTTCGTTAGTTGACGAGGCGATCGGCGGTGGATATAAACAGAAGCTCTGCGCATGCAGTTAGACCAAGCAAAAGCAATGGAAATCGTGATAGCACACTTTAACGAAACACATATTGATGATGCTACAATCGTGTCGAGAGTTCAGTCGATAAAACTGTTTAAGCCTGGCCCTGACCGTCGGGCGCGCCGGCTCCTGGGGCGGCCTGGCCATAATAACCTAGAGAACAAACGTTACCCGAGAACATAGATGCATTCTACAAACGCAACTCACCTCCCCAATAATTCGAGTAATAAGAACTAGGATCAGCACCAGGCCATTGCCCCTGCGCCGCCGCCGCCGCGGCATCGGTGGGAGCTCCCGTTGCGCCGCCAAGCCCTATTGCGGCTGTCGGTGCGACAGGGCTAGCCATACCAGGAGCCGCAGCACCAGGCGCACCGGCACCAGCTTGGTTGGGGAAGCCGCCGTAGGCACCAAAGCCGTACTGACCATACGTATTCGGCTGAGGCATACCGTACATAGGCTGAGAGACAAGATGTCAGTCAACTTGTACAGCGACAGGTACCATAGTACTCACCACACCACCGTACGGCGCCGCGGCAGGCGTCGGGCTCAAAGAGCCGGTGCTCATCGCAGCACCACCATCCGCCCTGTCCTTGCCCCAGCTGCACTTGATCGGCCGTCCGTGGACCATCTGGCCCTGGAGCTGGACGATGGCCATCGCAGCGTGCTCATGCGTGTCGAGCTTGACGAACGCAAAGCCACGGTCGGCCTGCATGCGGATCTCGGAGAGGTAGCCGATCGACTGGAAGAGAGGGATGAGGTCGGCCTGTGTAGCGTACGGGACGAGGTTGCCGACGTAAACGGTCGTGTTGTACTGCGGGGTCTGCTGCACGACGGACTCGTACGAGAGGGGGCCGCCCTGGAAGTTCATCGGGGCAGGCGCGCCGCCACCGATGCTGCTACGCGGGGGGGCTCCACCGCCGCCGCCGCCAGGAGCCGCGCCCTGGGTCTTCTGGTTCGCCCAATTGACGCGGATGGCACGGGAGCCGAGCCATTCTCCGTTCATGGTAGCGATGGCCTGCTCGGCGTCGGTCTTGTCTCGGAAGGCGAGGAAGCCGTAGCCGCGCGACTTGCCCGAGTTCATGTCCCACATCACGCGGGCGTCGGAGAGCGTGCCGAACGCGCTGAAGGCCTTGGCAAGGACGTCGTCGTTCACCTCCGGGCTGAGGTCGCCGACGAAGACGTGGTAGTGGTTGCTCGTGTCCTCCTTGTTCTGCTGGCCCTGGTAGGCCCAGTTGACGCGGATCTCGGTGTCGAAGATCTTACGGCCGTTGAGGGTCTGCAGCGCGGTCTCGGCGGCACGCATGTCCATGTACTCGACGAAGCCATAGTTGAGACCCCCGTGTTGGTAGTTGCGGTCCGGGATAATCTTGACGTGCTGGACTGGGCCAGCCACGGCGAAGATTTCCGTGAGCATGTACTCGGTCACACGGGGGCTAAGATTGCCAACGTAGAGATGAGCCCGCCTCTGTGATACACCGGAAGCACATGGCAACAGCACAAGCGGCAAGCGAGGAGGGCCGTAGAAGGGGGACAAGCAACAAGGGGTATTGGGGAGGAAGCCGGGGGTGCGTTGAGCAACAAAAACAGGAGCAGGCGGAAAGAACACTCACCGGTGCCTCAGCAGGCGACATAGGACCCATTGCGTTCATGATGACAGACTGATAATGAAATCGTGAGTCCTAGAATGACGTTGGACGGGGTGCTGGATCGGGCCCGATATATGACACGGTGATATGCACAGAGGGAAAATTGATGAGACAGAGAGAGAACGGAGGAAGGAGACAAGTCCGTGCGAGACGTGAGAGGAATATGAGACACGAGAGGAGCAGAGAGAGGAGAGAGAGAAACGGAGAGAGAGGAAGAGAGAGAGGAAACGGACAGACGAGAGCCTTGACAAGTCAGGAGACAGTGGACCGTTAGAGAGATGCGCAACGCCCAGCGCTGCCCTCTCCCCTCCCTCGGATATCTCCGGCGTCCTCTCTCATCACTAAGGTAGTGCACTCACGGCCCTAATATTTTATATATTATACCGCACATTCTGCATGCACACCCTGGAAACCCACCGAGCGGTGAATAACACTGTATTAGAGGGTACTGTAACGGTTACTACTGCCTGCGGACATTGGGCGGAGTGGGTACGTTCAACAGCACGTTCCCTCCACCGCTCGGGATGTACGTGACATTCGGATTCGAGACCAGCGACTGCACAATTGCCTTGCTTGCCTCGATCTTCCTGAACGCGATGAAGCCGTCTCCAGCCTTTTCCAGTGCCTTCGAGATCGTCGCAGCAGCCTCAGCTTCACCCTCCGCACGGATGACGGCGGCTTGGCGTTCTTGTTCCGCCTACGGTGACATCAGTTGAATTTCGCACTCCGGCGGCACCCCCGAACGACGTACCTTTTCGACGATGAATTTTGCGCGCTCGGCATCTAATACAGAGCTCCCATCAGTGAGATAATGAGGCACTCATTGGATTTACGCACCTTGCTGAGCGATCTGCTTCGCCTCCACAGCCTGCACGGGTTCATCAGCAAGTGACTCTTGGGTCTTACCCTAGTTGGCGCACCTGAGTGAATTCCTGTACGTGATCCCAGAGTCAGTGCATGTAGTTCATGGAAACGAGGGTGGAACCAACCTTGCCGAACGTAAGATGCGTGATGGAGACATCCTCGAGCGTGATGTTGAACTCCCCGGCGCGCTGGAGAAGGTCTTCACGGATACGCGACGAAACCTTGCGGCGAATGCGCTTAGTGCGGAAGTGGGAACAGGCGTGCAGAAAGACATACCACTTCACGCTGCGTGATCAACTCGGCCGCATCGAACTGGGCGACTATGCTCTTCAGCACCTCGTTTCCAATTGACGGCAAGACCCTCTCGTCATAGTCAAGGCCCAAGCTCTTGTAGATGTTCGGGAGGTGCTCGATATCGGGTCGTGAGAGAACACGTAGGGTAATGGACACCATTTGCAAGTCCTTCGAACCAGTGGTCGTGGAGATGTTCTGTACTAGGAGTCAGCTTTTGGGGTGCGTCACCGCGTCTAGTCACTCTCACCCTCGGCTTGATACGACAGTCGTAGAGGATGGCCTTCTGCAGCCAAGGGACGAGGAAGTGTGTACCCTCCGGCGTGGCCTTCATCACATGCGGATTCAACCAGTGCAACGCTTTGCATTGGCGAGTAACGCACCTTGTCCTTTACACCTGAAAACCTGTCGAACATGACCGCCCTGTATCCTCCAGGAACGTCATAAATGCTGGCCTGGAAGGCTGCTGCCGCCACAGCGACGGGCACTATAGAAGTCCATGGATGCGTCAGCGCCAGGGAGGACCATTCGAGAGAGAGTAATGACCTATCAGACGGTTTGCCAGGTTAGCGAAAGACATGGCGGAAGCAGACAGACGGTACGCTGCGAAGCTCGAGAACGCAAACGGTGGACTCGAAGCGCGTCACCCTTCCGGCACGGCCCGCCACGTGCCCGATCTGGTACTCTGTACAGAGCGCCGGTCATTCAAACTTGTCCACAGCCACGAAGTAACGACTTTGAATCGCGTTCTACATAGTATGGACATCAACTTGTTGACTACTTCTCCTCTAGCATGAGATCGCCTTTCCTGTCACCCTCTCCAGGAGCCATTCTGGCCGAGTGGCTGCCGAACTGCATCGCTCTCTTCTTCCTACTGCTTGCCTCTACAAGCCCGAGCTTCCGGGCCGCAAGTCGCAATAGTAACTTTTCCCCTAAGCCTGCCTCTAGGCGAGGGTCCATTTTCAGGTGCACCGGGAGCTCGGCGAGGAAGTTGACAAGGGATAGCGAGAGGAAGGGATGTCGCGTCTCCTTGCCCCATGACGATATGACCCGATCGTCACGTCCAAGATTTCTTGTCGGAATACGATCTATCTCTGTTTGAAGCTACGGACGCAGTGAGAATGATGCCCCCAAGTACCGAGAGGGAGGGTTACCTCATCTATGACTGCCTGCCAGCCTGCAGCTTTGAACGCTGTCCGGTGACGTCCATAACCTCCGAGTAGTTCGTCCGATCCTAGACCGTTTAGGAGCACTCTTGCTGGGCTCGTGTACGGCTGTGCGTCAGCAGCGGCATGAGGACGAACTTGACCCACTCCTCTTGCAGCGAAGTATAGGGCAATCGCGAGGCTCTGCAAATCATTCAGCCACATCCGAGACGTTGCCGAGGAGAAGACACGCACGAGGTCCATCACTGTTCTTGAGGGATACATGAGGGCTTCGACGGCAGCTCGAGCACTTTGGGATTCCTGACGAACATGGCGTGAGTTCGTGCGGAAAATTTCAGGCCCGGTGGACTCACCTCGTACGGAACATTTATCTCCAAGAAGTTCCATGTCCGATGTGGACATAGCCTCCTAAGCTCCTCAACTTCCTGTAGTCCGGTGAGCCGGTCTGGTACATCATATGTGACCTTCACGGTGGAGTAGTCCAGGGGGTCGCGCAGTTTTTGCTTCTTTTCCCGTTTAGGAAGCCCGTAAACGTTGCCCTCAACTTGTACCGTTAATTTGCGAGGATTCTCAAATGCAACGTTCAGCAAGTCAATTGGCTCTTCCGGAGGAACGTGTCTGCAATCCTGCCATGAGTGAGTTGCTTCCATACGACTTGAAATAATGATCCTCGCCTATCTGCAAGGAATGCAAGCATAGTTGAGTCGATACCCCCACTGAAGAACACAGCTACCCTGGCTTCGCCTGCAGCAGTCCTACGGTGCATTAGTATTTGTGCAGTTCATTGAACCCGAACCGACCTCACTCTTTGTGAGGTATGTCACGAACACGTAGCATCACGCTACGGTCAAGGTGTACGATAAGCTCATCCACTGCGACCGTCAAGTGGGGAGGTATGCTATCCAAACTCTCCACCTTTGGAGGATCATTGGGAATAGTACGATTGACCGCGGAAGGGTGGGCCTACGGTGATGGTCAAGCCACGCAGTGTTAAAAATAGAGGTATATGCTCACAAATGGCAGAGATTTCCCCCCTATATCGCGAGGCACTGAGGAAATGCACGATTGAAGTTCTAGTAGCTGTGCGCTCGTGAATCATGCTCATGGCTTGATCCCAATGAGACTTACATCGCCGAGGCCAGCGGCCACATTGAGGTCTATAGCAAAGAGGTGCGCTGTTGACAGCTCTTCGAGAGAATGCCCAGGATCCAAGCCCGCGGACACAGAAGACAGCACGAAATAAGGGTTGGCGGCGTCCGGATGATGCACCAAGAGAGATCGCCGACCGAGCGGATCTCGACCGAAGTATAGTGTGTTTGTCGAGCGCTGTGCTATGGAGTGAGATGGGGCGACAAGGCAGGAGGAAGTACCTGCATACGTGGTAATACAGGAACGCGTAACTGTGAAGGTTACTGAGCATACATGGGGGCTACCTGTTTCAAGTCACTCACGGTCCTTCAATGGCGCCAAACGCGGAGCTCACATCGTATGCGTTGCAGCATCCTGCCAAGGCAGAGAGAAGCTTCACGCCATCGTTCTCATCTGGCGCAACCTGAACTCATGAGATATGAGTGCTTTCCTCATGCCGCTCCCCAAATGCGCACTGACATTCAGGCCTTCAAATATCTATCCACATGAAATGAGTAGCTCTGAGTAGAAAAATCTCGCACAGTCTTACCTCACCATTCCAGCAGAGTAAGTTGCCATCGGCATCCCTGTGCGGCTGAGTAACCAAGGTCTCGCCTCGAAGTCTTAGCTCAGATGCAGAGAATGTAAGGATTAGTTGAGCGACATCGAGTTGCACTGAATCCTGAGCATCTGGTCCTGGTTAATATGACAAACTGTGAGAGGCATACAAGCTGTGCAAGCTGCCTGAAAAGCGCACCTCTTGCAGCAATTGCGCTGGTGAGCCTCGGGAAGAGGTTTGTCAAGTGGTTCGGCCGGTCTCCACTGGCAGGGTCCTTAGTTTGAATAGAAAAGAGTATACCGCACATATCGTAGTGCAGCAGTCTCCACAATCAGCAGGACTTTGAGATGCTCGTCACCTCAGCATGTGGTTTACTTCAAGCATGAGATGGCTCTCGTGCAGATTGAGCAGATCTATGGCGCTTCTGCAGAAAGGGGATCGGCGATCCCCCCACGTGCCAAAAATGATCGAGATCTGAATTTTCCAGTCCGGCACCTGATGAGCTCAATACTTCTGTTCCTCTCGGTTCTGTCTACCGGGCTGGTACATCTTCCCGGCGCCTCAAATTCCTCTTCATCTGCGCTATGCAATCTAGAGTGCGCTTCAACGCCAGGGCCCGGCAAGGGGGCACTCATAAGAAGAAGGCGAAACGCGGGAAGGACAGACCCGATGGCCCCGAGGAACAGTTGGACCCTAATGCACCCATTGTCGTACCGAAGAGCGAGGTGGAGAAGGAGCAGGAGAGGAAGTTGAAGATGAGGGAAGAGGTGCGCTTGAGATCTCATTGCTAAGCAGGGCGAAACTGAGATAGTCGGGACAGATGCTTGCCGAGTCTAACTCGAAAGCGAACAGCAAGAAGAAGAAGAGGTTGGACAAGTATATTGTTCGTGTCTTGTTGTCACAAGAGATAGCATGAGCAATTAACTGTCTCTGCAGGAGAAGAAACTGAAGCAGGAAGAGCGGGTTGCACTCTTCGAGAAACTATCGTACGTCCTATTATCACTAGCGATGTCACTTCCTCCCTCAAATGGCGGTCCAAGGAAGAGTCAAGCTCAGGCTTCAGCCGCTCTCAACCTGCAGTCCTCCGCTACGCTTGGTACTGGCAAGGCTCTCACACATCAACAGCGCCTCGACCAGTTGGAGGACAAGGAAGTCAGGCGTGTCATGGACGGTCGTGCTGGAACCGGAAAGCGTCGTAGACGAGAGAACGCGCTCTTAACTGCTGCAAGCGACAGCGACGAATTAGATGACTTCGCCGATGATCCAGACGAGGCTGCTATGGACGTCGATCGGCAAGGAGCGCATGCGGAAGAAGGCACGTCGCGTTCAAGGCCTGTGGTCATCGTAGACTCAGGCTTCTCTACGACCGTTCAATCTCACGAAGAAGACGAGCCAATGTTGCCCGCCTCTGCCACGGTGGGAAGCGCGCTGAAGCGTAATGCCGACGGGACCGTGGCCGCGCCTCAAGTGTCGAAGCGGAAGCCCAAGGATGGCAAGGTCTGTATGCGTGTCTCATATAAGTGTCGAGGATTTACAATGCGTATCAAGGACACATTTGCTTCATGGAAGGATAGACGCCTCGGCGCCAAGTCTCGGGTCCCAGAGGACAACTCGGATTCGTCATTCGACAGTTCGGATTCCGCCTACGACTCGGAGGAGCAAAACACAGATGCCGAGAGTCAGGCAGAAGAGGAGAGGTCAGGCTCGGGCGACTCGAGTGCGGAGGAGGAGGATGAGGTAATGCAAGGGCCGCCGCCGAAGACTGAAGCAGGGTCAAAGCGCAAAAGACTAGGCTTCAAGGAGTGGGCGATGAAGCAGCTCAGCGCAGCCAAGGGATACGTTGCACCTCTACCTGACCAAGAGGAGACAACACCGGCCCAGACAGACAACGTTCCACCACCTCCGAAGAAACGCAAGGTTGGGCATCAAGACGGTCAGAGGGAGATGCGGGGACCCCTAGGCGAGGACCTGCAGTTGCCCAACACTTCGTTCGCACAACAAATTCAAGATGGCCCCAAGGCACCCACAAAACCACGTAAGGCGGTGACGGTCACTCGCCCATCGGACGTTGAGGAGGCCCGGCTGCTCTTGCCCATCGTTTCCGAGGAGCAACCAATCATGGAAGCTATACTCCTCAACAGCGTTGTCATCATTTGCGGTGAAACCGGCAGTGGCAAAACTACTCAAGTCCCCCAGTTTCTGTACGAGGCTGGCTTTGGATCTCCAGGCAGCGGTAAGAGTGGTCGTTCGTCCATGTTGCCCAAAATTAATGTTTTCCAGACAACCCTGGGATGATTGGTGTTACTCAGCCGCGACGAGTTGCCGCGATGTCTATGGCATCCCGAGTTGCTCACGAGCTCTCACTTGCCTCCACGAAGGTCTCGTACCAAATCAGGTACGATGCGACCGTCTCACCGGCGACCGCGATCAAGTTTATGACGGATGGTGTCCTTCTGCGCGAGTTGGCCATAGACTTCTTGCTCAAGAAGTATTCTGTCATCATCATCGATGAAGCTCACGAGCGTAGCATGAACACTGATATTCTCATCGGAGTCTTGAGTCGCGTGGTCAAGTTGCGTGAGGAGATGTGGAAGGAAGGCAAGGACGACACGAAGGTACGTTGCTGCGCTACGCTGGGCATGGTTTGGCTGCTCACTTCAAGGCCAGCCATTACGCCTGATCATAATGTCTGCGACCCTTCGTGTTTCCGACTTCGCCGAGAACAAGACTCTATTTTCTTCACCGCCACCTATCATCAACGTCCCCGCCCGGCAGCATCCTGTCACGGTCCACTTCAGCCGCCGAACGTCATCCGACTACATTGGGGAAGCCGTGAAGAAGACGAGCAAGATCCACGCGAGGCTACCTCCCGGCGGTATCCTGATCTTCCTGACGGGCCAAAACGAGATCACCGGCGTGTGTAAGAAGCTAGAAGCACGGTATGGCAAGAAGGCGCTTGAAGAGCGCCGCAAAGCAAAGGGCTCTCTTCAGTCACGCCTCAGTAGACTGGCGACGAAACTCGGAGAAGATGAGCCGGTCAAAGTTGTAGCTCCTGCTCATGGTGAGCGTGCCATCGCTCTTCCATGGGTAATCTGTTACTGACGAGGTTTGATATGTAGCCGACGTAGAAGCTGAAGACGTTGACCTTGGAGACGCGCAACGGGCGGACGAGGCTCTAGCCTTTGACGTCGATGGAGACGTTGACGTGGAAGCATTAGATTCTGACGACAACGATGAAGGAAACGATGAGCTTGGTATCGACGCTGAAGAATCCGGTGGTGAGCCTTCAAGCAGCCCTTACTGGCATTGAGCACTGATAGCACGATCCAGTCCCCATGCACATCGTGCCTTTATATGCGCTCCTACCGAGCGAGAAGCAGATGCAGGTGTTCCAGCCACCTCCACCCGGGACTCGCCTAGTAGTCGTATCAACGAACGTTGCAGAAACATCTTTGACGATCCCTGGCATCCGATATGTGGTCGATTGTGGTCGCGCCAAGGAGGTCAGTGCCCATTGAACATCCGTCGCAGTCCGGCTCTGACGCCTCTTCCAGCGGAGATACGACGTCGCGAACGGCATCCAAGCCTTCCAGGTCAGCTGGATATCCAAGGCCTCAGCCGCGCAACGCGCCGGTCGAGCAGGCCGCACGGGTCCCGGCCACTGCTACCGCCTCTACTCCTCTGCGCTCTTCGAGAACTACTTCGACGCCTTCTCGCAGCCCGAAATCCTGCGCATGCCCATTGAGGGCGTCGTCCTGCAGATGAAGAGCATGCACATCGACGCCGTCGTGAACTTCCCCTTCCCCACACCGCCCGACCGCGCCAGCTTGCAGAAGGCAGAGAAGGTGCTCACCCACCTCGGCGCTCTGTCTTCGTCTCCGGGCAAGGGCATCCTGGGCCGCGCGATAACGGACATCGGTCGGACGATGGCGCTCTTCCCACTCTCGCCGCGGTTCTCCCGCATGCTCGTCAGCGGACGGCAGCACGGGTGTCTGCCGTACATCATCACGATCGTCTCCGCGCTTTCAGTGGGAGACCCGTTCCTCCGCGAAGAGGCGTTGGAGCAGGAGAAGGACGATTCCGACGAGGACTCAGATGAAGACGAGGAGCTGAGCCACCTGACGAGCGAGGCCATGCGCGCCAAGGAGGCGCGGAGGATACGTCGAAAGGCGTTCTTCGAGTCTCAGCAGCTGCACGCTGCTCTGGGTAACTCGTCAAGCGATGTCTTGCGAATATTGTCGGTCGTGGGTGCGTATGAGTATGCAGGCGGTGGCCACAAGTTCTGCGAGGAGCACTTCGTCAGGCCCAAAGTGAGTACCGCGCCAAGTATGATGGGAGTGTGGTGCTGAACCTTGTGTAATAGGCCATGGAGGAGATCCACAAGCTGCGCGCACAGATCAGCAGCATCGTGCAAACGAACTTCCCAGACGTGCAGACCGGCTTCGAGGCGAATCTCCGTCCGCCAAGTGCTCTCCAGGTACCTCGCTCCACTATCCATGCTCTCCCTATCCATCTGACCTTGCGCTCTCAAACAGCTGAAAGTCTTGAGACAGCTCATCGCTGCCGGCTTCATCGACCAAGTCGCCGTCCGCAAGGACATTGCGCAGAAAGGCCGCACTGAAGGCGCAGGCACGCAATTCACCACCTCTCGTGGAGTCGCATACCAAGCGCTGGGGATCCCTGATGAGGACGTTTTCATTCACCCGTCGTCGGTCCTAGCTAGTCAGCCTCCTCCGGAATACATTATCTACCTCGAAGTTGTGCGGACATCCAGGGTATACTTGAAAGGTAAGTGCTCAACGCATTTCGTTGGGTGTCTCAGAGATGCTAAGATCCCAAATCAGGACTCACTGTTGTCAACGGAGCGTGGTTATCCAGCCTTGGCAAGTCGCTCTGCACATACTCGAAGCCCTTCAAAAACAAGGAAGGCCAGACCATGGTCATCCCTCACTTTGGTCCTCAAGGATGGGAGCTTCCCCCCATCAAGGAAGAGCAGAAGTGACTTCTCGCTGTGTAACTTATTCATCATGTACTTCGCATACTTGTGACAATCAGCCAGTCGTTGCAATATCAAGGCATCCTAACTAATAGAATGTGTACACAAGTGAGGACTGCTGTATTTCATGTGGTTCTACTGCCTATGCGATACACACTATCGTAACACTCGTCCAGATGTTGACCTTCCAGCCCATCACGCCCCGCATGATACACTACACAGCGAGAGCCGGGTCGCTGCTGCTTGATACCAATACAACTTCTATAGTCGTTACGGACTGGGGCCTTGTCGCGTCGTCGCGCAGAATTGCCCAAGAAGAGACGCTTAAGCAGAGTACGTCGATGCGGACACGGAGCCACCACGGCCGGTCCAGTTGATGTCTAGATATTATCAAACTCAATTGACAGTTAACATACTCGCGGAGGGAGACACGTACGGATGTCCTGGCCAGCCTTGAGCTTGGCGTTCTCCTTGCCAAGAAGTACCTTGAAGGTGTGGGCACCGAAGTAATCACGCTGCATAGTGCACGCTCGTCATCATGATTGAATGCTATCGACTGTGGAAAGTGCATACCTGCGCCTGGAGGATGTTGGCGGGAACAATCTCGCTGCGGTAGCCGTCGAAGAATGCGAGAGCGGTGGAGAATGCCGGGGTGGGGATGCCCCAGAGAACCGCCTGAGCGACGATGCGGCGCCAGCCGGGCTGCGCCTTGTGTGCGGCCTTGTTGAAGAAGTCGTCGAAGAGCAGCGACTCCAAGTTCTGGTTCTTCTGGTACGCCGAGGTGATATCGCCAAGGAAGACCGACTTGATGATGCAGCCACCACGCCACATGCGAGCAATGCCGGCGTAGTTGAGGTTCCAGTTGAGCTACAGCCCGAGATATCTCAGTAAAATCTCTTAATCAAGATGTCATTCCACCGACCTCCTTGGCAGTCTCACGCATGAGCATGAAGCCCTGGGTGTAAGACATGATCTTGGACGCGTAGAGAGCCTGCTCGAGATCGTCGATGAACTGCTTCTTGTCGCCCTTGAACGCCTCCTTTTGAGGACCAGCAATGACCTTGCTAGCACGGATACGCTCTTCCTTGAGGCCAGACAGGCAACGAGCAAAGACAGCCTCGCCAATGAGCGTCACTGTGGGCGCCTATGAGAATCTGTCGATCACAGACATACGTCATAGACGCGTACCGGGCATGCCAGCGTCGAGCGCAGCAATGGCAGTCCACTTGCCAGTACCCTTCTGGCCAGCCTGGTCAAGGATTTTGGTGACGAGGGGCTCGCCATCGTCGTCCTTGAAGCGGAGGATGTTGGCAGTGATCTCAATGAGGAACGAGTCGAGGACACCCTTGTTCCAGGTGGTAAAGATGTCCGCGATCTCGTCCTCGTGAAGACCAAGGCCACGCTTGAGAATGTCGTACGCCTCAGCGATCAGCTGCATGTCGCCGTACTCGATACCTGGTGACACATATGTCAGAAAAAGGCTGCATGCGGCAAGTTTCGTGGGAATCCTCTCACCGTTGTGGACCATCTTCACGTAGTGACCGGCACCGGTCTCACCGACCCAGTCACAGCAAGGCTCACCGTTGACCTGAGCAGCGGTCTTCTGGAAGATCTCCTTGATGGCCGGCCAAGCAGCGGGAGAACCACCGGGCATGAGTGAGGGACCGTGACGGGCACCCTCCTCACCACCAGAGACACCAGAGCCGACGAAGAGGAAGCCCTTGGCCTCAAGCTCCTTGGTGCGGCGGATGGAATCGGGGTAGTGGGAGTTACCACCATCGATGATGATGTCGCCAGGCTCGAGGTGTGGGATGAGTTGTTCAATGAAGGAGTCGACGGCAGGACCAGCCTTGACGAGGAGGATGATCTTGCGGGGACGCTTGAGCTTGGCGCAGAGCTCCTCGATCGACCAGGCGCCAACGACCTTGGTGCCTGCAGGTCACCATAAGCGGTTACGGACGAGTCCGGCTAGATGAAAGGGAGCGCGTACCCTTGGCCTCGTTAGCGAGGAAGTGGTCGACCTTGCTGGTCGTCCGGTTGTATGCGACGACGGTGAAGCCCTTGTCGTTCATGTTGAGGATCAGGTTTTGACCCTGGGAGTGTGCCAGTTGAGACGAGTACTAGTCGGTGCTTGACGACGTGAAGACATACCATGACGGCCAAACCGATGAGGCCAATGTCGCCGCTGCAACTCATGTCGGTCACTCCGGGACGAGGCGCATGTTGCTGTAGACGGTACGTACACAGGTGCAGCCATAGTTGTTGAGTTATGCGAGGTGGAGGGAGTAGTGGTGGTTGAGGAAGAGGATCGAGAAGATCGTGCAGAGAGTTGGGGACGGTGATGGCGATGAGATATGTAAGCCCTGGGACTGACGTCTTTGTCACGCCGGACCGGAGAGCATGACCGTGCGAGCATCTGCGACCGGCCTCTCACTGCATCCCAGCCTATCGTCCGCCGTGCATGTAATTGCGCACACGCCGTGTTGTCTCACACTCCCCGAAACGACTCCCGACCGCGGATTGTGCGCAGGGAAGGCTGCCAGTCAGCTCAGCCAGCTGAGTACACGCACGGGGCCCATCGATAACGAGGTCGGACGCGTCGGCGCGCGTCGCGAGGGGCTGCGGTCACACTCTGTCTGGTGTGACGTCCCGCGTCTGTGACAAGGTTGCCGTTACGCTGTGATCCCAAACTGGAGTCCATGCATGCTGCTTCTTGTCCGGATGCATCTACTCATCCCAGCGAGCGGGATGCCTCTGTCTGCAGCCCATCCTCCGTGATGTGCGCACTGGCGCTACTGCCCACGTCTCCTCTCCGTCTGTCTGACCCAGTGGCTGAACCTTCCGGCGATTGGACCGGATGTTGCCGATGACAAGTGCGTAATTAGCCGCCGTCCGCCTGCCAGACATTCGCCGCCAACGCTGCTCGAGTCACTGGCCCGACCACCACATCTTGCTTGCGACATTCCCTTCGCGCTCTGCAAGCAACAGCCATGTCCTCCACCCTCCGCTCCATGCGCCTATCCACCGCGCGCTGCAGGTCGTTCGCCGCAGGCCCCTCGCACGCTCACCAGTCACTCAAGATCGCCAATGCCCGGTACAACTCCTCCGTTTCGCGGGACCCTATGACTGGCGAGCTTGCGAAGCTACCGGACATCGATGTGCGTCCCTCGGCAGCTATACCGTAGCCCATGATCTCCAACCCTAACGCCATTGCAGCCTTCGCTTTTGCAAGTCGTCAAGACCGATAGTCCGAAGGATGTTCCTCACCCATCAAACCTCGTCTTCGGCCACACTTTTGTGAGTCGATGAAGATTTCTATACAACTATAGACGTTTGCACTTACGCCACACGAAGACTGACCATATGTTGACCGTGCCATGGCAAATGCTTGAGGGTTGGGGCGCACCCAAGATTCAGCCTTGTGAGTCTACTCCTGTCCCGGTCACTTTGCATGGAGTCTTATGCCATCCGCTTGCTAGTCAACAGCCTCTCACTGCCTCCGAGTGCGACTGTCTTCCACTATGCGCACTGTCTCTTTGAAGGTCTCAAGGCGTACCGTGATACCAATGGCAAGGTGACCCTGTTCCGGCCGGACATGAACATGAAGCGCATGAACAGGACAGCTGAGCGCGTGGCTATGCCCGTAAGTCCCCGAATCCCTTCTCATAAGAACGAGTATGGACAAGTGTGGATGTATGAAATGCTCACCAATCATCACTATTCCACGCAGACGTTCAATAGTGACGCTATGGTTGAGCTCTTGAAGCAACTTGTCCGCCTTGACAAGCACTGGATCCCCAATCAGCCAGGATACAGCTTGTACATTCGCCCTACCATGAGTGCGTTCCACAGCTTCCCTTAACAATCCCCGCCCATGCCTAACGTCCTTCCTAGTTGGTACTCAGGCCGCGTTGGGTATCGCGCCACCAAAGGAGGTGCTTCTCTTCGTGATCTGCAGTCCTGTGGGTCCCTACTACCCACAAGGCTTCAAGCCTGTGGCACTCTACGGCACCACGGAGTATGTGCGCGCCGCGCCAGGAGGTAGGTCACGTCTGCTCTCCCGCATGATGCATCTAACCTTTGAAATGCACAGGTATTGGCGCGTATAAGCTCGGTGCCAACTACGCTGCAGGTGTTGCAGCGCAAAAGGCTGCCGCCGAGAAGGGCTACGTGCAGAACCTCTGGTTGCACGGCCCCGATCACCACATCACCGAAGTTGGCACGATGAACGCGTTTGTCGTGTTCAAGAAGCCTGACGGAAGTGCGTACACGTCACTGATCCTCCATGACTAGACTAACATGCACCGTTGTACGCAGCCATCGAACTCGTCACGCCTCCGCTTGACGGCATGATCCTGCCTGGTGTAACGCGCGACTCGGTGCTCACGCTCGCCCAGGAGCACGCCGCAGGTCTCATCAAGATTCCTGAGCTGACCAACAAGCTCGTTGTCTCTGAGCGGCCCGTGACCATGGGTGAGGTCAAGGAGGCTGCGGAGAAGGGCAACCTCGTCGAGTTCTTTGGTACGGGCACTGCGGCTGTGATTAGCCCGGTAGACAGGATCGGGTACCTCGGCAAAGACGTACAAATTCCGACTGGTCCAGATGGTATGGGTCCCGTGTCAAGACCATTGTGGAAGTACTTGACGGGCATCCAGACGGGCACGATCGCTCATCCTTGGGCCGTGGAGGTGTAAGGGGTGGGGATGCTCATATAACACATCTACGTTTATCTGGAATATTGCTACATCTACTTCCTGAATACATGGATTGGGCTGTTGCTGTCACTGTCGATGATCTTGCCACCCCAGCCCAGCGTGTCGTACCTGGATCTAGAGTCGTTCGACTGGGGGAAGTCCTGCGGATGACGTCATGGTCACCGGACATCCGAGCATATCCGAAGCTACGCAACTGTGGCACAGACGCGACTCGGTGGGCAGCGAACTCGTCTCTCATGGCTACTCGTCGTACTGGCTCTCTCTTAGCTTCGCACACCAGGTCTTTTGCGTCCGGTACTCGTGCACGTGCGTTCACGCGACCGCGTACTACATCCGCCGTTAGACGCTATGCTTCAGTCGGATCCACTACCTTCCTCGGAGTACCGCCATCAGCACCAGGTCCGAGTTCTGCCCCCTTTCCTCGCGCAACAGCCCCCGCGTCGCCTCAACCTACGTCCCAAGTCAAGCCTTTCGATGCGAACGTCCTCGCCGAACTGCACAATGCAGCGTCGGAACACCCGAGTGCCTCTGCAGAGTCAGCCGCAGGGTCCGCCTTGACTCCCCTCACAGAGCTCGTGGAACAGTACATGAAACGTGCCGGGCATGTGCTTGGAGCATCTCTGTCATACGAGTCCCGGCCCAACGAGGAGCGGCGCGTCCAGTTCTCGCCAGACGCGGCGAATGCGAATGTGGAGGTGAGCACTGCGGATGAGGGTCTGTTCATGGTGGCGCACGCCGTGCAGGATCGCACAGGCAAGCACAAGATCACATACAGCTCTGGATTTGCCGTGCATGCTCCCGGGGCACCTGAGGGACAAACCGTGTTGGTCACTTGTGCGCATACTTTGGAGGAGGTGAGTTCCCGTCACGCATGTAAACCGGACAATATTTGCGTTCTGACACTCCGGTGACCCTGGACATACTCCTCTACTTGATATTACCACCGTGCGTGAAGATCCTGCACGATCCTCTTATGCGCGCAGCCCGTTTCAGCCCCGCCGTTTCCAACGACCAACTGCTCTCCGGCTCTTTCGTGATCACAGGCTCGTCGGCCACTCCCACACTTCACCCCGTCACGTCCGTCCTCTCAGCGATGCATCGCGGGGATCTCCTCCTGTTGTCCTCCCCATCACTCAGCTCCGGGCTGCGGTCACTTCCCGTGAACCCGTATCCCGTGCACCCAGGTACCACCATCCGCGCGCACTACGTCACGGATAAGCTGCCTGAGACCGGTCCGCAGCGTGACGGCTGGACGCCATGGGTCGGCGGGACGTGGCAGAAGTGGATCAAGGGCACAGTCGTGGGGTACAGAGACTACGCCGGACGGGAGGCGAAGGTACGTTATCCCGCCGTGCGCGGTGATGGAGTTTGCAGAAGCTGATACGTCACCTCTGTATTGGCACTTCTAGCCTGGGACGTATGATTCCCTGGCGCATCTGCACTTCGACCCGCCCCCCACTCCCGGGTCCAGTGGGGGCCCTATCATTGATGAAGAGAGCGGGTCTGTTATCGGCGTTATCCTTGGGACGCAACTGGTCAACCAGGTCGAGGGCGTCCGAGGGTGGGGAGTGCCGGCGGAGATGATCTACGAGGTACGTTTCTAGAATATGCATGGTTGTATCCTGGATGTTGACGACCAAGTATGCGCCTCATCACAGATGTTCAGCCTGCCAGGCCTGAAACTGAAGAGCCAGGCCTAGAGACGCTAGTCTTGCGCAAGGTTGATATCCCTATTGCTTCCGGGAATCTGTTAAACTACAGTCTACGGCTGCACCAGGTATGCGATGCACCCTCACTAATCATCGTTATGTACGATACAGCTAGCGAAATGCGAGGAATTATGTACATTGTTCTTGAAGCGCTACAGCACCCCCGAGCAGATCGACGTCCCTGGTCACCGTCCGAGAGGCTACAACTTACAAGTCCACTTGGCATGACCGTGTCTGGGCCGCCACAAAGGTGTTGCTGATGGAGACTGGACAAATCTTCTTTTCTACTTAGAATGCTGCCACAGGACCGCCCTAACCATATCGGTGGGCGCTTGCTTTTGCTGTGGTCTGGTCTTCGCCAGCAACGGAACGAGAAGGCTGCACGTTTGATGACATGTTTCAAAGCTCGCTACAATCATTCCTGTCCACGGTCTGCGCCCACAGCTCAGGTCCCAGGTCACATGTGTCTTGGGGTTTGCAGGGATCCAGGAGCAGGAGCGTCGCTTATTCTATAGCCGAGCGGAGATGCTTGCTCTCGCCTCAGGCGAGGGACCCGTACGGCATATATAGCGACGCACCGGGTCCTGGGATCTCGACATTGATTCTCCCGAATCTTGGCCTCGACTCCAGCCTTGGGTTTGCAGCTGCTGAATGTGCGAGTTGAAGTATGTCGGACGCCTCGAATGGCATCGCTGCGGCATGGCATCTCCTGGAGATTACGGGCATCGTCCAGTCTGTGCTTTGCGCCCTGTTTGGTACGTGTTACATTTGTGTCGGACCATTTTGGTCTCTGGTCGTGCGTGTTAACCAACAAACATGTTGCAGGGGTGTACATTCTGCTGTTCGTTGTCGCGCTGTGGGCGAATCATGGAAGGCGGACTGTCTCTTCGCGGAGATTACGAATCGTTACAATCTTGTTGTACGTGTTCCGGCTACCTTTCCGGCTTTCTTCTGGCCAAAGAGCTGAACTGACGTCTGCCGGTGCAGATTCGTTGACCTATGCGCACACTTCATTGCACGCTCTTTGCAGTTTGCGAGAGCGCGCATCATGAACCCTGACCCGAACGAGTTCTTCAAATGGAGCATACCTTTAGTTGTCATCGGGAAGTGAGTAGTTCAATGACTGCTCAGAGCCATGCATTGACTGTCTGTACCAGTGTGACTACCACCTTTGCTGTGAGTATCCATATGTAGTGCCCTACCGGCCACATCCCTGAATGTTGTTGACATCAACGCAGGGCCTGTGCTCGGACGGACTACTCGCATGGCGGTTCTACGTCATCTTTGACCAGCAGCGATGGGCTCTCTATGTTCCCATGACCTTCGTTGTCATCAACGCGCGTACGTTCTCCTTGACAGTTCGCAGCCGCACGACCCGTTGTACTGATCTATCCTGTTCACAGTGTTATGTTGGTCTGCGGACGCACAGCACATCGCAGCCTACACCCACTACGACTTCTATGAGAACACGCTCCTTGAGGTCACGCTCAAGATCACTGTCGCCTGGGGTTGGCTTATGTTTGCAATTAATACCATTCTCACCGGGGCTATTATCGGGAAGATATTGTACGAAATGCCCCCGTTTTCTCCAGCCCGTCTGCTCCGCTGACCGCAGTCATGACAGTTACATAGCCCGCTTAAGCGGCCATTTGAACGTGTATGAGACCGTCCTGCGCGCAAGCGTCGAGTCGGCGTTCGTGACCTGGATTGGCCTGCTCCTCTACGAGATCTGTTCGCTCGCGCCCAATGGCCACGTCGTCGTACGTCTCTCTGATCCTTGTATCACTGCCTGCCTCTCACCTTATTTCATCCTTGGCTCTATCTGCTCACAGACGAACTACGACGTCGGCTACGTGATGGCCTGTGTCCTCCCCGTCTTCTTCGGCATCTCGCAATGTCTCATCGTCGTCCGTGTCGCCATTGCCAACGAGCTCAACCAGTCACGAGGTTCCGGAACTCGCGTAACGGGTTCCTCACGAACTATAGCATTCGCGATACCATCGTTCCTCCATTCCGATCACGACAAGGTCGCTTCGGATTATGTTGAACGGTCAGAGGAGCATACCTTGGCGGTGTTGCCGCGGAGCCGGCCTAGTCCTAGTCCTGAGCCAAGTGCTCAGGAGTAGGTCTGATGGCCCACTATCGACACTGTAACCACAATCGGGACCAACTTGATAATACCTACTTGTACACCAAATACTGACTATTGCTCTCAAGAGTGACCGAGACGCCAAGTCACGCTATATCTATATATAATATAGGCTGGGGTTTGTCTTTGCGCCTCTCTCCCGCTCGCTCCGTTTATCCCACGGGCTCATCGTCTTACACGTACGTTAGACATGAGTAGTAGAGACAACTGAGATGGTAAGAACCTCTGTGGGTTCCCTCGTCCTCGCTCGGGGAGGGGGTTTTGCGTATCTAGATCGACTCGGCCATCACGGCCATCAAAGTGTGTAAATATTCGCAAATATAACCTCAACTGGTGTACACAGAAGTTATTTTACACATCATACACTGCGAGATGGGTCGACTTATAGAAATCTTGGGTTCACGTATTCTGGCAGCATGTGTCCAAGGAGACTCCCAAGAGAACGGGGGGGGTTCATCGTCACCGTAGGTAGCGCATCTAATCTTATCATCTAACACCCTGTTATCTATCACTCTGGGTCCTTACCTTAGGCTTTGATTTGACGAGAGCATTGCAAGCCCAAAGATTAGAGCATGGTTTCTATACCAGCCTATAATATATGTAGATGGACCATTTCCCTGTGACGGCCACTCTTAGTTAGCGATTGTTTCGTTTACTTACAATTGTTATATTTACGTTTCATTCTCAGCTTACAGTACTTTTCTACTCGATTCAGACTCAGTTGATCATCACAATCATCGGACTTTGGTATTACTATTGGTTGTCTGCTTGATGTCTTACTTGTATATGTAAAGACGAGCGCTATCATACTCTGTTCCACTCTCTCCACTCTGCGTGAACTCCAACAGTTTCTCTTGCGAGAAACGTGTATCCAAACAGGACCCTGGCGTAGTACAAAGTTCATCATCGTTGCACCCGTGCGTAGCACGGGTTAACGTCTAGTTTAAACTGTATATATGCGACTCACATAAAGACGAACAACAGTACTGATATGACGAACACCCTTGTGGCACTTCCACTCAGCAACGCAGGACGGACAGCTTGTCTCACGTCGTCCTTTCCTCAGCAAAAGCGGTCCTCGCCGCGCGCAATCTTGGCCAGTCGCGGGAATCTGGGGAGTATGGGCGGCCAACATCTATGCACGTCTGTTCTGAGGTGTTTCTATGCGCGCATCTGGGTCGAGGATTATGACGATTCGTCGAGGATGAGGTTATCGAGGGATGGCCCTTTGGGCAGAAAAAGCTGGAGACCACCGTTTTGGACGCCTCCGAGAGAACGCGTGACGTCACGCGTCAGAGTTCGATACAAGCACGTCAGCCGATCTCCCACAAGAAAACATAATTCCTGTACCAGTAAACATCGTGCGCGGTTCAAGAACACCAGACTTTGTGATACTTCCAACCAAGTGTATGACAGGACCCACAAAAGTACGCCTTCTTGCATTTCGAACCTGCACACCCTCCTTGCCGCAGTACCTACAGAAGTTGTCCTGTCCACTCGCAATCTTGCCCAATCTACCCATGACCACCTCCACCAGCGCGTCACCCCGTGCGCGTAAAGCGTCCTCAGACAGCCGAATCTTGCCCGACAGGACATACTTCTCCAGCTCATTGGCGACGTTGGGGAGGACCTTCTCGTGGTAATCGAAAGCACGTTCGAGCGAGAACACCTCGCCACCTCCGCCTCGCCCGCCCAGCTGAGAAGTGACAAGATCGAGGACGACGCGTGGGTCCGTCTCCAGGTCTTCCGACTTGGGCTCACCGATGAGTAGGAATACCCACGGCATGATGCCATCGAACCCAGTGAAATGCTGCGAGAGGTTCACCCTTGACGGTCCAAGGTCGGGGCGGGGCTCGTGATCGAGAATGAGGCAGGCCTCTTTCGCAACGATATCGATCTCCGCCACCGTCACGTCGCTGGGCTTGCAGACGACTTCATGTTTCGCAGACGTCCGCGCGCGTAGCTTCGCCGTGGGAGGGAGGCTGTCGAAGACGCGCTGCGCGACATAGGCGAGGACGTACCCGTTGTTGAAGGTCTTGCAACGCCAGAATACGTCCTCGAGCTCGCGACGCGTCAGCTCCTTTCCTCCGGAGACCTTCACACCTTGAGGCGATGCGAAGGTGTCGATACTGATACGCTCGGAAGCGCTTGAGTCCTTCTTGAGGATGTAGGCAACGCGCTTCTTGCCCCCGATCTGAGCAGCGTGCCACTCAGGAGCAAAGACATGGCTCGGGAGGGTGGTGGGAGAAGTGATGCCACGGTTGATTTCCACGAGTTGGCCACCGGGAAAGTAGGGTTCAGTGCGCGCGTGTGCATCGAGGATGGTTGCGGCGAGGTCGTGCACGTCGACGACGAGATCGTCAGGAATCGAGATCATCGTGGTCGACATTAGAAGAGCGGGCGGCAAGCAGCAGGCCCTTAGACTGATTGAAGCGCTGAACGTTCAACGGCGGTTCGCGCAGCATGAAGCATTTAACGTTGTAACCACACCGTGCATACCGCCGCCGCCACCGCCCAACCACGGTGGTGACTAGAAATCTACGGTTGTATGTCAACTCGTCTGGATATGTCATATGTACTAATGGCATGGGTACAGTTCCTCAGAGTCCTTGCGTCACTCTCTCAATCCTCATCGGCATCACCCACCTGCCCAGGCCTGGTCACAAATCCAGTCTGAGCTGAGAGTCTCCGTTCGGAGGTAGATTTGAGCGCATCGGCATTTCAGAGGACCCAACGAATTTCTAGAGCACAATTCTTTGCCTTGTCGATCCAATGTGGATTAGCGAAAGCGCTCACTAAGCAGGAAACCAAGTGCTTTCCGGGCCCCTGTGACGAAACGTTTGCTCCGCCCGGGAGTCCGGTCGGGTTATAGCATTGTCCAGTTCCTCATTTACCGATAGGAACTCCCGTTCGGTGTTCAGCGGGCTTCTTGAAAACAAGCCGAAGGTCGGGCTCGCCCAGTATGATATCCCGCTGCAGGTATATTAGGGCGCGGATGTGGGGCGATCCAGTCATTCACTCGAAAATTACTCCCACAACTCACAATCTTCTAGACAATGCCTGCAGTCATGCCAGGAAAAGTCCTTGTCACCGGTGCCAACGGTTATGTCGCCATCTGGGTTGTCAAGGCCTTTCTCGAGAAGGGCTTCGCTGTACGCGGCACGGTACGCTCACAGAGCAAGGCGAAACACCTCCGCCAGCTCTTCCAATCGCACGGCGATAAGTTCGAAGTCGTGATCGTCGACGACATCACCAAGGTACGCTGTCTCTTGTCTCGTTGCCTGCGGGCACTTACCGATTTCTCGACACAGGACGGTGCCTTCGATGATGCCGTCAAGGGCGTCGACGCGATTGCGCACACCGCGTCGCCCTTCCACATGCATGCAGACGATCCGAACGAGATGATCATCCCTGCCCTACAGGGCACGCTCAGCGTCCTCCACTCCGCACTCAAGTACGGCAAGGGTATCAAGCGCATCGTCATTACTGCTTCGTGCGCGACCGTCCTCGAGTACGGCCCGGAGCCTCGGGTGTTCTCCGAGAAGGACTGGAACGAGCGCTCGATCCGGGAGGTGAACGAGAAGGGTAGGGCCGCGGCGCCGGGAGACAAGTATTGCGCAAGCAAGATCCTCGCTGAGCGGGCTGCGTGGGACTTCCACAAGCAGCACAAGAACGAGATTGCTTGGGACGTGACGGTACTGAACCCGCCGTTCGTGTTTGGCCCCGTCCTACACGAGGTGGACAAGCCGGAGAACCTCAATCAGTCGGTCAAGGTCTGGTGGGACGCCGTTGTTGCGGGCCAGTTCAGCAATGAAGACCTTGCAAATAACGGGTGAGAGCTCTTGATTGATGTGTATCAAGGGCCTTCGCTCACGTATAGGTTGCAGAGATGTTTGGGTAGACGTTCGGGACCTTGCAACGGCCCACGTCCTGGCGATCACGACGCCCGAGGCTGGCGGTGAGCGTGTCATCGTTTGCTCTGGTCCCTTCAAGTGGCAGGACTTCGGTGAGTATGGCGTAGATATTCTCTTGCAATGCAATGACTCATCAATTGTTATATTCCAGTAAACGTCGCACACCGCCTCTACCCTAAGCTTCCCGCAGGCAACACCTCTTACGATCCCACTAAGGCCGTGCACATGCTCTCATACGACACAACCAAGGAGCGTAAGCTCTTCGGCATCAAGTTCCACACGTTGGAGGAGATGACGAAGGATACGTTGGAGGACTTCGTCAAGCGGGGATGGGTCTCAGTATGAGTTCGACTTGACGGAACGAATGGATCCATTGCCTCAGTGCGGCCTATAGACGTTACAGTCCATTCGTATCACAGTTACAAGCGGCCTTGATGTATACCATACTCACGATTCGAATTGCCGATGTGGTCTGAACACGAATCTCCGAGTCTGACGTGAGATTAGTCCATATCACTTTCAACCCTAAGCGCTATAAGCCGGCAACATATTTGACAGCCTAAGTTGTTGCCTGACCAGATTGGTTTTCCGATATCTTTGTTTTATCGTCCTCGAGGGCCGAGTCCGATGGTAGGCAAACCAGGAGAGTGCTTCCAACACAGCCACTCCGTAGGAGTAGAAGGTATTTTAATAACCGCTCCCCCAGCGCTACGTGTCGGAGGAAGCTCACATCCACCGAATAAGTGTACAGTGTGCGTTACATTCTCGAAGGAACATTGACGTTCTGAACACCTACATGACAGTGGTTCCCTGTGAGCAATTCATGTAGTTGGGGCTTATCCGCTTTATCAGTGGAAGTTGCCTTGTGCCTTTCGCGTCAGGGAATGAATGCTGCGGTAGATCTAGGCGCCACCAGAATCACTTTAAACGCGAAATACACGAGGAAGCTCCCATTTATACCAGGTTGCTGCGGCGCGCCGCGCAGACAGTCTCTCTGACCCCCTTTGCAATGCTCTGCCACGGAGAAGAATCCGTTTCAAGCTCGGGAACCGAAGACATCATGGCGCTACTCTCTCTGGTGGCTGCCTACAGTCTGGAAGATGTCGACCAAATCCAGGGGCGCAGGAAAGGAAAAGATAGAGGTGGTCCGCCATCCGATGAAGAGCTGGCTTTCGAGCTATTTGCCGATGAAGCCCGTGCCTTGGAGCTGCTCACGCGCGACATGGCCCTCGCCCAGAGCATTGACCAGGCCCTCTGCGCGGATGCGACTCTGCTCGCTGAGTACGAACGTGCGGAGGAAATTGCTATGAGGGATAGAGAAATCGCGAGGACCATCTTTGAGGGTAGAACTCCCCCGGAGCCTCTTGCCGCCGATAGTACTATGGTCCTGCCGACGTCCGAAGACGCACACTCGGCAGCCTTAGACGAGCCATCCAACACGCACATGTAAGCATGCGTAGATACATTAATTTAGGCGACGCTGATAACAGCTTAGGACCAGTAAACCCGCCAGTTCAGCACCGTCCTCGTCAACTAAGAAGTTGCCTGTTCGTGCCAAAGTACGGTGAGGAATGAATCATCCATACACATCCAGATGACTTGCTCACTTACTCATACAGACTGGAGATTTGCGTCATCTGCAGAGATGACATCCGCGGTGTGATCGTCCGTGCGCCCTGCGGAGATGCCTACGACATCGAGTGCCTTGTAGATCTCTTCCGCGCGGCAACCGTCGACGAGTCCCTGTTCCCCCCGGCGTGCTGCCGCCAGCCATTTGATCTGAAAGTGGTCCGGCAGTACTTGAATAAGGAGCTCGCTACACTGGTCGACAAGAAGGCAATCGAGTTCGGAACGAGGAACAGAGTGTATTGTTGCCGCCCATCATGTTCCATCTTCATTGGCTCCGGTACTACTGTAGCATCCCAGCTTATCTGCCCGCAGTGTAGGATGGAGACTTGCGGGCACTGCAAGCAAGCGGCACACAGCGTATTCACGCGCTGTACAAGCGAGGAGGATGCGAGCGTCGTCGCACTAGCCGAGGAATCGGGATGGAAACGATGCCCGGGATGCGGACACCTTGTCGAGCTCACCATCGGTTGCTACCACATGACATGTCGTTGCAGGCACCAATTTTGCTACTTGTGCGCGGCGACCTGGAAGACGTGCACGTGTGCGCAGTGGGACGAGAACAGGCTCCTCCACGCAGCGCAGGACCGGGTTGAGAGGCAGCAGAGGGCACAGGTTGTCGTCAACGCGAATGCGGCCCCTGCGCGGGCGGTAGACTATGGACAGGTCGTCGCGCAGGAGGTTGCAAGGCTGCGTGAGAACCACGACTGTCTTCATTGGTGGCGATATGTGTCGGGTGGGGGCCATTGCGAGGGATGCGGGCATTACCTGCGCATGTTCTTGTTCGTGAGTGCATTCTCTTCTGCCACAAACAACGTCTCACTTATTCGCAATGGTAGAATTGTACGACTTGTCGTATCTGGGCTTGTGCCAGATGTAGAAGGAACCGCTGGCTCTGGTGAGGAGTCAGGATACGGCGGGGTGCGGCGGGTAATCGATGGTTGTTGTATCGGTTTGAAAGTTCCCAGAATCACTGAATATAGGCATCCTGTAAGATAGAGAATGTGTAAACAATAAAGGACGTAGTGACGATGAAGTGAGAGTACTCTGAGGAGCTCTGCAGCCGGGCTCGGAAAGGGCGCTAATAGGTGGCAGCTACACAACAAGGCCGTTGTCGTGGACGACATCCAGACAATAAGGCAGTCCCTTGTCCATACCCGTCCCTATTGTTATTCAGACAACCAGGAGGCAATAAAAGCAGGTACACCAGGCCTCCGTAAGGTCTTCATAGGGCCCCAAGTCACCCCAAGTCAACTCTGGGTCGGGTATAACCTTGGAGACAACATCGAGCTGAAGACAAGGGTCACTGTCTGGAAACACCGCTACAGCCTCACAGAGCCACTAACATGGCTCAATGGGCAGTGACTTGGGTCTCGGGGTGTTTTCTGAACGTCCAGGGCTAACCCCAGTTAACCCTGACATCGTATCGGCGGAATTCGGCCCATATGAACCACCGGACATCGTGGATTCATGACGTCCAGCGCCCATAGCATGGGCCTGCAGGCCTCTTAATGAAACCATTCATGGGCATGCTTGTATTTTGTGAGCTTCGTAGCGCTCTGCGCCGACCACAAAATGGGGATGGTCAACGAAGTCTGATCCGTCTCGTGCAACGTGGAGAAGGGGCAAACCCAGGTCGTACCCAATCTTCGGCGAAGCGTAGACATACCTGGATATTGTCTCCCACCTATGCGACGTGAGATGTCGATACACGCCCCCGGCTGCGCGCGGCTGGCGAGACTTCGTGCTTCCGTGACGGACGGCAATGCAGATGACGGTCCCTGTTGGACCAGCTCGTGGCTGCTTGACCCTGTCAAACCAGAAACACATGCATCAGATGAAGTCGAACGAACGCGATGATGAGAGGAAGAACCAGCCTTGGCCGTGGCGCCCGACGGGCGAACGCGTGTATACGCAGGAGGCGCGAGGCAGCGCGACACTCGCGGGTCGTCGCAGTGTATTTAAAGGGACAGGGATGTCCCATACCAGGCCAGCTTCGTGCTCGTCCACTTTCCTATCTCAACTAGCTCAGGATGCAGACGGTCAAGTGGACTTACAATCCGGCGGCTGACCGAGCTACCATGGCTGCGCTACAATTCGAAACGCCTATCTCTCGCCCTCCAGGCGTAGCCCCTCGCTCCAGCGATAAGGGTAAAGCAAGACATGACCTTGCCCTAGACGAGGAGATCGCGGTCATGCTTTATGCCGAACAGACGCTTGACTATGATGAAGAACGAACCGACATGGGGCTAGGCTTGCACACCGACGCCGATATCGACGCGCCGGGCAAAGAATATGATTGGGCATACAATTACGTCGGTGCTAGCACCGCGCAGGGCTTCAGTTACCACAACTGGGCAGGCGGACACTGTCATTGTCAAGAGTACGTAGTTATCACATGGTATGGCTCAACTCACCCTGACAATATGCACAGCTGCATGCGGAGCCGCACACCAAGAACGTACGCCTCGTCGAGTGCGTACAAATTGCTGCCTGCGAAAGTTGAGCCTGCACGGTACGTGATCAATCATTTGGGCAGCTGCACGGCTGGGCACTTATCAAGGCCCATCAGGAATTGCGTCGCGTGCATAGACCGTATTGAAGGGCCAGTCATCCATGCTCCATGCGGCCACGACTACGACGTCGACTGTGTGGTTGGTCTCTTCCGCGCGGCGACCACGGACGAATCATTGTTCCCTCCTGCCTGCTGCCGTAAACCCTTCGACTTTGAACGACTCCGTCGCTACATGGACCGAGAGCTCGCTCGCCTCTTCGAGAAGAAGGCGCGGGAGTTCAGCACCCAGCACCGGGTGTACTGCAGTCGTGCGTCCTGCTCGGCCTTCCTCGGTGCCGCTACCAACTCCGCTACTGCCATGTCTTGCGACACCTGCGGTACGCGGACATGCGGTCACTGCAAGAAGGCGGCGCACTCTGCCAATCAGAGGTGCACCAACGACGCGGACAAGGAGATCCTGACCATGGCAAACAAGGAGGGTTGGAAGCAGTGCCCGCGCTGCGGTCTGGTGGTCGAGCTCACTTTCGGATGCAACCACATGACGTGCCGGTGCAACTTCCAGTTCTGCTACCTCTGCCTTGCCCCTTGGAAGACATGCGAATGCTCCCGATGGGACCTTGACAGGCTCCTGGAGGCTGAGCATGATCCAGACTTGTTGGAAGAGGCCATACACAACCTGGAGGTCGACGACCAGTGGCTGCCGGGTCCAAGACCGGCGGACCGCCCCGAGCCGATCTTCCGGGATGCGAATGCCAACTTGCGTCGCAGACACGTTGAACGGCGTCGGCGAGCCACCGACTTGCAGGTTCGACCGGCGAGGGCACCCACGCCCGAACGTCAGAGCACTTGGGCACCTGTTAGGCCACCCACACCGCGCTTCGCACCAGGAAACGTACCCGACGGGGGTGCAGAGGCGTCGGGTTCAGGCCCAAGCTGGCCACCCCAACCCGCCGCCCCTGTCATGATGCCGATGGCAGCCCCACCAGGTTGGGATCTCAGTTTCACGTACTCGTGGCCGCCTCAAGGAGGGTTCTATCACCCCGCTATGTTTCCTCAGCGAACATTCTGTCAGCAACATTGGTGGACACCGACAATCTCTCTCGGTGCCAATGGTAACATGGTGATAGGATGTGCAACCTGTGGTAACTGGCAAAGCGGCTTATGGGTGAGTGTGACTTTGTGCTCGATGCGAGTCTGACGGGTACTCACTCTGTTTCTTGCATGCAGATGTGCGTGTATTGCCAAACCCATCTTTGTACGACCTGCAGATATCACATGCGGGCCTGAGGTGTGCGAGGAGGAAGTCCTAGAAGCAGCCCATCAACATGAAATCCATGCACATTATGCAATATGCCCTCACCATGCTCACCATGCTTTCCAAACATATGCCTCTCACATATTCGTCACTCGTATTTATAGCACGCAGCATGTGTTGGTATGCTCCTCTATGCCCTAAATTATTTTCTCTCGTATTTATTCTCGTGTACGTACCGGATGAATGTCAATGAGCACTTCGGGCTCTTTAGATCAAGAATTATGGCTTGAGGGAAGGGAGGCCTCGTGAAGTCTCTATCTGGTCAATACGCGCGCCCCAAGCAGAAGAGGGTGTAGAACAGAGTGCAGAGACGTCCGATAGCCATGCGGCAGATCATAGCAGGAGGGAAGCTGCGCGAAGAGCCGCCATGCACGTACACTGCCGTGACGGGTCTCGTGGGCGCGTCGCGAGCCAGGAACGTGCCTCCAATTCACTTTGGCTTCCGCCGCCTCCGCCCACTTTCCTCCGGCATGTCTCGCTCTCTTCCTTTCTCTCCATCTCTTCCTCTCCTACCACTGCGCGCGTCGGCGCCGCGACGACCCTCGCCATGGCCGACGTCGTGCAGCCCGCCCCTGCAACTGACGCGCAAATAGCCCAATCGACGGAGAAGCAGACGACGAAAGTACTGACCTCGGAGGCTGCAAGCACCAATCCTGCTCCCGCTGCTGAGAAGAACGGGAAAGGCAAGGATCTTCGCGCATTCCGAGATCGCATTGCGCTCCGTCGGTCGTACAGTACGAAGCATTCCTCGCTCTCGTCGCCTACGCTCCTCCCCACGTCTTCCAAAGAGCATATTGCAGACGTGCAAGAGGATGCCACACCAAAGCGTCCGAGGGTGGCTGCACTGGAGAGGCTGATCAGTGCCAAGCTGGGAGCCAAGAAGAGCGGGAAGAAGACCAAGGACGTCGATGCCGCACCCATCACCGTCGCCCTCGACGCGGCCCCGTCTGGCTCATCCGCTTCAACGGGACCCGCGGCTGAGCAAGTCGAGCAAGTTTTAACTGCCATCGCGGAAGTCGCACCGTCTGCACCGTCGCCCGAAGGTAAAACAGAGCCCGTCACTGAGGCAACTGTTAGCAGCACCGACCCCGAGCCGCTCCCTCTCGCTCGCAAGATCCAATCCCTGCTCTCCTCCCTACCGCCCTTCCTCTCGTTTGAAACCCCTGCGGATACCCCCACTGGCGGATCTGAGCAAAATGGCGGTAACGCGACAACTCCCTCGAATGCCCCCGCGCCCATCCCGGATTCGAGCCTCATCTCACTGCTTTCTTCGCCGTCTATTATGAATGGCTCCCTCTCACGCGGAAGGCAGAGCGTGTGGGCGATGCTCGACAACCTCCGCCTCAAGACGCTCAAGACGAGTGCGGACGCAGGCACTACGCCCGCGAGTGACGTCGCGGAGGGCGCAGAGTCCGTCCTGGAAGACGACGATAGTGTGATGTTCTACGGGCCCCTTGTCCCGGACGCGAACTCGAGTGTCGAGCTTGCGCGCTCGGAGATCGTGTCGGTGGACGAGAACGGGACCATCGTGGAGGTCATTCTGGATGATGCGCCCCCGCCACATGCTTCCCGCCCTCCGTCGCCAACAGATGGCGTTCAGGCGGAGAAGTTCAGTTGGCATTGGCCGTTCCATCGCAGTGAACCTGCGCCGGCTCCCCAGCCTAAGACGGTGGAGAAGCGGCTGTGGGTGCCTTCGACCGATAAGCTCTCCCTCCAGGTGATGTGGTGGGGATACAGGCTGTACGTGCTTCGGGCCGTGATGATTGGAAGCAAGATGCTGATGGTATATGCATGTTGTAGATGGCTTCCTCCACCTGTGCTCGCGATGCTGGACGACAAGGAGATCGAGGCGGCGAAGCTCGGGGCCATGCTCACGACTGCTCTTCAGTGGCTCCTCAACAACGTGCCCAGCAACGCACTCCCGCCGACGCTCCGCCCCGCCCTGTCACTCGTTAAGAGCTTGGTGCCGTACCTTGGGTACATAGGCGGCTTTGTGGCCTGGTCTTGGGGCGCGATCAAGGGCTTCGACAAGGGCTATGGCGTCACGCTGACTGCGACCTGGCTTTTGCCCATCGCACTCGTGCCTGGGACCTGGGAGGAAAAGGACGTCCCGAAGCCGCCAACTACAAGTGACCCATCCTCGCCATCCAACAGTAACTCCTCTGCGCCATCCCCCGATCCTTCTGCTCCCAACACTGGAGACCCATCGACTACTCCAGCGCCATCATCCCCCATGGCTGATCCTCTTCCGCCCAGTGCACCTGGCGTGCTCAGCGCACGGGCTTGAGGTCTCTTGATCACTCTACATATGCTTCGTGTTTGCCGTCACGACCACTTACGACTGATAACAATGGCTATACCCGCAGAAGACATCTCAGTATCGCATGAGAGACAGGGATGCTAATCTATCATCTATGTATCTAATCTACTTTGTTCTTGGTATGCACCTCCTTGGAGCCAGAGCCATTCTCGGCCTGCTCAAAGAAGGTCTGCAGCCACCTCGCCTCCGTCTCCATGTCCTCCAACGTGCGTGGCTTGCGGTCCTCGTCTGCGTCCATCTGGAGCGGCTGCGGGACACGGCGGAGAGCGCCTGAGAGGTCACCCTCGGCACGCTCGAGGGCCGGGTAGACGTCGTCGTTATTTGCGAAGTGGTCGCCCTGGAGCTTCCGGGGAAGGAGATGGAAGTGGACGTGAGGCACGGTCTGGCCCGCGGCTTTCCCATCCTGCGGTGCCGGGGAAAGTCACTTGAGATGATGCAAGCATGCAGGAACGTGCGTAGGCGTGAAGGGTCGGGCGATAGGCAGGGGTCGACAGAGATGGAGTAGGCAGAGCTGGGCGTGGAGAATACGAATGGTGACGTACCTGGCAAGCTATTGTGAGCCCGTCCGCGGCATAGACGCGCTCGATGATGCGTCCGACATGCTGCACGGAGGCCATGAGCGATGCGAGCTCGTCGTGCTTGAGGTCTGCGAGGCGCGGGACGACGCGCGTGGGTATGACAAGGACATCTGGAGGGAACGGAGGACGTGAGACGCGAGACAAGGCACCGGGGGCAGGACGGGAACACACGGCCAGGAACGATGGGCTTGAGGTTGACGATGGCGGCAGCGAGCCCGGAGCGGTAGAAGACCTGGCGGGAGACGTCGAATGTAGAGAAGAGCAGCGCAGACATGGCCACAGCAGCAGAGCTCAGCCTGACTCCCGGTCGGAGGCGCAACTTGCAAGCAGGCGCGGGCGTCTGGGAGAGATGGATGGGGATGACATCAGTGCTGATCATATGCAGTCCTTGCTTTTGGCTCAGCATATCGTCCTCTATCTTCCCTTCTCCTCTCACCGCCCTCAGTCGCTCTTCTACTCCGTTGTCCACTGCAATGCCCCACACCGCGCCCGACCCACCCGTCCTCTGCGTGTTCCCCACCCCCGCCGAGCTCGTCGACGGGCTCGCGCATTTCATCATAAAAGCACAGAAGGAGTCAGTCGAGAAGAAGGGCCGCTTCACCATCGCCCTCTCGGGAGGTTCGCTCCCCAAGCAGCTCTCAGGGCTCATTAACAACCCCGCCGTCAAGTGGGACAAATGGTGCGCCTCGTTCTCGTTTGACCTCCCCGCTGCGGCTCCGCGCCAGATCTTAAATGGCGCTCGCTGACCATCGACCACAGGCATGTTTTCTACGCAGACGAGCGTGTCGTCCCGCTCGACCACGAAGACTCAAACCACGCGCTCTGCGTGCGCGAGCTCTTCTCCAAAGTCACACCCGGCGTCCCGCGCGAGCAGATCCACACGATCGACCCCGACCTCCTGGACGATCTCGAGGAGCTCTCCGACGCGTACGAGAAGGAGCTCATCCAGGAGTTCGCCATGAAGGACTCGGCCCGCTTCCCCGTCTTCGACCTCATCCTCCTCGGCATCGGCCCCGACGGCCACACCTGCTCCCTCTTCCCCGGCCACGAGCTCCTCTCCGAGGAGGACCGCTGGGTCGCGTACATCGAGGACAGCCCCAAGCCGCCCCCGAAGCGCATCACCTTCACATACCCCGTTCTCAACCACGCCGCGCGCGTGGCGTTCGTCGCCTCGGGCGCGGGCAAGCAGGACACGCTCCACACTGTTCTCGACGAGCCTGAGCAGGGGCTCCCTGCGAGCCGCGTCCGCCCGGCGCACCCCGGCCACCTCTACTGGTTCGTGGACCAGGCGGCCGCGGAAAAGGTCCAGTACCCGCGAACACCGTTCAAGCTGTAGTTCCCGGGCGGCCCGGACTGTGGGGATTTCATGGCCATGAAAGTCTTGTGGGGGGGTTGTACGCTGGAAGAAGTCTATCGCTCTGTGTATCTTATGTCTAACCGAAGATTCTGCGATTCTGAGCAGGATGTATGCTCCAATACCCTCACACAATGCGCACGTCCGTGTTATGCGTGAATGTTCATTAGCAATCGTATAGGTAGTCGTAGCTTGGTATACCATGACATCAACAGACCAAGTGAGGACATACCCACCCTCAGCTCTCCTCGCTAACGCCCATCTCCGGGAACACCGTCAACACGACAAGGTCCAGGATGAACATCACCAGATGGGCATTGCACGCTGCGTTATCCAGCGGCGCAATAGCAGCATCGATAGTCGCAGCGCGGGCAGCAGGGGTAGGGCCCAGCAGGGGCGCGACGGCACCTAGAACGAACACGTCAGGGAACGTTCAGTCCATCCTCTGCCCTCAGAAGTACGTGTAATGGAAGCGTGCGCGTGCTGCAAACTCACCTGGAACACGCTCGGCCAACCGTCTTCGAACGGCTTCGCGCATCTCGGCCTGCTCCTCGGGCGTCGGGTCGACGGGCGGAGGCGCAGGCCAGCCCTCGGGGAAGAGGGTGCGCCGTGCGGTGCGGACGATGTTGGCGAGCATCGCGGGGGAGAAGAGGTGCGTGTAGAGGAGGTAGGGGAGGAGGCGGGCGAGGAAAGGCGCGGCGAGGGAGCCGAAGAGGGTCAGTAGGTGCGTCAGAGCCCGGGCTGTCGCGAGCGAGGCGTGGGACTGTGCGGCTGCGGCTGAGGAGGACGTTGGCGGAGGCGTGAGGAGGGTAAGGATGAAGGTGAGTGGCGGATGCGTGTAGTTCGGGATCGGCGGCGGTGGTGGAGTCGCAGGTGAGGGTGCGGGTGTGGCAGGCGCTGGGGTTGACCCGCGAATTTGGGACGTGCTTGACGTTTGGGAGGGTGGTTGGAGGAGGGATGCTGACTCGGGAGAAGGAGAAGGTGGTAGAGGTGGTATGGCTGGGGTTCGTGGAGGAACATTCAGTGTGCCGGGGAATGCAGGCGTCCACATGCTGGTGTCGCTGCGGGAGTGGACGGGCCCGTGAGGCTCTTCCTGTTCACCTGGTGTCGTGTCGTGCGGGGGCTCGTCATGAGTACGCGAAGGGGTGTTTCGGTTCACCTTCTTGATGGTATCTCTGGCGTGCTTGTATGCGTGCAGCACCGCCAGGCATGCACCTGATACGGATTGGACAGCAGAGAGTAAGAAGATGACGAGAGACTGGAACGAGAAGTGCTGGGATCCTCGTCGTTGCAACGGGGAACGATCGGACGAGGATACACCCTCTTGCATAGAGTCCAGAAGCTGGAAGGACAGAAACAGTAATCAGCAAACGTCATCCAGGAAGTCGTGTGCGCAGTCGGACAGGGTATGCTGGGATGCAATAGTATGCGTTTATTGTTCGGTATATCGTTGCGCGATACAGCGAGCGGTAAGTACAGGGCAGTATATTTAGGTGTGCACGCGTGTCCCGGCGGACGAGATTGTCCAAACCCACACTCGGACAAGAATCGGGAAGACAACTCACCTCTGGCACCTTGCCGGCAGCTTTCTCAGGACCGAGCTGGTCCAAAATTATCTTATGGATGAACCAGGGCTGGGTGATGCGGGGCAGGACACTCCCCACGACGACCTTTAGGATGATCTCGCGGACGATGTATCGCTCTGTCTCCGGCTCGTAGTCCTCCGGCGGCAGGCAGGTCTTGAGGATGTGGTCTATAACTTGGCGCACGTACACGGAGTCCACGACGCCTTCGGGGGACACGGCCATATGTGGCTGCATCTGGTGGAAGAGCTGGGCGAGGGAGGCCGCGCCTCCGGCTGCATAGGAGGTGTGCAGCTTGGACTGGGCATTGCGGTAGTCGGCCCAGTGCTGGTCCAGCAGAGTGGGCAAGTCACGGAAGACGAGAGGTGAGAGGTCTGTCGCAACCAGGCGAGTCTCGAAAGCACGCATCACGACGGTGAGGATTCTGGCAATCTCAGGCAGGAACTCCTTGTCATAGCGCGTGATCTTTGTCCACCAGGTGTTGACGTAGGCCCGCAGAGCGAGGGCGATGAAGTCGTAGAGCTCCGCATTGAGCTCGGGCGCGGCAGCGGGCGAGAGGAGGAGAGGCGGGAGGTGGGCATCAGGCGGGAGGGCGGGGAAGAGGATGCGCTTTGGGAGGGAGACTGGGAGGGGCCTGCTGGGTGGGGCGGCGGCCTTGTCTGCGGTGGAGGATGCGAAGGACTGGATGGAGCGGGGGCCGACGCGGCGGGCAGCAGAGGGCGGGGCGGTGGCCATCGCCAACCCGCGACTCCGAGTCGACGCGTCGGGCGAGAGTCCGAAGGCGCTCCGGCCGGACACTCGGGGCGGGCGGCGGTGGCGGTCATAGCCGGCGTCAGATGCTATTTTTGGATAAGGACGGTGTCCAAGTCGATGGCTTGCAGGTCAGGTCAGTCGAATATTGCTTACTCTTTGCTCGTTCCTAGCCAGGTCCGCCCCGTCCGCCGCCCTCGGGCTTCCCTCTCTGACTCTCCTCGCTCGCTCGACGGCAATACGAGCACTGTCCTCGAGCCACGCGCGCCCACCGCCATCGCCCAGGACAAGGACTTTGACAGAGACACCGGCACCCGCGGACAGCTCCCCCTTCGTTTTTATGTCCTAGCCCTCCCATCGCCATTCTTTTCGCCAACACGCTCATTGCACCGTCTACCATCCTTCGTCCGCCCCCAGCCACAGACTACCTCCAGGGACTATGCCCGATGTCCTCTACTTCGTCCGGCGCGACGCCGACTCCGGGGGCAAGCTCTCCAAGTCGACCATCATTGTCATCGCAGTCCTCTGCAGCTGCGTCGTCGTGCTCGTCTTTGCCCTCTTCGCCTGGAGACTCCTCGCCCGCTCCTTCCGTCGCTCCAAGAAGGTACCACTTCCTCCGGTCCAGGACCTCGCACACCACCGCGAGCAGCAGCTAGCCGCCTTTTCCGACCGCAACGCCCGCCCGACGACATGGCTTGACTCCGCAGGGCCGTCCATCCACCAGCCACATCCCCGCCTATACTCGTCGCATTTCCTCTCCGCAAGCGCGAGCAGCGCGTCCCTCATCCGTCATGGTAGCAGTCCCGACGTTGCGAGCACGGTAAGCCGCGGTCCGACCCGGGAGAACAGCTGGACGGGTGAGGACGCCACATCTGCCGAAAGCTCTCCCTACCCTACGCCACTCTCGACAGAGGAATTGATGCCGCCGAACCCATCTTTCCTGCCCGTGGTCGGTGCAAACCCACACACGAGCATGACCAGTGTCGCGAGTTCATCCAGTGATGCCATCTCCGACGCCAACGCCGCCATGCCTGCATCGCCGTCAGAGCAAAATCACTCCGCGGAATCGTCTGCATCTTTGGCCAACAGCCCATACGGTTCGCCTGCGCGTGCGCGGCCACCTCGGGCGTCGCGCTCGCGCTCGCGGCCGATGTCCATGGTCTCGTCGCACACGAGCCACTCGCTGCAGACGTCGCACTCGGTGAACACGCTCCGGGGCCCGGCGCATTCGATCCACAGTAACATCCAGATCGTGCTGCCAGCGCCGCTTGCGCCCGAGCTGTATCCCCAGCCGCAGCCGCATCCGCTCGCAGATGCGGGAGGCTTTGAACGGACAAGCAGTTTCTACGGCGGTGGCGATCGCAGGAGCGCAGCCGACCCGTGGCTCTTTGCAGGCTCGAGACCGCAGAGCATGGCGCGCATCGACCGGGAGGCGAGTAGTGGCTCGCGCATGTCCTCCGGTAAGCACTCTCCCTCCCTCTTTCTCCCTATGACCTCCTCTAACGGTGCCCCAGTCGGTCCCCGGTCCTCCCCTGGGGGGTCGCGTCCCCGGAGCAGCCTGCACAAGGTCTCCGCCTCCGCGACTTCCCTGCACGACGGCGACAGCGCGAGCATGAAGGCCCGCCGTGCACAGTCGCAGCCGCCCATCCCCTCTGCTCCATCCGCGCCCGCTGTCTCGCGTGCACGCACCCCGTCCCCTGGGCCGTCACGACCGTCGTCTGCGTTCGCGCAGCCTGCGTCCCCGCTCCCACCCGTGCCACGAATACCGTCACAATACGGCCGGGCAGGAGGCTTTGACGGCCGTGCCAACGGGCACCCGCAGGCAGACGCAGGGGAGGAGCCCGCGCGTGGGCGGGCGCGAGACCCAAATCCCCTGCCTGTGGGAGCTGCTGCGCCTGTCCCCATGGTCGGCGCGCCTGCGCCCCCATCGTCCTATGCGGGGCCGCGGCGGGAGACTTCCGGGAAGTTGAGGAAGAACCGCTCACAAGATCGGCGGACGAGATCATAGTACTTGTAGGCTGTGTGGCATGTGGGTGAGAGCGCGGAGGTGAGACGAGCAGGCAGTTCGCTTGGATGAGTGATCCAGGTGTGGTTTGCGTATGAGACGAGACGAGACACTGCAGACATTGGCATACACGCATCCGTACATTATCAGTAGTATTAACATAACCAATGCTACCTCGGCACTTCGTTTAGACAGCAGGGAGGACGCGACCTTGTTGGGGTCTGCCAGTCGTTAACTTCACGCACGGATCGGGACAAGGTTGGTACGCCAGAAGGCGTGCGACGACCCTCGCTTTGGAGCCGCCGTCAGCGTCGATTATCACTGAGCGCAGGCTGCGCAGCATTATAGGTACAGGTACAGAGAGAGATAGAACAGACGGGAGAGAAGACACTTGCGGTTGGGCGGTACTACACGCCTCATCAGACCGGGTCCAGAGCAACTCGCAGAACGAGCGGGGTTCACATCATCCCGAACGCGAACGCGTCGTCGTCGCCCCATCCGGTGGGCTCAGCCTCCTCGCCCATATGTGAGTCTTCGCCATCCCCGATCGATGCAGAGGCCCCATCCAGGTGGGTATCTTTGTGCGCGTCAAAAGACGATGGATTGGGAGTTGCAGACGGCTGCGTGAGGGTGCCCGTCGCTTGGCCAGAGTACCACGACACTTGTACGGGGCCAACCAACGCGATATGTGAGCCCTTTGCGAAGCCCTGGAAATATGACCGCATGTCAGTACGAGCATTAGCCACGCAGACCCACGGTGCGTACCTGTTCTGCAGCGGCACGACTCCGGAACGAGACAAGCACGTCACCACCTTCGAGAGTCTCCACCGACTCGACCTGCCCGGTCGTCTGCACACGCCAACGACCATCAGAACATGCTCCGTACGTATGTATGATTGGACGACAGTACGCACCTCGTACCAGTCGCGCACTGCCTGCGTCGACTCCGGCAAGGTTCCCTTGACGAGTAGCTTCTTCGGGCGGTTGTCGAGCTTCATGCTTGCGCGCGGAGGCCCACCGCGCATCGCACCGCGGTAATAGCTCCGTGCACCCCGTCCGCGCCCACGGTACGGTCGGTAGGATGTGCCGCTGTAAGGAGCGGGCGCTTCCGAGGCCACAGGGATCCCGAGACTCGCAGCCTGCACCAGTGCATGTCAGTATATGCGCTAAGAAACCGACCGAGGAACGTACCTCTGCCTTGAGCTTCTCGAGCTTCGCTTGCAGCGCCTCTGTACTCTCCTCGCTCTCGCCGAGCATCTCGAGCTCCTTGTCCAACCGCTCGCGTTCCGCACGTTCCTGCTCCTCTGTCCGGGTCCCAGATACGGACCGTCTTGACGGTGCGGGAGCGGAGGTCGACGCCGGAGGCGGCGGCGGGGACTGGGAAGATGCTGTCGCGGACGGCTTCATCTCCTCGCCGAGCTTGCGGAGACGAGCCATGATCTCCTTCTTCTCCTCTGGAGAGGCGGTAGAGAGCTTCGCCATGAGTGACTTCTGTTCCGCGATCTGCTGCTCAAGCAGCTTCTGCTTCGCAGCGAGGGCGGCGGCAGCGGAGGAGGATGTAGATGGTTGGCGGGAAGTGGGTGCCGTTGCGGTGTTAGGCGTCGGAGGAGCGGGGGAACCTTCTTTGACACCTGCTGAAGGACCCGAGACGGACTCTCGTCCTGCTCTGTGGGCAACGATGTTCGCAGACGCGGCAAGCATGCGCTGGCCGACCTGTCCATGACCCTCCATCGGACGATGCCAGAAGACCTTCACGAACCGGTTGCCGAAGACAGCCTCCTCCGACTTCCACGCTTTATGCGCCTCGTCGTGGGTGGAGAAGCTGACTAGTGCTTTCGCGCTCGGAGCATCAACAGCAACGTTCGTGACCGTCCCGAACTTGCTGAACCAGTCGTTTACTGAGCCCAGGCTGAGCTTGTCTTCGGGGATCTTCTCCACGACGAGCGTCTTGTCGTCTCGTCTCTGAGGACGGAAGCTCTGCGCATCGCCGTTGAAAACGCCGCCACGTCCACGGCCTCGCGTAGCTCCACCGCGACCAGTCGGATGCGGCCTTGTAGGCAATCCACCGTCTTGTTGAGAGAACTGTTGCGGCGTCATACCGTTCATGTTACCACCGGGCATGACACCCTCCATTTGCGTTGGGCCTCGTTGCTGCTGCTGCGGCAACGGTCGGTGATGGAAGGTTTCGCCAGTGTTGTAAGGCGAGACGTCCTCGATGGGAACTTGCGGCGTTAGGTCCTGAATGACAGGTAGCTCACCGGGATTCTGGGGCATCGAGCTCTCGCCACCCTCTGCCCGCGGCAACACCGCTGGTCGTGCGTTCGGAACGCGACTGCCACCCATCCCACCCATCTGCGACATGTCCATTCGTTCGTGAGGGTTATAGGCTCCACCATCTCCAGCACCCATCGGGAATTGCATTCCGCCCTGTCCCATCATGGGCATATATGGCATCCCACCACCACCCATGGGGAACAGCTGCGAAGGCACGACCGCATCTTCACCGTGGCTGTACTTGCAGAACGCGCCGCGGGCACAATAGCCATTGTCTGCAAAACATCAGGGAGCTTGCAGTCTGAACAAGACGCATATACGCACTGTGATAGTCGCGACATATCCCACGTCGCTGTTCTGGTGGTCGGTAGTTCTGGCCCACGCGCCCGTTCATCCCCATCCCTCCGCCGTTCATCCCCATACCTGCCATCCCTCCGTCCATGAAGTCTGCCCGTCCTCCGTTCAATTCCATCCTCGCCCCACGATCCCCACGTCCGCCCCATGATGACCGGTTATCTCCCCGCCCACCATACCTGGAGAACTGGCCGTCTTGGTTCAATCGTGCGCCTTTTGACGGCCCATGCGAGTCGTAGTCATCTTGGTCATAGCCGCGTTTCCGGCTTCTATCGGGTGACGTGGATTGTGGGTTGACCAGGCCGTCTAAGGGAATGGGGATGCCAGCGTCGGCGGAGGTGCTGGACGAGGCGTATGCGGGAGAGGTGGATGATGACGGGGCGTCGGAGTATGGGAGGTAGGATTTTGTCCGTAATGCGGTGAACAGCGTGTCCACGAACGGGGAGCACTCTACGACACGACACGAGACACGGGGATTGGTGCGTTGAGCGGGAGGACAGGATCCGAGAGCCACGCACCTTTTTCCAGGAACTCCTCCAGCTGCACGACGAGTTCTTTCCGGAGCTCGGCCTCCGGCGCGTTGTGCTTCAAAAGCGCAAGGATATATTCGGCGAGCGCACCCGGCTCGGCGTCGCATCTGCAGACAAACGAAGGACGTATCAGGTGTGACTCTCGCGGGGAAACGTGCTTGCGCGCTACTGACATTGGTTCAAGGGTTCTGACGAGCCATGGTTTTAGGACATTCGCTGTTGCGGGGTCGTAAAGCATCGTCGGCCTGCAGATGAAGTATGAGGGATGAGGCCAGACGGAAGAGGTGGAGGTCAGAGATGATGATTCGCGCCTCCGGAGAGCGCGCTCAGGCAAGGGACGGTGGCGCGCACCGCAAACTTCCACTTTCGTACTACGATATGATCTTTTATCTGTACATGTCCTATCGTCCATTGAATACAGAACTTCCACTTTCCGTTTGCCGCCCGGCACTTCTGACAAAGCCGCCATATCTGGCAAGTCTAGTGTTCGAACTGATTGAGGCCAGTCAACGTGGGGAGAACGTCGATTGTATTTTCAGTGTCAAGCAAGGTAGCAACGGTGCAACCCAGCACAAAGTTCCAAAGTACAAGGCAGGTGCATGGCCAGTAAAATTATCGCGGAGAGCTTCAAGTGCGAAACCAGAACAAAAGCTGCATGTTCAAGCAGACGTTGACAACCGTCAATGCAAAGCCCTAGGTTGTGCAGTACGTCCATACAAGCACATTTGGACACGTCACTCTCAGTACAATCCACATCAAGCTTCCCACATACATCCTCAATCGCGGTTAAATAAGATTCATATGTCCTTCCGTTTCAAGCTCCGGCCTTGCTTTTTCCACCTCTTGTACCACAGGGCGCCGACCAAACTCACCACAACCACGAACGCACATAAAGTCAGGAATCATAACTCTTCCAATGCCCTTTTCGAGCTCGACGCAGGGGTCGCCCTGTATACCTTCGTCTGGTGCGACCCAACGGTGACCGACACCGAGCCTTGGAAATCGCCAATGTTCTTGCCCCACTTCCCGCTGTCGTCCTTCTGCCAGAGGTCGAAGAGCGTAAATGTGCCAGAACCGAACGACTTGCCCTGGTCGGTGAAGACATCAATGAGTGAGATGTCCTCCGTGTGATTGCTCGTGCCGGTGTTCAAGACTGCGAAGACGAATTGGCTAGAGCATTCGCGTAAAGATCAACGCATGCGTGACTCCGAGAGAGGACGAGATGCTTACTTGTTGACGAGGCTACCGGACCAGAGCTGGAGGTCACCGCCATCTGGAAGTGAGCGCTTCCAGACGCGAGTAGCAGGGGAACCGTTCGGGTCTTGGTTGACAGCAATGATAGCATCGTTCGTGACTATCGTCTTTGTGTCATCCGACTGCGAACCACCGTCAGCATTGGTGTCTATGAATTATGCTCGCAGGGAGGGTAGCGCACCATGTTTGTGACATCGTTACCCAGGATAAGTGGACTCTTGACGAGGGCCCACATCGAGAAGTGCGTGACTGAGGGAGTGCGTGTGAGAATGGAAGCATTCCCGTGCTCCTGTAAACGTACTACGTACCATACTCGTCGAAATTCATGCCACCATTGCCGACCTCCAGCATGTCAAGGTCGTTCCAGTGCCCGTGACCCGCCTTCTGGCCAAGAGGGGCAGAGAAGTCAAGAATCCGCGTCACGGCGCAGTCTTTATATCGCATGAGCGAGTAGATTACGTCGGAACCTGAGTGAGTTGCTCACGGAAGCCTGGAAGCTTGCAGTCCAGCATGTCGGTGCAGGGACAGCGGACATCATATCGGTCGAAGTTCTGTATGAAGATTCAGTGCGCGAGAGTAGTCAAATGACACAAGCAGCGTACGTCGTAGATGTCTCCCGAAATCCGCCAGCTGTTCGCAATGTCCTAAGTGCTCAACTTGAATTAGCTGTCGAAAGGCGCTTTCGGGATCTATACGTACGACTGCGAAGTTCCAGGGACCGTCCTCTCCCCAGTTGCACATGGAGTAGAGGATAGGCCTGCCAGTCGCATTCAATGCCCTTGACATGTTGTTGTACCTCTCGTACGAGATCAGAGGCGTTCCTGCGCGACCTTCGTTGTAGCAATTGTCGTACTTGAGGTAATCAATACCCCAAGAAGCATAGGTCTTCGCGTCGATTTCTTCGAAGCCTAGGGAGCCGAACTTGCCACCACAAGTATAGCTGTCAAGAGAAGCGCGTAAGCTCCATATGGTCACCTACCGCATGACCTCCTCAACTTACGTTCCAGCGCTGCTATATATTCCTACCTGCGCGGACCTCAGGGACGCGTCACATCAGGGGGCGTCTAGTATATGCGCACCTTGAGGCCCATAGAATGTATCTGGTCGGCGACGCCCTTTATGCCATTGGGGAACTTGTCCTTGTTTTCGACGGGGGCACCCGTGTCAGGATCACGGCTGTCGGCGTGCCAACCTGGGGTGCATGTAGGCATGCAACGCGCGCATAACAGGAAGAGAGCACTCACAGTCATCAATGAGCACGTCTGTGCATACCGCAATTACACCTCAGACATGGCTCATACTCGGCCAGATGGTAACTCCTACTCACAGTTATAACCAAGGCCGGTCAAGTTGTTGGAGACGAGAGCTTTGGCTGAGCCGACGATGAGGTCCTCGTCGATGCCACAGCCAAAGCGGTTCCAGGTGTTCCAACCCATCTGGGGTGTCAAAGCCAAGCCGTTGTTGAGTGCCAGGACGGCCGGGAGGGCCGAGGCGAGAGCAAGCAGCGCGCGTGCCATGGTGGTAGGAGTCAAGGCTGTAGAGACCGTCACGTCTGATGAGAGTGTTTATATGGGCCGTCAGACAGGGAAGGCCGACAGGAGCAAGAGCGAAGCAGGACTAGTCAGGACGGACGGAGAGAAGGGGACGAAGGACGGCGGCGGGGTCAGATGACGGGAGCGTCGTGATCTTCGAAGCGCGGGACCTTCGGCAGGAGGGGCGTGACCGAGTGGGACGTCGGGGGCGGTCCGCCAGGGGGTCTCGCAGGCCAAGCAGCATCCCCGTGCCATGGTGCGCTCGCTCAGGCTCACCGTCGCTCATCGCGGCCTCCAGCGCCCGCCCTTTCCCATCCGCACCGCCACAGCGATCACTCGCATGACGTCACGCGTCATGGTTACGGTCACAGTAAGTAGGGGTTTCCTCTCGTCCCACCATCTCCAGCGCGCTTCGTCCTAAACCCATCGTCTCTAGCTTGATATCACCCTTGCCACAGACAAACAATGCACATACAAGTGCACCCGCAGTTCAACACCACCCCTAACTGTCCCTGCAAATGTCCCCGATGCCGGACACGACAAATGGATTGCGGTCAGGCTGCCATGCTTTACCCGAGTTGCGCACTCGCCATGCCGTTACTAACCACACTCGGGACGCGGAGGCTGGCATACGCCCTACACGGCCTCAGACACAAGTCGCGTACCCGTGTCGGCGCGATCATCTAATTCGTGCTGTCCTCCCACTCATCATCGCGCACGCTCGGATGCTTGACCACAGGAAGATGGAGATGTGGTGGCGGGCTACTCTCTGAAGGTATTTAGGACGCATGGCTGCAAGGCAACCTAAGCACCCGCATTCGCCTTAACCCACCTCCCAAGCACCTCTGCCGCCTCGCTCCAATGTCTGCCACTGTGAGTAGTTGTCTTCTACTTCTACGATGCATCACCTCCTCATCTGCCTACAGTGCAATGGGTGCAATAACGCAATCCCCGCCGGCAGCGTCGTGGTGAAGCCTGGCTGCGGCCACAGCTACGATACCAACTGCATCGGGAACATGTTCAGGAATGCCCTCGCAGTAAATCAGAGGTTTTCGCCCTGCTGCAACAGGCCTATCGAACTTGGACTCGTCAGGGAGCATCTTGATGACGAAACTGTCCGGAGACTCGAGAATCTCTGGGACACCTTGAGGTGCTCCCATCCCGGGTGCAGAACTCTGCTGGTCCTCGGTAAAAGTTTCATCACCACGACCAGGCTTTTCCGCTGTCCAAGGTGCAATTATGGGACTTGCGGGAAGTGCGGCAACCAGAGTGGGCAGAATTCATGCGGAACATGCTCCAGCCAGCGACAACACGGGATGCGGTACGGCCCCCATATCTCCACCCTCGAGTGATGTCGAGGGCATACTCGATACTCCACCAAGTGGCTAGCAGGGCCTGTTCCAAGGTATAGTCTCCAGGTTGTTTACTACAATATTTGCCACCTATGCTGATGTATAACGAACTGATTACGCAGGTGAAACGTCCGATAACGCTCCCCCTGGATGAGGCACTGGCATTCGCTTGCCACGCAGGCTTGTCGCAGTAGTAATTCTTGGATGTACACCATACCTTTTGTATACATTCGGCTCAACAATTTGAGTCCCATCGTCTGCGCGAATGCACATGGAGATATACTGATTCATGACTCTCGGATGCGACAACGTTCCTGACGGAACGAGCGGCTGCACCCATCTCACCTTAACCGCGCCCGAGATCGGTGCCTCGGAGTTCGAATTGTGCTTCGCTTTCGACCACATCCACACTTCCGAACACTCGCGCCTCAGGATCACAGGCATTCGTTGTGGACGCGTTTTACTGCATTGCCGACTTCAGACTTCATACGTCCGACATGCCCGGTGCGTTGACCATCGGAATATTATTGCATCCGCTGACAGCAGATTCCTCTTGGTCCAAATCATACAGCGGTACTATCTGTCTCGCCTTGATTTCAGAGGCGATACTATGCAGCTAGCGGGCGAGATGCTTGAGCTACCGATGGGGACACAACCAGGATCCGACCGACGTGAACACGGATCCTTCTTGAAGTGATTATTGTTGGCTATCGAACTCTATCCAGGCCGCATCGCTGCAGCAGGCAAGCAGAACACCTGTCTCTGAGTCATCGATGTCGTAACTTCTTATCTTCTGTTGCTCATAGAAATGGCAGATGACCCCCCTGTCCTGCCACCAGCGACCACGCTGCAGCAATGTACCATTCTACCGCAGCTCAGAGATGTCCGGGAGGCTTATGATAGCGCCGCACTGGTGTTCTGCGCCCAGGTAACCCGTCCTTGCCATGATGCTCGCAAGTGCACTCATCTCCACGAGCTCATCGTCCGTCCCGACATCAAACGAAAATCTCTCGGAGTTGATAGCGCATATATCGAACTTGTCTCTAGCAGAGCTAAACGCCCATCTCGCTAAGCGCGCCAGTCCTGGACAGCCACTCAACGATGAGGAGCTCTCGCTGGTACTCTTCGCAGAGGAGGCGGAGGGGCTGTTGAACGTCGCGAAGGACCATGCCACGGGCGAAACAGAGTCCCAAGACGCCCTATTCGATGCATTATTGGAGATGGAGGAGGCTGCCCGGTATGACAGGGCCATGGCCATTGCTTTGTCTCAAGGAAGGAATCCCCCTCCGCGTCCACAGCCACGCATTCCGAGTAGGCAGGCGCAAGAAGCGACGCTGGAGAGGTCCGTTGTGTCGGCTCTTGGTACCTTCGCGTAAGCTGACCACACAACTCCGCAGGCTCCGGACACGGGTTCCACACAGCTCAGGTTCAGTAACCGTGCCGACTGGGCCGGCGGCTGCTGAACCGCACAAGACGACGTCAAAAAACTACAAGTGAGTGCCCTCACACGATGGTTCAAATGTCATCCACTGACATGTCGCACGGACAGCTCATCCGATGTAGCGATAGGGCTTGTAGGACGCCCTCCCTCACTCGGCTTTTCGGCGGAGCTTTGGGACGGCATGGCATCTACTAATCCTACCGTCACTCCGCCGCTCGTCCCGTCAGACGACGACGAAGGCTCAGATGAGCCTTCGCATCCGGGCTCTCCGGATCTTGAATACGCTATGCGTGTCCCTAGCTTCCCGCCGTCTCGGAGCGTCTCGCCAGGCCCGTCAGTGGCACCTCCAATCATTTCGAACCCAATCCCTCAATGCATCGTTTGCCTCAGCCACATTGACGACGGCCCCGTCATCCGCGTTGCCTGCGGACACCACTTGGACGTCACCTGTCTCCGCACCATGTTCGGGAACGCGACCAAGGACGTGACGCTCTTTCCGCCGCGTTGCTGCGGAGAACTCGGCCTGGACGAGGTGCAGGAACATCTAGACGCGGCCCTTGTCAGCCGTTTCCGACAGAAGGCAGTCGAGTTCCGCACGAAGGACCCGGTGTACTGCAGCAACCAGCGCTGCTCGGTCTTCCTCCGGGGCGCGACTCCCACCGTGCCCACTCCGATCGAGTGCACCGAATGCACCGCGATGACGTGCTGCGCCTGCAAGAGAGAAGCCCACCCCGGGCAGACGTGCGAGTCGAGCAGGCTCGACGAGGCGGTGCTCAGCCTTGCGAAGGCAGAACGATGGACGCGCTGTCCGTCGTGCCACTTCATGGTGGAGCGCATTTCAGGATGTCCGCACATGGTGTGCCGGTGCCAAGCACAATTCTGTTATCTCTGCGTGGCCGTTTGGGGAACATGCAGGTGTACGCTGTGATCATTGCATTCCAGTGGTCATCGGACAGGACGCCATGAGTCTGGAGAGGGCTGTCGATGCCATGACTGTGGGTTCCGGGGTCAGAAGTACCGATTGAATTTTACTGTATCGATGTCCGACCAGTCAATCGGCTGTGCTGTAACCTGTTGTATGAATTGGTGTGGACTAGTAGTGCGTGTGCAGGATGATAACGCCGCTGTCAACACAGGCGAGTTATAAGGATCAGTATGGTTAGACCTGTACCACATGATGAAGCGCGCGAAGAAAGCACAGGCCGGACGTAAGTACAAAGTAATCCCACAGTCATCGGCATTCTCCTGACGTTGTGGCGGCAGGGTTAGAGTTAGAATGGTGCCAGACGTGACAGGGTGCGTGACTTGACGCGTTTCGACGCGTAGACGCGTATCACACGCGTTCTTACACACTACACCATCCACCTCATGCCCTGTGTCTTGTGTGTCCACCACTGCTAGCCCCCTGCCTATCCACACGAGCGCCATGAACACCGCCAACCAATTTTGCGACCTCGCCACGCAGCTGCTTACCGAGTCCCGCCGCTCGACGGCGACAAACACCCTCCTCAAATACAACGACGTCCTCGTCCGCTCCATCATCCGCGAGCAACGCGACCTCGACGCGCGCATTGAGGCCCTCCTCATGAACACCGCACCCGCAGAGGGCACCGACGACGACGACCCGGACGCGACACTCGATGCCGCGAAGCAGAAGGAGAGCGAGCGCGTCATGCCCACCGTCCTCCTCTACCAGACTGCGATCCTCCGCAACAAACGCTGCCTGCTCGCGTACCACCAGCACCGGCTCGAGTTCCTCAAGGACCTGTACTGGTCCGTCGGCGGTGCGCTCCCGCTGCTGCTCTCGCTGCCCCCGGCGCAGGCACAGGGCCAGCCGGGGCAGGAAGACGCTCAGTTGGGGGCAGCGCCGCAGGACATCCGTTCAAAGCTGTCTCCGCACGAGGTGGACTTCCTGCGTTCGTACGCGGCGTCGCTGCTGACGTTGCGGACGGAGGCGTTCTCGTCTGGAGCGGGCGCGGGGAACGGGCCGACGGAGGACATTGATCTCTTCGCGCCGATTGCACACCCGCCGAAGGACCTGCAGGTACATGTGCGCGTGGTGCGCGATTGTGGGATCGTGTATACGGAGTTGGGCGCGATCGATTTCAAGCGGGGTCATAGGTTTTTGGTACGGAGGTCCGACATCGAGCATCTCATCGTGCAGGGGTACTTGGAGGAATCATAGTCAGGAGAGAGGCGGAGCACCGTCGTATTGCTGTCATTTGCTATCATTATTGCTTTGCTGTAGCCCCATCTCATCGCATTGTCGATCAGCATATCCGAGTTCACACTCAGGTTTCAGTATCAAATCCAGGATCCACTGGACCCCAATCGTGTTCCACACTCCGACAAGCAACCAACAGTCCCACAGGGCTATCTACGTGAAGCGCACTATCATGGGTATGCAGAGTAAACGACAGAAACAAACAGACAGTAGATTAGAGTGTGAGGTGTCCGTCATCGTATATACGATAGAGGACATGAGGGTGACGAGAACATCGCGGGAGCAATGGATGGTTAGTCGTCATGAGTGGTATGCAATGCGACTTGTTTAGAGCTCGTCGCAGAAAGGAATGTCGTCGTCGTCCTCATCCGCATCAGCGGTAGTGGTGGTAGCGGGGGCGGCGGAGCTCGTGGAAGCAACGAAGGTGGTAGCGGGAACAGTCGTAGAGGGAACAGTGGTGGAGAGGATGCTGGTCGCATCGGGGGCAGCAGGGGCGATGACGGAGTTGGCAACGCAGACGACCTGAGGTGAATTACATCATACATCAGTCTGCATGGAACACGATGCACAAGGGGCAGAACGGACCTCGCCGGTGTACAGGTTGCTGCACTCCGCGTCAAGCTGGGGGTTGTTCGCGTAGAGCACGGTGGAGTTGATGCCATACACGCTCTGGATACCACCGCAGGAGTCACCAGACTCGACGACGTGAGTCGTGGTGCAGTCCTCGCCCTCAGTGCCGAGGCAGAGGACGCTGCCAGGCTCGAGGTTGTGGCAGACGGAGTCAATGCCAGGGTTCACCGCAGAGAGCTGATGACTACACGCGCGATGAAGTTAGGACGAGGGCTCATGAGCAAGTGGGGATTGAGGGGACGTACGTGGAGACGTTGTTGGCAGCAGAGATGGTGTCACACCAGTCGCCCTCCTTGACGGTATAGGTGCGAGTGCAAGACGCAGCGAAGGCAGCTGAGAAAGCACATTGGTAGCTGTCCTGGGAGGGTAAGGGAGAGGGAGACGGGATACGTACTGCGGGCAAGGAAGGGGACAGCGACGAAAGCTGCGACGACTGAACGGGCGAACATGATTGCTTCTTGAATATGAACGAAAGCGAAAGAACGAATGTGAGTGGGGGGTTGGCCTAAGGAAGGACGAAGCTGGGGAGAGCGTCCGCTGCGGTCGTCGGGGGCGTCGTGGGCTGAGGATGAGGGAGGGAGGGAAGTGCGAAATCTGCCAACTGCGACCGCCCTTTGATATGAGCGCCTTGGTCCAATCACTTGGCGGCGGCTGCTATGCGACTCCCAATTGGGGCACCGCGCGGCCGGCGAGCGTTTGCCGCCCTTGTGATCGTCTTGGCAACCAATGGCAAGCCCCCGCCTCCCCGCCAGCAGCCCGCATCTCCAGCCGCGCACCCGCACAAGCCCAGAAGATGCGCATCCCACCAGAACCGTTTCTCCAGTGCCAAGTCGCGAACATCCTCGTCCTCCGTTGATCGTCGCCCAGCGCCGCCCCCCCAGCCGCCCTGGAGACTGTGGAGTGTGCCTGAGAGCTGCGCACTCAACCCATGTAGTAACCGGTAAATGGGGGCGACCGGGAGTAACAGCGGGGAGTCGGGAGTCGCACGCAATATTCAAGTTCGCTGCCATTTCGAGAGCCGATCTGTTAGACGCCCGCAACACGTCATGGCGTCAAGCCGCTCAGCGAGCCAGCCATGCTGTCTCTCTGCAACCCACGAGCACTCTCAGCAAGACTGCAAACAAGATGGATAGCATCTACCGTGTCTGTCCAACATGAAAACCCCCTGGTGAGCGCCGTGTCTTGGCATCCATTCAAGTCCCACACGTTGACCCGCGTAGGGCCTTCCCAGACGACCCGGCCCGCCCCCACAGATGCCGCGCAAAGGCGGGCCAATACAGAAAAGATCATTGCCCCACGTCAAGAAAGTCCTCGCTGTCGCCAGCGGTAAGGGCGGCGTAGGCAAGAGCACCGTCGCCGGTGCGTCGCTCTCGTCGTCTTACGTACTGCTCTGTAAACTGACCTGCCCAACCGGCAGTAAACTTGGCGTTTTCGCTCGCTCTCCACCCCGAGAATGCGCCCCGCCAGAGACCACGAGTCGGGGTCCTGGACCTGGACATCTTCGGGCCTTCGATCCCCAAGCTCATGGCCCTCGAGAATGTAGAAGAACCCGAACTCACCGATGGCAAGTGCTCTTCTCGTCGCGCGTCGCGTCTTCCGCTCCGCTGACCACATGCTTGCCCTTTCAGCGGGGGCGATCCGCCCCATCGTGAACCACGGTCTGCCATGCATGTCCATGGGCTTCCTCCTGCCCAAGGCGCCCGGGAGCGACTCCTCATCCGACACCCCCGTCGTCTGGCGCGGGCTCATGGTGCAAAAAGCCGTGCAACAACTCCTGTTCGACGTTGACTGGCGCGATCCCGCGTCCGGCGCCGAGCTTGACGTGCTCGTCATCGACATGCCGCCAGGCACCGGCGACGTTCCGCTGACGCTCGGCCAGCTGGTCAATGTTGATGGTCAGTTCCATCGAGTGCTGCGGCTTCGGGCGATACGATAGGTATCTGACCATGAGATGCGACTCTCTTCCAGGCGCTGTGATCGTCTCTACGCCGCAGGACGTTGCCCTGACGGACGTCCGCAAGGGTGTGTCGATGTTCCAGAAGGTGTCCGTGCCGGTGAGTAACTGTTTCCGCAGATCACAGTCTGCGATGGCCTGAACTTCTCATCTGCCAGATTGTGGGCCTTCTGTTGAACGAGAGCCACTTCATCTGTCCATCGTGTTCCTCGCCGCACGAGCTCTTCGGTTCGCCGGCTTCTTTCCGCGCGACTGCAGCGCGCTTCGGTGTGGATGTATTGGGTGAACTTCCGCTGGTCCCCGGCGTAAGCCAAGGCGGTGACCGCGGCGTTCCTTACGCCCTATATAACGCGCAGGAGGCAGGGGAGGCCGGCGGTAAGCAGTGGAAGGACACGATGGCAGGAGTGGCTTCCAAAGTTTGGCAATTCCTGTCAAAATAACCAAGTAGCTACTGGAACATCCTCGTGATGTCTATACGATAGTATTAGTATATGTGCATAATTTACACGTCTGGTATCGTCTGTTGCCCACCTCGTCCATCCATTCACAACTCGCTCGATCCTTCGTGCACGAACGAAATCTCCGCATCATCGTCCACCACAAAGCTCCCAGTTACGTACTCATCCGGCTCGTCATCCTCGTTTATCGGGGAGCTCGACCGTCCCCGCCCGTACCCATACCTAGACGGTCCTGCTCGATTCGGTCCAAACGCAGCCTGCGCCCGCCTCACCGGGCGATTCGCAAAGAGAGGCCCGCCTCCGCCCGGAACTTGCGTGAGCAGACTCTGGCGGTAGATCGCAGACTGGTCGTAGCCGGGGTCTATCTGCGTCTCTCCCGGCTCGGCAAGGAACAGCTGGTCGTCGCTGTCGATCACGGTGTCCGCGTCTGAGGGACCCGCGCTGAGCTCGTCGCCCGAGTGCGTCGCCTCGACGTTGATCCATGGGTTGTGCCTTTGCGCCTCCGCCGCGTCCCTGAACTTGCGCTTCTTCTTCTTGGGTGGCCGCACGGGACTCTCGTCCGCGGCAACAGGGGAAGGAGAGCGTGGCCGCTCACGCTGGAGACGGCGCTGGGAGAGCGGCGGCGGAGCGAGGGGAGAAGATTGGACATCGATGGCCTCCGCCGCGATGCGCTTGCGCGTGTTCTTTCCTGGCGCCCGGACGGCGAACGTAGGTTCGGGGGCCCAGTCGTCGCTGGCAGAAAACGATGGCGACGCATCAGCGATCCTCGCAGGGAGTGCAGGAGGGCCCATGTCCGTCCTGAACGACCGTTTAGGAGAGGATATGCGTACTGCCTTGCCTTTAGCGCGAGCGGGGAAGACGAGGACGGCCGGCTCGTCCAAGGATATAGGTTCATCCTTCTCGTCATCTGACAGCAGGCGGAGGGGCGATGTTACGGGCACCGGCGACGATTCCAGGAATAGAGGCTCATCGTCCATGTCTGCGTGACTGCGATGTTTGAGTCGCGACGGCCCAAGGGATGCGTCAGGGATAACAGGATCGTCATCATCCTCGATGAGCCATGCCATGCTGTCGTCTCCAGCAGCAGCATTTGACGGCCCTGCTGAGCCGCTACGAGAAGATGGAGATGTAGACCGTTTAGGCGGGTTTGAGGAGCGTGCCGACTGTTGGGACTTGTTCTGGCTCCCGCTGCTGGTGCTCTGGGAAATCGTCTTTAGGGGTCGTTCGGGGGAGGAGCAATCGGAGGAAACTTTGCGCTTGAGCCGCCGCCTAGTCTGTAGTGGACGATCTGGCGAAGAGTCGTCGAGCATGGCACGTGCCGACCGATCGGGAGGCTCAGGACTACTGGTGATGTCGATGACCGCGTCCTGTAAGGGAACATCCGGCGAACTCGACCGCATAGCAGACTCCCTCGCCGTCTGAGAACCCTTCAAACGAGCGAGCCTCTGAGACGGTTCCTTGCGCTCATCTGAGTACGGCTTCCTCGAAGTGAACAGTCCAAGCTCGATTGCCTCGTCGTCAGAGTCGTCGGCCGAGTTCAGGTCGAGCTGCGTCAGTGTTGCCTGCTTCTTCTTCCTGGCCTTCGCTGAAGGTGCAATAGTGGTCGCGCTTCGTGCGAGGGCCTTCTTCCCTTTTGACGAGGTCGCAGCAGAGGCAGACTTGGTCCGACGTGGCCCAAAGATCCCAGCCTCGATCTCGTCGTCATCCGAGTCGTCCTCGTCGGCATGTTCAAAGTCCACGGGAGACATTTTCTTCCTCGGCTTAGCCCCGCCTTTCACAAGCAGCTCGCTGACACTGACGAAGCCCTTCGAAGCGCTAGCAGGGATGTTACGCGTGGGATTGTCGTTGCGCTTGCGCTTCTTCGGCTTGGGCGAGTCGCCGGTAACGAGCGTTCCCTTCCGCGACGAGCGGTCCTCCCGTACATACTCCTCGATTTCCATCTCCATCTCGACGCACTCTGGCGCGATGTCTTCGGGGATCATACGATCGACGTCACCGTAGACCTCTAGGTCGGAGGCGCGAACAATGAAGTGCTGGACCTCGGCATAGTTGGACTGGGCCTTCTGCCAGTTGTGCTCCTCGCGGCCCTTGGCGAGTAGGATGTGGACGGTACCGGAAGCTTTGCGTCCTGTACGTCCAATGCGTTGCAGCTAAGACAGACCATGAGACAATGCTTGTAGCGGCGGATGATCTGGACTCACCATGCGGATCGGAGTCTTTTGAGCATCGTAACAGACGATGAGGTCAACCTCGCCAATGTCCAGGCCTTCTTCGCCGATGGACGTAGAGACGAGGACATTGTATTTTCCAGCCTTGAAGTCCTCAATCACCTGCAAGACACATTGATACATCTACACAACGATGGCAGCTGAATATCCGACGCACCTCCAATTGTTCCTTCTGAGCATACCCCTTCTTCCCCTGTTTGTCCGTGCTTTGCCCAATGAAAGGCTTCGCGCGTATGATCGGAGACTCCTTGTTTAATAGCTCGACGATCTCTTCTACGCATTCACGGAAGGAGACGAACACCATGGCGCGGGATTGACGACGCTGAACATTCACCCCATCGGCGTCTTCAGGAAGCTCTTTCGCGAAATGATCAATTAGCAGTGTACGGAGAACGTCCATCTTCGGGTGCATCGAGAACCCCCGCGCGGCTTGCTCCTTGAACTTCTTCATGAGATTTCCGAAAGCATCCATTTTTCTGATTGCTTTCTTGCCGCCAGTGTTATCGGTTCCGTCGGAGATGCTCTTCAGGTAGCTATAGCACATGTTGATGCTGTTTTCAAGCTGCGTTGAGGGTAAGTGGACTTGTCCTGCATCCTGCATGAATACGGGACCTCGTACCAGGTACCCCATAGCTCTCGCCAGTGGACCAAGTTGTGCAGCAGCGGAGACAGCCCATTGTGCGGCGCGCGCCTTCTGCATCTCCCCGACCGTGGACTGAGCTCGGAAAGGGTGTAGCATAGTTGGGGTCACATTTCCGTTCTTCAGAAAGCCGGCCTTTTGCACCTTCTGGATGATGGGCTAAAAGAACGAGACGTGAATAGCTACGCGAACAAGTCGCCAATATACACAAACCGTCATCATCGCCGCCAAGGCATCTCTGAGCACGGCGATGTCTTCGGTCATGTGCACGAAATGTTCCTGTTCATGCTTTGTGTGCAGATACTTCTTGAGGTCCGGATCCGACTCACTACGAATCTCGATGTGGGATATGTGGAGAGCATCAACGATATCCTGGACGACTTCTGGCTTGCCCCCAGGAGTGGCGGTCAACGCGAGAATGCGAAAGTGTGGGTTATGCTGCATCATGTATCGGACAACTTGGGCATATGCGTAGTCACCCGTTCCCCGATGGGCCTCATCTATATCAATTGAGTGAGATCATGCTATTGCATATGAGTACTGCACAGTTCTCACCAATGACAATCAAAACAATGTCAAGCGCATCGACATGTCCGTTGATGAGATCGTTCAATAGGGTCTGCGGTGTAGCGTAGATCACGCGCTTCGTTCTCCACTGACAGACGACTTGACTGTATGCGCATGTACAAAAAACGGAAGGACGTACAGCATTGATACGCCTGTCTTTAGCCACGTTACCTGTGAGCTCAACGGCTGCGCTGCCTGGGATACCACATGTCTTATGGCAGGCGTCGATCTGCTGAGCGACGAGAGGCTTCGTTGGGGCGACGAACACAACCTTTCCCTGTGGGAACCAATTGTAGACTGCCAATGTGAAATGAGCGACACACTACAACACCAATGCTGTCCACTCACAATTGAGCATCACCACGCCTGCAATGAAGGTTTTCCCTAGCCCCGTGGGGAGAGCGACCAGAGTGTTCTCAATCAAACAATTCTTGACTATGTTATACTGGTAGTCGCGCTTTGGTTTATTGAGCGGGTAGATCCAAGTCTTCGCCGCCAGCCTGTCTGCCTTCAACTTCATCGCTGGTACCTGCACAGACGTATTGATGAGAGCCTATCACGCGATGATCACGGTCAAGGCAACGGAACTTACTGGTCTGGAGGGAAGGTGGGATGAACATACATTATAAGCATACAGTAGACGGCCGTGACTCACCCAACAGGTATCTGGGGCGCAGGGAACTGCTCAAACTCTACGTGTTCATCTTCTTCATCGTCTGATGCCCGCCCCTTCCCCTTTTCCATGTCCTTGGGCTTCCTCCAACCTGTCCTCGCATATGCAGTGCGGTCCCATTGCTTCGTCCGCTTCGCTTGACCGGGAAGTGGCATCTGCCTCAATGTAGAGCGAGTCCGCTGGAACGTACGCCTATTCGAATCCCCAGACCTTGATGCTGCCTCGGTTCCTTGAGCGACCTCTCCGAACAAATTGAGTTGGGCACCTCTCGAGGGCCGACGAACGAGACCACCCGCGTTGGACGGTCCTGCTATTGGCTGACCCTGCTTCCTAAGGTGCTCATCAAGCTGGCGCTCAACATCTTGGTCTAACTGCGCGAGCACAGCGTCGTCTACCGCGGGGAAATCGTCGAAGAACTCAGCATAATCACTAGAGGAGTCCTGGAGCCCGATGACGTCTGGAGGGGTGGCTCTTCGCTTGGGGGGAGCAGGTAGAAGTGCATTAAAAAGGACCGCTGGCTTGCGGGCGGGATCCGACGGGGATTTGGATACAGCCTGCGTCGTGGTGGAACGACTTGCCGCAGGAACGGGGATAGAGACATGGGCAGCCTCGATAGCGTCGACTTCATTCAAGAAGGCCGAATCAAGCTCATCTTCAAAGTACTCGTCCGAGCTCATGAGGAGAAGATTAAGTCACAAACCAGAGACGGAGGCGGACGTGGTTGTGGCAGCGGGGAGAAGAGGAAGACGCTGGGCGACGCGACGCGTGAACATATCGCGTCCCAGTCACGTGCGCCCGTTCGAACCGCGTGGCGCCAAAGTTGCACTGGCCCCAGGGGGCTACTCGAGCCCACGGTCATTTTACTGCTGTTCAGTGCCACCGCTATCACCACTCTCGTCTTGCATAGCTCTCTCTTCGTTCTTGGTACCAGAAGGAAGTTCAATTGGTGAGCGATGTCGGCAGAGACCATCGCTCGTTGGAACGCCATCCCTCTCAACCGCCCGGAGCCGGACCACTCCGCCCCGACATCGTTGAAGGTATTCGTTGTGCATTCTTCGCACTCGGGACACACTCTGCATGCTTCTTTCCCTTCAAACTCTCCCAGAGACCGAGACAGGATGAGCAAGAAGGGGACGATGTCACCGACGATGACGTCTCTCTCGTCTCTCGGAGCCCTTCTCCCCCTCCCCCGGATGCCATGGATGTGGACAAGTACGATGAATACTACAAGCATAGACCGGCGCGGGAGGTCATCACGGTAGAGACCAGAATCAAAAGCTCAAACGTTGGGTTCTCGATGCTTGCGAAGATGGGCTGGGTTGAAGGATCACCTCTAGGGCTGTCGGGGGACGGTGCGTATGCATTCCTGGTGTTGTATGCCTGTGGCTTATGGTTGTATTAGGCCGTGTTGACCCTGTACCATTCTACGTGAAGCATGATCTCACCGGGTTGGGCAAGGCTAACCAAGACGTCCGCATGAGTAAGTAAGTTGACCATTTACTCGGTATTGTTAACAACGTTTCCGCAGTCGAATCTACTGTATCGCAACGCCGAGAACTGGATTCGGAGAGACAAACAAAGGAGACAGAAGAACAGCGGAGACAGCGCGAGGTGCGTGGCATTGTAGTGTTGTCCTTGTCTCAGGCTAAGCTGTCTTGCGCCCCTAGGATACCGTCGCACGTCGCGCTGCAGTCCAATCAGAGATCTCGAGCGTCCTTCGTCCCTTCTATTGTGAGGTTTGTGAGAAACAGTTCCAGAACGTCGCTCAGTACGATGAGCACACGAACTCGTACGCGCACCACCATAAGGTCCGCTTCCGCGATATGCAGGCGGCTCAGCGCGCGAGCAGGAACACCGAACAGGAGGTTAACAAGCGGAAAGAGAAGGAGCGCAAGCGTGAGGAGAAGGAGCTGCGCAAGATCGCGAAGGCTGCGGGTGTCAAGATGGCGAAGCCTCCTGTCGCTGTCGCTGCACCTGCACCTGTCGGCGATGCTGCTAGCGCGGGCGAAGCGAAAGCGAGCGGATTCAAGAAGAGCGGATGGGCGACCGTTGCGACGCCTGCTGCCCCTCCAGAACCGCCGAAGCGGTCAGGCTGGGCTACTGTGGGCGAAGCGCAGTCTTCCTCTGGCAGAGGAGGCTGGGCATCAGTCTCCACTCCACCCCCACCCCCACCACCTTCAGCTCCGACCCTCCCAGCTCCCTCAGGCCAACCGTTAAATGGTGCTCGTGCAAATTACTCTAGCGCGCCATCATTCAGAACTGGCGGCTGGACCTCTCTAGAGACCAGCAACGGCGTTCCTCCGCCCCCCATCCCACCACAAGTGGTATCAGCTCCGCCGCCGCCGACAGCCGCTCCTGCTCCTCCACCGTCCTCCCATGATACTCGCATGGGATGGACCACTGCGGGACCACCCGCCACCGGTGGTTGGACTCCTGTGCCCCCACGAGGTCCACCACACCCGCGTGGTGGCCCCATTCCTCCTGCCTCATTCGCAGCAACCCCTCTACCACCACCGCCGCCGCCTGCTGAACCTGCACGTCAGGAGTCGTCACGCTCAGGATGGCAGAATTTCCGTGCAGGTGCACCTGGTCGCCGTCGTTGACTGCAATTACCATGATAACCTACTGTACTTCGCTTTTTGTCGTGTTCGCACAAACAAACGCACACAGGTTTGCAGGAGAATTGCAAGAATGTGCAGAGAATGAACGTATGGTACTAACTAGCTACATGTCGAGTTCTGTAATTTTGATATGTACGCTGATGATGGCAATGGCAAGAGTATAAGTTGACGATGAAAAAGCGTGATAAATCGATGGAATACAGCCAGATACCCAATCGACGAGGTCACCGAGCAATGGAAGGATGACGGATGTGGGCCATGGTGAAGATTACGACGACGTATATGGGTCCGAGAGAAGGGAAAAGAAACCGCACCTCACTCCGAGTCGCTCGCCGAGCTCTCGTCTGAGCTCGACTCGGAGGAATGATCGCTCATGTCTGCGGCTGCAGCACCGTTACTGCCGCCACCCGATGCGCGACCGCCGTTCTCGAACGACTTCAGCTTCTCTTCGAGCGCACGGATCTTCTTGGACTCGACGTCCTCATCCATACTCTTCCGCTTCAAACCACCCGTCCCTGTGCCCTTGCCGGTACGTGGACGTTTGACGGGTGGTTTCATTGGCCGGATGACGAAGTTGTAGAGCTTCGTAAGCACGGCGGCTGGTAGCTGGTCGATCTCGAGCTCAATCTCCTCGGTACTCTATATTATAGGATTAGTACGACGACTGAGCGATGTCAATGACGAGACGCACGTCGCGAATCTCAGGCACGCCCTCGTGGATGATCTGGATGACCTTCTCGAGCTTCACTCCGTCGAGCTTGCTGATCGTGTCGCTGAGATCCTTCTTCTGCTCGAAGGTGAGGACGTCGTCGTCGGTGACAGGCTTCTTGCCCTTCTTGCCCTTGGGTGGAGCAGGCGCCTTGGCCGGCTTGTGCGCTGATTTCGACGTCGACGCAACAGGAGGAGTGGGCTTCTCGCGCTTTTCCTTCTTAGCCTTGTGCTTCTCCGGGACACCGTTACGCTTCAAGGCTGCGAGGTTATTCTTCATGCTTGCGATCTGGTTCTCCATCTCTGCAATCTGGCTCTCCATCCCTGATACAACATGTAAGCGTGACATAACGACGACGATCGCTGATGGGACTTACTGTGACGCTCGTCATCCGACTCATATTCCTCCTCCTCTTCGTCGTCGTCGCTATAGTCGTGAGAACGGGGGACAGGAAGGTTCTTCCACTTCTCGTCGAAGAGCATCTGCAACGACTTCCCCGCTTCATGGACGATGTTGCCAGGTGGATTGAACGTGGTACAATTCTTGATCATGAGCTTGAAGTCCTCGCGGAACTTCTCAGGAGTGGAATAATCGCCCGCATCCAACTTCTTCTTCATCGTCGCCAGATCCATAGGTCGTCTGATGATCCTCGGGTACTCTGGAATCCCCATTTTGATGGGGTCTGCAAAGCTACGTTAACGCCCAACATTCAAACAGAATAGAACGAGACTGAACAGACCAACGGGCTCATAGAACGGATGCGCGATGGTATAGTGCTGCTTCTGGTGCAGGTCCTTCCAGATCTTCTCGCAATACTTCATCTGCTCTGCAAGAACTGAGTCCTTCGGCGCCTTCGCTTTGCGCGGTTTACGCGGCGCCTCATTGTACGGAAGGTCCTTCGGAGGGGGAGGGTGAATCTCACGTTTCGGCCTGCCTGGAGCCTCGTCGTTCCGCCGGATGACAGGAACGCTTGCCGAGGGACGTCGCACAGCCTTCTTGGAGGGTACTGGTGGTGGGGGAGGAGGGGAAGTGACCTTTTTAGGCGCGGAAGCTTTCGGCTGCGCCGCGTTAGCTTCTTGGGCAAGTTGTCGGCTCGTATAGACAGCACATACCTCTTCCGCCGGGGGCATCTGCTTGACCTGCTTGTCGAAGACAGCTTCGACCCGCTTGCCCATGTGCGTGACGGGATGGTCTGGCCCATTGAACGTGACACAGTTGCTGAAGATGAGACGGATATCCTGCACGAACTGCTCAGCGGTGTGATAGCGGGGGTTGGCGGGATTGAGATCAGGCTTCGATGGGTTGGAGGCGCTAAGCTTGCGCTCGATGGTGGAGAAGTCCATCGGACGTTTGATGATGGAAGGATAGTGAGGGATGCCGAGAGCGACGGGGTCGACAGGATTGAGGAAGGGACCTGCGTCCTTCATCTTCTTGAGCGTGCGAACAGTCGACGTGCAGAAGCGCCATTGCGCGACGGAGAACGTCGTAGGGCCAGAGTACTCCGGAGCCAGGTTGCCGTTCGTCGGCGGGGGGGACGCAGAGGCTGGAGGTGGAGTACCCGTCTTCAGAACGCAATGGAAAGGGATTAGTACGCCCATAATGGCGCACAGGAGAGACAAGGTGCTTACATTAGCGAGCGACGCCTTGTCTGCGTCCGAGTACTTCCTGGCTCTCTTAGCCGGAGGGGGCTTATCATGGTCATCATCATCGTTATTAGCATTGGTATTATTAGCGTATGGTGACGACGCATCATGGGAGTCGACAGCAGTTTCACTCGAAGATACAGCAGCAGGTAGCGAGGGGGAGACCGGTGTGGCAATGGGCGAATCGTGCGTTTGTCCGTTAGGGAGACCGTTCGCCTTGCCACTCGATTCCGCCATCTCCACGTCCCCATTTGTTGTGGGCGCGGGCTCTTCAGCCATCTTCACATCCTCGAGTAGCTCGCCCGGTGGTGGAGGGGGTGTGCCATGGGGAGGCGCGATGGGGATGGAGTCTGCTGCACGTGAGGATGCGAGACGCGTTCTACAAGCAATGACACTTACCGGGATCTACAGGGGTGCTGACCTGTGGAACAACCGACGCGTCCTCCACGTTCTCCGGCTTGAGGGGCGCGGGTTCGTGTCGCGCGTCACTCTCCTGCTCGGGATAGTCGACGTCTATCTTGATATCTGGGACGAGCGTATTGTTGATGGGCGTGGCAACGGAATCGACCGCGGGGGAGTCAGGAGCAGAGACCGAGTCAAGGTGGACGCCGTTCAGGTTTGTAGAGAGCGCGTCGTGCATCGTGTTCGGCCGGGGAGGCGCGTGACAGTCACGCAAGAGTGACGGGGGGGCAAAGGGAGCAGGTGAGATTTGGGGGGACAGGAGATCCGAAGTTGGGCTAGAGGTCTTTATACGCGCAACGAAATAAGGTTCGATCTCCTGCGTGCTCACATTCCTCCCTATCCCGTTTTCCCTCCCTCCCTCCGCGCCCGCCACGTCCATCTCGCCGCCCTCGACCCCGCCATGCGCCCCGCTGTCGGCCTACTCCTTCTTCTCGCCCTCGCCCTCGCCCTCGACGGCAGCAAAGACGGGCTTTGGCTGGTTCGCGCGCCAAGCTGAGTTTGAAAAGTGGGTTCACACGTCAGCAATCACAGCCCGACCACAAACAAGAGCAAACAGCGCCCGCTCCATCAGGGCTGAAATTTTAGCGGACTCACCAGCCGTCCAGACCGGGTTCTCGTCGGCGGTCGCAGCGAGTTTGAGCAGGGCCTCGCGGGGCTGCAAGAGAGAACGGTCGTCAGCACATCTGCGCTCGCGCTGCTAGACTCGGAGGCGGGGACATCGTGGGCGAGAGGAAGATGCGAAGGCCCCAGACACGGGAGACTGGACCAGATTGGGACCCCGGCTCTGTTCCGGTCGGCAACGCGCGTTCGGCGTGTCACAACGGCAACCGCCAAACCCGCTCTGATTGGATCCTTCTAGGGCCCCAGCATCCATCCAATCCACCTATGCTCCCCTCGCTGTCCTACGCGACGAGGGGGACCTCGAACGCGCCGGCGAAGCACGACCAGGCATCCCAGGGACGCCTGTCGACAACACTATCGGATAGATAGATAGATGAAGGATAACCACTGATGTCAGCGATGAGAGAAGCGTGTGATGTTCCCGATGACGCTCAAGACAAAGGGATAATACAACGACAAAGACCGCAATACGTACGTCTTCATCTCTCGTTGTGTCGCGGACCAGGTTCTGCACAACGTGCTGCGTTGCGCTGGCACCAACACGACCACCGCGGCCAGGGCCAGTGACCGGCAGCTCTGGCCTCCGGCTCTTGCGTGGGTCCATGCGCTCCTTCTCTCGCTTTCGTTTCGTGCTGCGACCAACCTCGCTGTCCCGGAACATGGGAAGCGCGTGCGGGGTGATAATGGTTGGCGCAGCAACAGCGTCCGACATGTCCTCGATAGTGGCTTTCCTCGGTGGTCCCTTGTTGAGAGGAAGTTTCGCGCCATTGACGGACATATCGGGCGAGTACAATACGCAGATTTGACCGTTTGACAGGCCTGTAACGATCTGTGATGGTGATGAGCTGCATCGATGACAAAAACATAGAAGTTTGTCACACCTGGTTGATCTTCGAATGCCAGTAGACCTTGACAGGGGTGGTATCGACCTCGAGATCCTTCACCATCTCGAGCGTGTCCTTCCTCATAAAGAGTAGATGACCCTTGCCGCCCTTCGTCGTCGCACTTGCCCCAGTAACGATGTACCTGTTATCCGGACTGAAGATGGCATTCGTATGCGGATATAGCGTTGCGAGCCCTGATCGGACAAGGAGAGGCTTCTTGAAGGACCGCAGATCCCAGACTAGTCGTTGACGTCAACCGGTTGAACGAGTCAACTATATGCATGGATGACTTACGTTTAACCGTATCGTCACCTCCGCGCGTAAGGACAGTCTGGCCGTCGACCGAGAAGACCAGAGAGCCTGTCTCCGAACCTTTCGTATGCGCGCCGTCGATAGTCATACTCGGGCGAACAAAGTTGGATTTCGTCTGCCACATATGAAGGGCGCCATCCGTACAGGCTACGAAGGGGCGATTAGAGGGGTCGGGCCGAGCTTCTGAAAGCGCACCACCTACAACCGCCAATCAGGCTCCCGTCGGGAGAGTAGGCGCAAGTGGTCACTTTGGTCCTCGCGCCCCTCTCTTTGGACTTGACGACAATGACAGTCTTCTGCTTTCGCTTGTTCTCGACATCCCATATCCTGCACATTACGTAAATACGCCGGTGCAAATCGGAGCGGAGGACTGTACCTACCGTATCGTTGAATCAACCGAGCTTGTAATGAATGTTTGCGAGTCCTTCGGATGCCAAGCGCAGGCTGTCAACTCCGCGACATGTCCGCTGAAACAATAATGAGCTACGGGAATGTCATATATAAAGCACAAGGCGCACGCTGTGTTCTTCATGTCACGAATATACTGGTCTCCCTTGATGAAAGTGGCCCTGCCAGTCAGGTCAGACTGCCCACTCATCAACAAATGCGAACCGACGTACAGCTCTTCCCCATCCCTGTCATACAGCTTCGCTTGCGTTGTCCCCGAGACAACGAGAAACTGCTGCCCATCGTTCGAAAACTTCACGTCGTGAATCTGTGAATTGCCAAAACGCGGAGATTAACCTCGCATCTGGACGAGAACGAGCTAGACGGTGTGCGCACATAGTAAGAGCCGGCAGGTTCCCAAGTCTTGAACGGCTTACACCTCCAATCCATCCCACCAAAGTCCCAGAGCTTGCAGTCATAGTCGTGCGAGCCAGACAACACACGTGCGCCAGACGGGTCCATAGTTAGGGCGGAGACGACCTTTGTGTGGTCCTTGAGAATGAGCTCGTGTGATATGGGGAACTGCGCCTCCTCGGACTCGTCCTCGGACGCATCAAACTCGGGCTCCCCCTCGACATCTTCGTCCCCCTTGCCTTGCGGTGGAGGTGGAGGACCCACCTCGTCCGGGTCGAGTTCCGGCTCCTCCAACCTGGGCTGTGGAGTGTCCGGGGCAGAACTGGGGCCAGGGTGAGCATCTTCCGACTTCACGTGCGCAGCGGCGGAAGATGAGAGAATTCCCTGTTGCTGAAGTTGAGCACGAGTGCCCAATGCGCTGGGAACGTATGCTTACCGTGTCCACTCTCTTGTTCTTCTCGAACCGCTTGGGATCTAGTTGGCGCTGCTTCGTTTTCTTGCCAAAACCGGCTATGCCCATTGCAGCAAAGACGTCCATGTCGGCCATTCTCACAGAATAACTATATGAACAGAAACAAGGACGAACAGAGAGCGGTGATGAAAACGAGGATGGTGATGATGACTGAGCTAAGGTCGGGGTCGAGCCTGTTCTCCTGCAGCTCTGCAGGCACAGTCTGCATACATGGCGCTTACACGCTTACGTGTGTCGCGTTTTACCGAGACGCGCCTCATTTGAGAGCAGGCTCTGGCGCTCTTGTTCTTCAGCCAACAACCACTGGGCCCCGGAGTGGTTTGGGATCACAGAACCTTGTATCGACCGTTCACTTATCCTGCGTATTGCTGTGTCTGCCCCTCTCATCATGCTCAAACGTCAAAGGTCGACCCCGTCCTTCGTCCCGGACGCATACACACCCATGAACCCCGCGATCGATACGTTCGAAGAGAGGGTGGCGAAACGCAGGCGGCAGTTTGCCCCACCACACTCGCAGTCGATGGACAAGGGCAAGACACCTTGGAGGCCGGGGGATAGCGATGGAGAGGAGGATGTGGAGATCCACGAATACGCAGTCCGTCCGTTGGCGCCTTCTGAGCAAGCGCAACGGCTTCAGCAGGCAGGCGAGTATAAGCATGTCAATACCCTCCTGCACGATCTGCACGCAGAACAGCGCCATCGCATCCTGTTCTCCTCTACGTCGCCACCTGAACATATCCCTATTGCCCACAACCACCCTCGAAACCATCCAGAGTTTGACCACCCCTTTTCCTCTCTCGACAAGCTCGCTCCGACATATGGCTCGCTTCCCGTATCTCCTCACGAATCGGCCAAGCACATGCCTACATTCACAATATCGATCCCTTCGAAGGATGCTTCCCCGGTGGATCACGTCGAGGTCCGACGTGTGACAGAACGCTACGAGGACACCAATAGGTACGTCCCAATTCTCGGCACCTCTTGGTTTCGAAGACTCATTGGGCCGTCAAAGGTTCCTCGGGTCCTTGTTCCTTAGCCGCAGAAGGCAGAGCGATTACCCACCGGATCACCCTAAGGCCTAATGAATCTGCGATTTTACCTCCTCTCATGTCTACGGTACCACCCGTTCCTTTGCACCGCACCTTCCATGCCATCCTGTTGCCCCTTCTTGCATTCCAATGGTTCCGCCCACAGCATCGTTCGTCACCTTTCCCTGTGTCGCAATCACCTTGTATATTATATAGTACTCTCGTGGTCATTCTTACTTGACGTCTCGGCTTCTGCCCTCGACTGTGTTCTGAATTTTACGGCGTACGAATATTCACGAACCTTATGGACGGCAGCAAAGTCATGAAGTCAGACAGCTTGCGGCGTATGCCACTGCGGAAATACGATACAGCATCCATTGAAGCATGACACCGTCCTTCCTCAGCTAAGTTGTGTCGAAACATCCGCCAGCCCTAGGTCCACCTTCCGGCCGAGTACATCACTCAATTCTTGGTTGAGAAGATCGTTCAAGGACCGCCCGTCACGAGAATAGACCCAACCGTCCTGTTCTGGCACATAATCGTACCTCTTGGGTCCGCTGCGCGGAACTTCAGCACGAGCGCATCGAAGTGGGGGTAGGAGGGCGCACCTAAACGGAGATGAAAGCCAGATTTGTTTGTTTGGCGGTTGCTTGTTAATGACATAGGTCCCCTTGTTGCCGAGCTTCAGTGTCAGAACACCGCTCTGAGAAGAGGGTAAGTCACTAGATGCACGTAGCGTGTCGGAGCAGGCTGACGCACCCCATACTCAACCTCGTAATCGGAGTCTGCCACCTCGTCAAGGAGGGTCTCTAAGGACTCGAGCATCTTGTCCATAGTTGCATCGGCATACTGGTGATACTGTGGTATGGGAAGGTCACTGCGCGAACACACAGTACGTCAGTCGCGCGCGCAGTATGCCAAAGTAATCGCCTCTTCGGTGTCAGCGGACCTGTGCTTCACCTGAGGTGGCGGGGTGGCGTATGACCGTCGTGGTGGGCACAGCCGTGGTGATACTTGGACGCGGTGTTCGAGGAGCGAGTGCAGTGCGAGAGCTGCGTAGGCGCAGTGGGCCTGTCGGACCAGTGGTGATGAGCGCGCAGTCGTTCTAGATACTTGTCTCATAAACATAGTCGAGATACACAGATATACGGAGGCAAAAGGCCCAAGTAGGAGGTGGAAGAAGGTCAAGACGCGACGGCGACAGTGCCAGTATCGTACTACACGACACCATGGCTTAGGGTTAGGGTCGAAATGTCGACATTGGCGCGGTGATGTCGCCAACTAGACCACTTTCGGGACCTTCGACCGGCATCAAGCTTCAAGCACCACGACAATGCACAACGATGCGGACGCAGATGGGGCGGAACAGAATGTATGAAGCGGAAGGAGTGGTACATGATGATATCAAGTAGACTTGGATCCCTTTCCTTCGCGCTCGGTCCAGTCCAGCCAAGAGCCCGTGTAGTTGAGAATGCTACGAGCCTCCTCAGACAGTAACTCGCGAGGAAGAGATAACATACGCACTTCGTGTACCCATTCCTCTTGGCCACGTCAGATGCTGACGTGGACCTCTTTCCACTGCGGCAGTAGAACGTGAGTTCCTGGTCTTTATGGGGCTTCTCGAAGCCGAACTTCTCCTTGAACTCCTCGGGCGAGAGATGCAGGGCGTTCGGAAGAACGGAGAGAGGCAGGTTAACAGCCGACGGAATGGAGCCCTGTACGACCTCGTCGGGCTCTCGCACATCGATCAAATATGCGTCCTGCGATTCATGTCAAGTAGAACGTATGACGCTGAGAACTGAAAGGCTTACGGGGCTGGGTTGCAGCGTCTTCGGCTTCAACTCCTCATACGTGATGACCTTCGCGTTCCAGTCGCGTTGAAGTTCATCCCGCGCCTCAAGCATTTTCTTCCGCTCCTCGGGAATTTTCGAGGACTCATATCGGACATGCTGAAGAGCAAGGCGAGGAGTAATCACGGAAACCCTAGCATGAGAGGCCGTGCGCGCGATAGCAACACTTCTGGCGAAGGTCAGGCGCAGCATGGCGATGTCAGGGAGGACGCTTGTGTAGACGTGGACACTGATGAGCCTGTGGGTGCAGGTGAGAGCGTGCAGACCAAAGAATTTCTATGCACAAGGCGATTCCGAATACAATTCGGAATGATGGTCGACTGGCGACGATATGGCGTGCGCGGAATCGGCATCCACCCAGACGCCCATGACGCGTGGTGGGGAGTCACATGATCTAGTGCCAGAGGGCTTTGGGTCGGGATGCGGCATTTTGCGATTGGCTGGGCACAATTGCCTCAGCAAATCCAGTACCCATCTCTCCTCCAACCGCCGTTGCCTTCTCCTTCCCTCTCCTGTAAGCCGACTATTCCCTCCCTCCCGATTGCCTTTGTCTACCTGCAGCTCCATATTCTGCTGTTCTTGTTGTCCTCCGTTGTGCATGCGCCTCAAACGCAGACGAGTGGGAGCGTAGTTCTCAACAAGCTCGTTCTGCTTTCCCCTTCTCCCCTATGGTCGTCTCTCCTCTCCGCTTTCTTCATGACATCGGCATCTGAGAATTCTTCTGGTACCATATCGAAGTAACGGACACCTTCTGCTACTTGAGCATGGTGGATATTGGGATTTGTGGTCTGTGCGGTGCCAAGGTACGTCGCGATAACTGCACACGATGGGGACAGTGCGAGCGCAGTTCTCCGAATCTGTTCCCATCCTTCACTCGGTGAGTGGCCACAGTCCCTTCGGCCGCATACTGCGGTGCGATTTCCCCAATCGCTGCTGTCTCCGACATGCAAGACATTCTGGGTAACCGTGGGACGCTCAATGGCCTTTTCCTGGCCAGGTATGTTCTTCGCGCCGATTCTTGTAGTCGTAGTGGCTGACCAGATGTCGCGGATGCAGGTAACATAAGCTTCGTGGACGGCGACACCTCTGTGCGGCGACCGCTGCGTGACCATCGAATGTGCCACGCCCGCAGCGTGTTTGCCCGTGCTTGGTCTCTGTCGGCAACCGCCGACCTGCCCAGCCAGTGCGGGCCTGTCGCTACCCTCGTCCCTGCCCGCGACTACCGATATCCTGCTATACTCATTCGGCCGACATTCGTTGAAAGCATGGATATGTCTACTTCCAATTCTTCAACCATGGTCATGATGGTGCCATGGCTTCACTTCACCGGTGGCGACAGTCTCATATTCAAGTCCTGGCACCCGTCGTCTCACGGGGCCATTGCCGGTGCCTGCATTGGCCTGGTTATATTCGCGATTTTCGAGCGATGGGTTAACGCTATGCGAGGGGTGCTCAGCGTGTACTGGAGGACAAGGTGAGCGACTTGCTCAGCCTGACCGAAATGTATCTTACTCGGCAAGCAGGACCTTGGCGCAGATGTCAGTCCCGTCGTCGTCGGATGCGCCTTGTCATGACAGCTCTTCGATCTCTAAGCCCCTGAAGGTATCAGCGGTTTCAGACGGCGTAGAGGAGGTCAATATCAGCCCTGTCCCATCGCAGCGCCCTGCCCTCCGTGTTCGGCGTGTGCCCAGGACGATTCCCCCCTTCCTTCCCTCTCACGACATTCCACGCGGTGCGCTCTTCGCCTTCCAGGCCCTGCTGTATTATGTCCTGATGCTAGCGGTCATGTGCGTTCCGATACGATCACCAGGGATGTGTTTCATAGCTGAAAAAGTTTTTTCTTCCCAGGACCTTTCAAGCGGCGTACATCATATCGATCATTGTCGGCCTGATGATTGGGGAGGTCCTCTTCGGACGATATGCTGGCGGTGCCAAGACGCACTTTTCTCACTGAGTTTAATACTGTACTACATATGTAGTGTCCTTTTTATGCAAGTAACCACGATCTATGGTGTTGTTTGGTTTCAATTTGCCTGCACATGCATCAAACAAGAGGCGTCGCGCAATTCGCAGGAGCTGCTGTCTTAGTGTCATGGCGTCGTGCTCGCCATGCCATCCGATACGCCGCCGCAATCACACGAACGGAGCGCGCTCGCTGCCTTGGGAACTCTCGGGCAAATGGTGGCAAACAAGGATAAAAAATGTTTTCAGGTCGCTTAGCGGTAAGCGCTCTCGGACACCCCGCACTCGGAGCAGCATATAAACGATGTTCCCCTCGTCTTCCTTCATCCTCACTCCACCACGGACCTCACCCCTCGGTACTGCACAATAAAATGCGCTTCACGACTGCTATGTTCATGGCCGGTCTTATGACCGTTGTCTCGGCACACTTCCAGCTCCAGTACCCTCCTCCTCGCGGTGACTTCGTGGAGGACGACGAGCCGACATTCTGCGGTACGTCTTCAACGATAACCTCGGTACTCTGTTGTGTCTGACACCGTTTGATATCGTAGATGGATACGTCAACTCGGTGTCCAACCGTACTACGTTCCCCACCTCTGGTGGGTTCATCTCCATCAACTCGGAGCATCCGTCCTGGACTCGTACGTGTCTTCTGCAGATCGAGTACGCACAGATATTGATACTCATACTTACGTGTCATAGTGGGAGGTATCCTCGCAAGCGTGCAAAACCCGACCAACTTCACGCAGTTCGAGGACAGCAACGGCAACTTCCAGATGTTCCTACCGTTCTTCCAGACCACTGGCGAGGGCGTATACTGCGTCGACGTCGACCTTGCGTCGTCGGGTATCAGCGGCATCAAGAGCGGCGCGAATGTGACTCTCCAGTTCGTCTTCGATGGCGGCGACGGCCAGCTCTACCAGGTACATCTTTTCCTGCTTGCAGCGTTCGAGGACCGGTTCTGACTCACGTCCCGATTTCGTAGTGCGCTGATGTTACGCTCGCGGATAACTTCACGATCCCCACGAGCATCTCGTGCAAGAACGCGACCGACGCTGCTGCAACGCCCGTGTCCACCAGCGTCGCGGCCACTGGCACTTCGCCGTCGTCTTCGTCCTCGGGCTCCGCGCCGAGCTCGACTACCACCAACAATGCCGCAGTGCGCAATGCTGTTATGGGTGTATCCGGTGTCGCTGGTCTCCTTGGTGCTATAGTCGCTCTTCTCTGAATGGAGGGCTTGGAGTGCGATATTTACTTCGGTATGTCTATTGTAACGAGTGACAATGAATGAATACTGGTGAATCGTCATGCTGAGGCGCTTTGTTGCGGAACCAAAAATATCATATTTACTACAGTATTCTCTGTCCGCAGGATATCTGAGGATAGATATCGCAACGTCCTTAAGTACTCTCACTTGCCACCAACGAGTCGTCGGGTCCCGGGCCTGCTCGTCGTATACTCTGAAACGCTTGAAGGTCGTCCGTCTGCATGATCTATTGCCGCTGCATCGTTTGAAGTCTTTCTCAGTGGCAAACTGGTGCCCGGTGTTCCTTCCCCTCGATCCATAGTGTCAAGTAAAGTATTTTTCTGTTGAATTCCAAGATAAATCCTAAGGCGTGCACGAAAGTGAACTCGCCATCAGCACTACATAGAGACCCCCCGAGGCTAAGTTGTAGTCAGTGGCAACATGCTTGAACTTGTTTCAGGTGTCGTCATTGCAGCACATCACCAACACGTAAGTACATATATGTAAGCACTCAGAAGAAATGCATAACCTTTTAGGGGCTATCGATGCCGACGGTGTCGGGAATGCATGTGATTACCGCTGTACTGAACGCCAACAGGACCCGTGGCTCGATTAGGCATTCCGCCAGGCGGTTGCCTTCCTCCCGATCGCGAGGTTGTATCTCTCCCAGCACTCGGCCTGTAACACTCTATTCCGGTCCCCGATGCTCACAGGCTGACTCTGCGTGATCAGTATACGTGCCGATAGCCCCTGGACGTCCCCCCACCGCGGGCCGATTGTGAAACGGCAGCTTACGCCAGCCTCGCGCCGTGCCGAACCACCAAGTAAGCTGCCTCCGATTGTGCTGCACGTTCACCGAGGGCACCAAGACCCGAGCTGACTCGACCGCGAGCTCACGTAAACACTGACACGCTGTGCATGCGTACCGCCAACAAAGCTGCGCCCGGGAAACAGGACGAGGATCGCTTCGGAATCACGGGCGCTCTCCGCACCCCTGGACTATATGAGATTTATCGGTGTGCTTCCGGGTTCCGCACCTTCTACCGCAACCTGTTCACTCCTCATACTTGGTTTGGGAGGTACTGACCCATTGAGGCACTGCCGCTCTCCACCCGTTGTGGCAGTACTTAACGCTGCCTCGCCTTGTCCACCAGGCTATACGACACCCGCCGCTACCCCTTACCACCACTCTCTCGTGGTATACCCTCGGGCATCCCCCATACCCATAATCGCATAATCAGAGGGACGCACCAGATGAGACTGTTCCATAGGAAGATGGACGCTTGGGAGGTTGTGGACCAGAAGACTGTCGATACAGTCCCGACGTTCACTCTCCGAGAACGCGATGGTAAGTATCTGTTCCTACATTCGCACAGTGCATCGGTATTCTGACAACATGCCTTGGTAGAGATGGACATTGAGGAAGTGTATGACGCCACGATGTCCGGACTGTATGTGTTCGAGATGAAGAAGGTTACGAACTTGCGAGGCGCGGTGGTTTTCGCACAACAGTTGTTGTTGCAGGAGGCGGAGGCGAAGGGATATAACGTCTTTCTAACACAGGGGTACGTCAATGACTCACTTCGTTCGGTAAAGGGAGATCGCTCACTTATATCTGCTCATCAGTTGGAAGGTCACGCGCCTACGTAAGGGCAAGCAAGAACGCGCTGAGGTACGATATTGGGGTCGTCCAGCCTCTATTCCCGGAAAGCCTGCACAACCACGAGGCCCACCATTTCTAGCGATGCTCGATGAACGGGTCGGCATATAGATGAGGGTCCGGAGGAGCATGCATCATCTATTATTTTGGGACATTGTTATACTGGAGTAACGGATGTATATTTCCTTGTACGAGTATCCTGTAGATGTATGTGATGGGGCACGGAGCTGGTGACGAGCATATACCTAATACCCGATTGTTAAATAGCCCTATGGGACCTTCATTCGCCCTTTACGATTTTGCTTTCTTTACGCATGGCGTAACCAGTCCAAGACTGATTCTTCTCAGTCATCCGCTTATGTGGGAATTTTCAATATACTCACCTCGTCGTAGAGGCCAACGCGTTCGACACCCAGGAGTTTAAGACCCAGCCAGAGAATACCAGCGGTCATGCCACTACCGCAGCTGGTTACGATCGGCCGTCTACCCTCGAGCACTTCTTGGGCACGATCAGCACCAAGCACATCCTCAAGCGCGGCCAGAATGGCTTGGTTGGAGCGCAGGCGAGTGTAGTTCAAAGGCAGCTTGTCTGTGATTTTGGAGGCAATGTGCTCTGGGACGGTGTGTGTCTCAACGAAGGCGCTGAATGGAAGAGACACGGCATAGGGCATGTGGCCCGAAGAGAGACCCGGACGCGGCTCCGGATCCACTCCGAGGAAGCTGGTCAGTGATTGTAAGCTCATCGAACGCAAGACCAGTCCGTGACACGTACCGACCCCTCGGGCGCGCATCGAGTACGTAGAATGCACCTGCATTGGTGGCGGGGTTCAATTCAGCATTGGCCACCATCTGCTCGTAATCTGGATCGTAATCAGTAGCTTCCTACGGTGAACACATGGATCACTAGCGCACCTTTGACGACATCCTTAATCAAGCTCGGAGTTGGGTATTCCGTGGACTGGACATTCTCTGACGCTCCGCTCTCAGTCTGACCGCCATGTGACTGCCAGCCTAGGAGCCCTCCGTCAAGGATGCTCGAACGGTGGTGTCCAAAGGCTCGGAACATGTACAATGCCCTCGGTGAAGAGAATACGCCATGTGTATCGTAGCTGGTGTAGGTTACTGTCAGAGCGCACGCTCAAGCGTAACGCAGGCATCGCACATACATGACAACATGCGTCTCGGGAGTAATGCCGAACTTCGCTACGGCAGGAGTTCAGATATCTCGCGGGACCTGCTCAGAAGATATGGCTTCCTTACAGCAGGCATCGACGAAAGTCTCCGGGTCAGGCATCATGTGCGGCAACGAGAGTGGGTGGGGAGACGCGACGCGATCGATGTCCAGGAATCGCGCTGACGGGATATGACTTGCCAGATACTCAGCGTCCGCCTTCCGAGGGGAGTTGGGCATGTGCCACGATGCGTCCAAGATGACGAGGTCTGACGAAGACGGTTCAGATGCCTTGAAGTTGTGCAACTGGGCAGGGGTGACAACAAGAGGGCAGTTGTCACCGAACATCGTTGCGTACGACCTCAGACTAGGTTTCCGAGAAAAGTATGGGATACGGTGAGCGAGCACACGGGCGAACATGGGGGCAGGAAGCAAAGTCAACGCGGAGTCACCTCGTCGTTCATGTGAAAGGACTTGGAAGGTTCCGACCGAGACATTCGGAATCACGTACTTGCATGTCTCCGTTAAGCGGTCCTGCTCCTAACCCTAGCGCCATGGCATCATTGACCTTTGGTCGTCGCCGACGGATTAGGGCCGCTTGCCGTCTCCGCCATTCTCCTCGTTGTCTATTGCACGCTGCTCATCGTCGTGCAATGCCGTCCGATCAAAGCACTTGGCTGATCTCTGTACCCGAGTCTGGGGATGCGGAAGGTCTCTTTCATGAGCTGTCATCCAAACTGGGCTCAGGCTCTAAGTCTGGCCAGCCATCGAACCTCTCGCAGCTCTCAATCCCGTCATTCAAGGTCAACCCCTCACCACGCATAGCATTTCACGCCGATAGAACTGATGTATTTCCATAAAGACAGGAACCTTGGACTCCCTTATCGCCCTGTCTGAGGAGCTCCCGAAACACGACTCCTTCTTTACGGCCACTGTCGCGAAGACAGTAGATACTCTCCGCAACCTCCTGAACAACGACCCGTCCAAGCTTTCACAACACGTACTCGTCAATGAACAGCCTGTCGATTTCTACCTACTGCGGGGTTGGTCATGGAACGAGGGACGTTACGGTGTGCAGCGGTCCTTGAGGGAGATGGTTGACGTTCTGAGCAAGGTTCGTCGTGGTGCTCCATACGAGCGAGTCCTCTCACTCATGGTGCATCTTTGCAGGAGATGACGTCCATTGACAACGTGATGAAGACGAAGTTGACCAATTACAATCTTGCCAAGGGGTCATTAGTCCAGATGCAACGGAAGAAGACGTATGTATGTTCCATCGCGGATCCTTCTATGTTCCATGTAACGCGTTTGATGTCCCAGCGGGAATCTTTCTGTCCGGTCACTCGTTGACATCGTCAAGAAGGAGCACTTCGTCAGCGACTCCGAATACTTGCAGACCGTCCTGGTGGCCGTACCAAAGTGGGTCTCGTACCATGTCTCGTGAGCACCCGGAGTCTGAAGCCTCGCGCAGGAACTCTGTCAAGGAGTGGAACGTCAAGTATGAGCGGCTTACACCAATGGTCGTGCCACGGTCATCAACGTGAGTTCAGCTTTAGTATCACATTGAAAGCGTAACTGAATCTATAGGTACGGGCAGCCTGATCGATGCGGACGATGAATACAGCCTGTTTGCTGTCGTAATTTTCCGGCGCGTTCACGACGACTTTGTTCAGAAGTGCCGCGAGAACAAGTAAGCCTTTCCTCAGGAACATCATCGGTGCTACAACGTATTCATGCGTACAACCAGGTTCATCGTCCGCGAATTCTCTTTCTCAGAAGAGGCGATCGAGAAGCAAAGAGAGGAGCTTGAGACGGCTGACACAACCGAGAAGGAACTTTGGGTCAGTGTCGTTCAGAATGTTCAAACTGTTCCATCGCCACGATATGGTGTTCATTCTTCTTGCCACAGACCGAGCTGCTCCAGGTGTCTCGGACCAACTTTTCTGAATCATTCCAGGTCCTGGTACATCTGAAGGTTCTGGAGTTGTTTGTCGAGAGCGTACTGCGGTACGGTCTCCCGGCACATTATATCGGGTTCTTTGTCAAGGTCAGCGTGCACGCACAGAATGTGTTAATTTGGGGTCACGCATCTGATCTATTTCCCTGTAGCCCGAGCCGAAGACGACAAAGCGGACGCTTGCGACATTGCAATCACAACTCGCATACCTGGGAGGGCGCTCGAACCCCGACAAATCAAAGGGCAAGAAGTCTGGCGGCGGGGGCACTGACGACCTCGGGGGCGAGTACCAGACCATCCTCGAGCAGGAGTACTTCGATTTTGTGTTGTTCGAGATTCCATGGATCGTGCTCTGAGTAGATATCCCGACGTGACGAGTATTACGACGCAAACCGGTGGGCTCGGTGGGCTCGATGTACTCACCCACGGACATGTGCCTGTATACAATACCGCAAACCCTCGTTTCAATACTACATCCGCATACCCCCACAGCAATACATGTTGATCCTCCGGAGATCATGGGAGACAATCGTGCTCAAGTAAAGGGTCCAGACTTCGGTTCTGCAGGATACTAGGTACTCTGCAAGCACTGTGATGCGATTAACGAGCGGCAAACCCGCCCTTGATACTATTGATACAAGTGAGCTGTCCGACATGATATGCATGGATAACATCTGGCCACCAATGCGGCCTACAATGGTCATGACCTCGCAGTCAACACCTCGAAATACGCGGTGTATTCCTCCGGGGTCATCGCCTCCTGGTGTTCCTCAGTGATTTGTGAGAAAGGCACGGGTTTGCCGTTGACTAAAGATGAAGTAAGCGGCAGTGCCAACTGAAGGCAATACGACAGCGAGACTCACCGTAGACGACCGGGTCGTCTTCAGCGGATGCGTCCCCATTGACACCATTCGCATGCACCTCCGCCTCAGGCACAGCAGCGTCTTCCTGAATCACCATATGCTCCTCTGTCCGCGCCATCTTCGGGGTGCTACCTCCCGTGCCCACGTCGTCTCTCGAGCGAGACCGTTTCCGGTACTCGTTGAGGGAGTCGAGGTAATCGACATCTGGCTTCACATCTTCTTCTTCAGCAGCGAACTCGCCCAGACTAGGTGTCGGTTGTGAGGAAGCTGCAAGGGATGCATAGTACTGATCGTAGTCTGCACGCAAGCATTCAGCAACAAGGCCTCAGAAAGTGGCGGGTGAACATACAGTCCGCTTCAGAGTTCTCCGCCACCCCAGGCTTCGCATCTTCGCCATTCGCCACTGGGGGCGACATCGACGCAACGCTTAGACCCTTGAGGATCGCGTCGTTGGAACTGGGTAACCTGTTTGCCTCCGCAGCTGCATCTGCCTGGGCGCGTGCGTTCTCCTTGATACCCAGAGCGGTGAGGTCGCCGGAGATAGTACTAGTAAGATGCCACTTAGGGAGAGCGTTCTGTTGGCGTTTTTGTGCCGCCTCCTTGTCGCGCTCGGCTCTAGCCGTCTCCTCATCTTTGTCCACCGACATAACGACCCCAATGGCGTCTCCCTGTCGTCCCTCGCCAGACGCACCGGCAATCTTGAGCCCACCTTCGCGCGCGGCAGCCTTCTGCCGCTCGGCCTCCAGGTGATGTCGTACCCAGACAGTGACATCGAAACTATGAGTGGTGGGGTGAATATCAGGATAACGTGCAACAGCAGTCGGACATACGCAGGAAGAACCATCCCCTCTGTTCTCCTCAACCCTTCTAAGATGAACCTCATCTGCCTGTTGAACCTCTGCATCCGGTCCTGGCTTCCGAGAACGTTCTCGGCATTCTCGTTGTCCTGGAGCTCTGCGCCGCAGACGTCGCAGTTGAACGTGCCCGTAGCGAAGTTCATGAGTCGGTCAGCCTCGAGCGCCTGGAACGTCTTGCGGCACTGCGGACACATGTAGCCCTTCGACTCGAGGTCGCTCCGGAGGCCCTGGTCGATGATCCGCCGCATTTCTGCCATGCGCCATTTGACGACATTGCAGAAAAGCTGATAGTCGATGTAGAAGTACTGCCTGCCAACGGAGCGCTGCGCGCCCTCCTTGAGCTCGTTTTGGCGGTATCTGCATGTGACACCAAATTCTCGAGAACTGGGGCGGGGGCTCAAGTAGATGAAACTCACGATCGGACTAGTTTATGCGTCTCCAGCGTCGCCATGATTTTGTTGAGCTCTTTGAGCTGTAGTCCCATCCGTCCAGCTAGGTCGTCATCCTTCAGACTACTGTGGGTGAGTGATCCGCCACGCAAACCAGCGAATGAAAAGATACGCCTCCTCCCAACGATCCATCGCACATATCCCACCTTGGCACATCCTCCCAAAAAGCTCATAACTTACATAGGATGACGGATCAACTGGTCCATGACCACCGTGAACTTCGGCTCATAGAAAGCTCGCGAAACATGCTGAACCAGGAGGCGGAGGGTTTCTTGCTCGTCCTTTGACAGGCCTTGAGCCATTGGGGCCGGAGAGGCCGCTAGCAAGTCAAGATGCACTCGAGAACACCAGCCCTTCGTCGAAGAGAGATGCGAGGGAGATAGCTATGGTCGCGGTGCGAAGGCAACCTGTTGTGGCTGTGGCGCTTATGACTTCGACGTGTATGTAATGCGCTCGGTCCCGCAAAAATACAGTACAAAACCAAACAGGTATTAGTCATAATATGGTACAATAATCCTTGTGCAGAATACGACGATACATGTATGCTCATAGCTCATATTGTACAGACCAAGCCAAGTCCAGCCACTGAAGGTATCATCATCATCATCTCGCGCGAACGAGACGGATCCTCCTCATTAGTCCGAGTCCTTCGGAGTTGCCTCCTCTTCCTCCTCCTCGAGCTCGAATGCGCTGCATCGTACAGACGTAAGCCACTGCGCCCGGTCCGCCTCACGCCGGCACATAACGCTGTTCCCCGCGCCCATGCACTTTCCGTTCGCACATCCGCCCATTGCGCCACCGCTGGTAGCACGCTTCCGCAACATCACACCTCCGCCCAAGCCTATGCCTAGAGGACCAGCCGCCGGTGTCCCCAGACCAAACTGTGGGCTGGCTGGGTCCGGGATGCACCCTCCGCTCGTAGAGAGACAGGGTAGAAGGGCCGGGAGCGTGGAGGGCGACGAGGCATATGTAAAGATGCGGATGCGTTGTGCACGAGAGAGGATGGGTGCCAGGAAGGACAAGATGTGGAGCTGAAGCTCCATGGGAAGCATCGCCCATGGGGAGTGTTGTGGCGAGGACGAGAGAGAAAGAGCGATCGGCTGCCCAATAGAGGAGATGAGGGGGGTGGTGGAAGCTGCACAAACACATGACTCTGAGCACGGAGAGAGAACAGAATGATGTGGAAATCCGCTGTCTCTGTGCTTGGGCCGCAAGAGTAGCGCGCGCGAGTAGCGTAGAAGGGCAAGTGCATCCTTCTCCACCAAGTGTTTGAGCGTAGAGTTTCGGGTGAGGATGCGCTTGAGTTCGGTTTCGCTATCCGTCCAACTCCGAGTGCTACCCTTCGCTTCACCCTCGTCATCACTCGAAGAGACGTCACTCTTGTCCTGGGGATCGTTAAGCCCCGTCGCAAACAACTCCAGTCGCAGGAGACTGTAGTTGGCCCGTCGAGCGGCGCGGATAATTGACCGTACCGCTCGGATGCGGAGTTGATTCCCGTTTGCTTTCAAGGTGTGCAACTGGCACCGTGGAGAGGTAATGTACTCCACAATGTGAGGAGCTGATTCGTGGGTTAGACCTGCCACGGGTAGATGGATCTCGTGGAAAGTCGGGGCGTCGAGGAGAGGAAAGAAGTGGGCGACAAAGGTATCCGTTAGGCCGGGATTGGTGGTCAGAGATAGAATCTCCAACCGCGAGGAATTGATTGCAAGGGCGAATACCATAGCGACATCCGGATCGCCTACAAATGCATTCTGGAGTATACCAAATTAGCGATGATATTCAGATATGTGAGGAATGCCCACGCTCGGCACCCAAAGGGGCGGGAGAGATAATATGATTAACATGCAGCTTCCTGGTTCTGCACGAGCGGCGCGGATATCGGTTTACCATCCGATAGTGTTCAATGGCAGTCCCGGTCCAGCAGGGCAATCAAGATCACAGATGGATATAGCGAAAGCCTCAAGCATGAGATGACCTCGCTCCGTCCGTGCTCGATGTTGCCCCCACGGACACGCACGCTCATCCTACCCAAGCCTCCGTTCCGCACTCCTCGGAAGATATTTCCATACAGTTCAAGTAAGAAGACTCACATTCTGGAGGAATAACTCTTTCAACACAGTGTTATCCCGCAAATACCGACTGATAGCCAGCAGTCCTCGATTCCCAATATTGTTGGAGTTGAGACTGATTTGAGAAATCCGATAATTGCGGCCGGTATCCGAAGAGAGGAACCCGAAGAGCTCTTCGCACCCAGAATCTCCGAGGTCGTTGTGTCCGAGGATGAGCTTCGTGACGGATCGTCGGCCAAGAATCTGTTGGATGACTTCCTGGGCACCTATTCGTCCGTGAAGTTGTTGACCAGTCATCCAGATAGGGGAATATACGTACCCGTAATAGACGATAATCCTGCGTCCATACTTTCGATGTGGCTCCGGGACGCGAGGGAAACCTTAGCCGGGGCGACAGTACGTCGCAGGCTTGTGGGCATGTGTTGGGAAAAGTCGCCAAATGCGGACGGGTTCATTGTGTATCAGGATGAAGTTGTCGTGGGAGTCATGAAAGAATGGTCGTCAAGTTGAAAGGAGGAGCAGAAGGAGCAGCGGATCCAGCGCGATGAAGGTCGGAGTGTCAAGCGCCCTGAGAACCCTGCCGTGCAAACGCGTATACAATGCATAAAACCGCTTATAGACCGCAGGCGCATGGCACTTACCACTGCAAAGAACGTATCGTTTCCTACACCCAAAAATCGAAACGAAACTCTTGGAAACGAAAGGGCTTCCTACTCCCCTTCCAAGTGAGAAATGATAGCCTTCATGTTACTGATAGAGGCTCCTGATGCCTTCTACTAACCGAGAAATGCGTGAAAGCCAGGCTTTCAGCATGCTTCCCTTAGCCAGCAAAGTTAACATTTAGGCTAAACGTTTCCAAGGCATTTCCCGAAACAGGAAATGGTCATATCTTCGCAGTGTACTAAACCCATATAGGCGCTTCCCTCTTTCCTACGTCAAAGCCTACGTACAATCAATGCTCAACCACGCATGCCAACCCGCACCATTTCCGATCCGCAGCATCATGTACCGACTGCCTCAGGCTCCACAGTCCACTGAACGGTCTGAACCAAATTTAAATAGCGCAGAAGGTGAGGCCTGCCTTGTACTAGGCTCCTCCCCATCCGTTTCCGCGCCTTCCTTGCCCGGGCACGAACAGGCCGACCGGACTGGCTGCCGAGTCTGCCTGCCTTGCGGCATTGTTCCAATGCCATAAGTAATCCTAGCGACGATGGGAGTAGTGGTTGGGAAGTTACGAAGCTTTGGAAAATTCAGATTAATATTCTAGTCGGCGGATGAAACAGGTAGAAACTAACCTGGAGCATCGATCGGACATGTTTGGTCTAGTAAACAAATTATTCCCTCCTGTTTTCACCGTTGAATGCCAAGTGGATACACTGAAGACACACTCCTTGCAAGGTTGTACCTAAGTTCATTCGCACTGTAATCTTATGTCTTGCATATGCACGGGCATGTCATCTACTAACATGCCGTCGAACCTGACCCGCGTAAAATACAAACTTCGTAGTATACACTGACTACTCTGGTCCGACGTCTGTTGCAATGTGACCGTGGTTTGCCCATAAGTGAGTACTTATTGAATATTACCGTTGGAAATATTGACACACGTGCACTGAGTCCCCGCGTGGCCCGCCACTGAATTTCGACTAGACCACGCCTGCGCTTGCGAGTTATTGCCAAGCCACCATACTTGCTTCAGACTGTCATCAACGTTAACACGTCGAAATTGTCGGGGATGTCAGGAGATGCTGCTGCTTTGAAACAACAAGGCAATGATCTCTGACTCGCGCCTAAGATGGCCAAGAGATTTGGGGAATCCCTGATGTCACGAACCGATGAATATGATTATATATGTCGCATCTAACTTCCAAGATCATCCCCAGGCAGCAGTTGGGTGTAATTGTCTCTTGAATACTGGCGCGTGGACAGACGACGCTGAGTTCTTCCATACGTGAGTATTTCGCCCCACTATCATCGAATGACAACTCAACAAACACTCAGGTACACTTTTTTGCAACAGTGCAACCCGAGGAGGTGCTGCGGTACTTGGCCTGTCCGGTTCTCGACGAGCATGCGATCATGGGAAGCCTCGTCCTTGGCGCGAAGTCACTCCCGCGTCCGTTGTTCACCGCACGATCCCTGCACCCATCTTCCGTTCTATAGGTCAGACGTAGCTACTGCGGACGAAATTACGGGCAACATGCGACGGGTCTTTGAAGGGAAGCCCATTCTTGCGCCCGGGACGTTCGTTCTTCATCCTTCCGCGCAGGAATACGTGCAATTCGAGACGTGCATTCGATTCAAGCTGAGCAAGATACGGGTCGAGAGGATGAAGCAGGAGAAGTGGAGTATGGTCGCTTATCGCATATGTTTGCGTTTTTGTTCCCCTCTAATTCTGCGGCTCTGTTAAGTGACCGGACACCCATCTCGAAGTGGCGGCTTCATCATTTGCAAGCTGCCTGAGTTACCCAAGAGTTTCTGTCGTTCGCCAACTGACCTTGTGGATACACCTGCCTCGAACCGAGTTGGGCTTCTCTTGATGACAAGGCGGGCAGTCTTCGTTCCCCTATTCAAACGTCGCCCCTGGCACGTAACTGCATGACACCGATGCTTCTGGGCCCTGTGATTGGAAGTCAGCTAGCCCCATGTAATTATACGCCCATCTAGGTTCGGGAGCACGCCATACGAGCGGAATGATAGTGAATTCGATTGCGTGTGATATGATACGAATAAAGCGGACGGTCGGCCAGCCCCGTTCCCTACTTACTAGTGAGCTAGATAGGATAGGAATCGTATCGACACATTTTTAGCTGCTGCTGCTATGTTACACAGATGCAAGCAGAGGGAGTTAAGTACGCGATAGGTAGTGACAAGCTGGCACAGCAGTAAGATGAGGTACGACAGATTGGAGACAGATTGGGAAAGGAAGAGACGGATTTGGGGAAGAGCGGCGGAGAGAGCGGACGAACACGTTCGAAGTCTAGAAGCTGGTAACGTAGCGATGATGCGTGAGGGACTGGACTCTGCAGTTTGGGTGAACGAGACCGACGTCGGACACAGGAAGCAAGATGGAAACGAAAACAGTGAGAGTGGAGATATATACACCCAGTACCCGCGCCTTGTCCAAGTCCATTTGGGTAATGCGCTTGTGAGACAACCGTCCGGACGAGCCTCGTTCTTTCTATGGCGCGCGATGGCACGTAGCATGTCATGTAACCTCATCACAAACCCAAATTAGAGATAACGCGCGACACGTCATCTACTGGGTCCTCATCGAGTCCCAAACCCGAACGACCCATCGCGTGTCCGCCCAAACCGGAGCCCGAAGCGCCAGCGACGGCACCACGCGAGCCTCCTGGAGGGCCATACACGCTAGGGAACAACGGCGCAGTAGCGGATGTTGGACTCGAGGTGCCACCAGTGCCAGTTCCAGTGACCGACGTGTCAGGAGACTCGGGACGGGAGAGGCCGGAGCCCCGAGGGGCCTCGCTGATACGCGTCAGCGAGAATGTCAAGTCGAGCGACTGCGCACGGTTGGTCAAGGAACGAGGTTTCGTGAGCTGATCCTTCAACTTTGCCTCGAGGAGGGAGTCAGATCCGCGCTTAAGGGCGTCCTCAGCAGTGTGATGCGTCCGATGAGGAACGTTGGAACCCTGAGACACAATGAGTAGTGAGACATGAGATGAGTCCGCATACACTCACGATGGGTGGCATAGGGGGCCAGTAGTCGTTCGACGAACCAGGCATGTAATTCGGTTGCGGCTCGAAGTCGTCTTCCTCTTCCAGGTGGTAGATATACGAAGGGGAGTTGTTGAAAAGGGCCTTGACATCAGGCGAGGAGCTGGCAAGACGTAACCGCCTGTCGATCATCGATTCAGAGGGGCGGCCAAGATCGGCAGAGTCTACGACGCATGTCAGGAACAAGGAAGGGCACGTCGTGACTGAAACGTACTCTGATGACGTGTCCTGGCTGTGGAGAGGACTTTACTGTCGAAGTGAGGGAAAGCATCGGTGAATGAGTCGCCGCGCTGGTGAGTACGTGTTGTGGCAGACGGGTAGACGTGGACGTTGTGCTCAATCAAGTACTGTTCAAGCATTTCACGCGCAGTGGCCAAGAAGTCACTGTTGCTCCGCTGGCACCTAAACTTGAAGGAACACTCGGTCGGGCCTTCAGGAATAGATCCGTTGGCGATGGGCGTCTTAACGTTCGGTGAGATGACCACTTGGAGTTCACGCTTGACTCGTTCAACGAAGCTGACGAAGTCGGGTGATGAACATATCCTGGCAAGATCAGGATGTGGCGGCACGGCCATATCAGCCTCGAATGGCACATGATCCTGCTGCATGTCAATAACGCACGAGAGGAAGAGCGATGCAAGAATACGTACAAAGAGCATGGTTGCCGCGATCTGCACCTGGGACTCGGGTCCGAAGATGGTAACAAGGTCCGAAGCAGTCTCCTTGTCCGGGAAGCGAACCGTGCAGTTTGTCTTCGCCTCGATATCGTGAATGAAGATGCTCTTCTCGCCAAGGAGGGTGCGGTGGTACCGTCTAGGAATGGACACGGTCTCATTGATGTAGTCTTTGTCCTGCCGAGCCCGTGAGTTCGACGTTCCTGGACAAGACCGCTGGCGTGCATTACCTTCGGGTTCACCAGCTCCATAACAGCCTGCTTCAAGTTGTCCAAGTTCATGGCGTTCTTCGCTGGGGTACGAGCAATGACGTTGTCCTCGTTGTCATTGTACCCGCCCATGGCAGCGAACTCCTCTGCATTCGAGAACTTGACGTAAACGCCATACTTCTTCATGATGCGTTGGATGCTCCGGCCGCCGACACCGATGATCCGCTTGTGGTAGGACTCAGGGACGTGGAACGAGATCTCCGCAGGAAGTTCCTCTTGCAACAACGTCAAGCCTTGCAACACAGACCCATCACTGCCAGCGATGTCGATGAGGAAGTTGTGCTCATTGAACGTCTCGAACTTGATCTTAACGTTCGTGGTCTGCATGATCTTATTGATCTTGCCATTCTTCTTCCCGCTGATGAATTCGCGGTGCTCATTGGCCAACTCAATCTGGAAACGAATCTCATGGTGGAAGGTCTACACCTGGAATAAGTATATACGTCCAACAATAGAGCTGTGTGCATTACCTTCACGATGTCCAGGTCAAGGAGCATGGTGACTGCGGTACGGACTTCGTGCTCGAGACCATGCATCTCAAAGCACATACCCTTGAAGACTACCTCAGCGCCAGAGGCGTAAGAGACTTGCTTCAGGATAGCGGAGACCTGAGAAGGATTCAGGCTCGTCGAAGGCATGAGAACATTGAACTGGGCCGGCAGCAGCCACAATGAGGCGACGTAAGATTGGCAAGCCTGCAACAAACTGATCAGTGACCTGTTATACGTCAGGACAGGCAGTAGCATACCAGTTGCATGATGGACCGGATAGTCCGTTGAACGTTAACTCGGTTGTCACCAATAACCGTTATTAAACTGGTCGAGCTACCAATAGGGGGGAACTGAATGAACGTGGCGTTGTCGTGCATCAAGGCCTTGAGGTCCTCCGCACGCTCGGTGACCATCCAATCCATCTTGCGAGGGAGGATAGCACTCTCGCGAGAGATAAGCTGCTTGCCCTGGAAAGTAATCAGCGCGTGTGACAGAGGTGTCGCCGCCTGAAGCGAATGGCACTGACCTTGGTCAAAGACATTTGATAGAGCATGTCGCGAGCGCGTTGCACTCCAAAGAACTCCCCGGTGATCCAGATCGTGTTCATGTTCACCTTGTTCGGACCGGTCGGCGACGAGTTCGAGGGGGACTGACTGAAGTCGGCACCCATGATACCTTGCAGCGGGGACGGCAGATAGATGTTTGTCGCCGTCTCCTCCTGAATCGTCTGCAAAACGCCCCGCTTCCTACCAGCGACGATGGCATGCAGGGTGTTCTCGATCTCGCACGACTCGGCATGAAGTCCACTCTGGACAATGGTTAGACGCACACATGACGTAGCGAAGACATTGCTTACCAGCTCGTCGAGCATCACGAGCAGACGAACACGAGCAAGATCGACGGAGTCCCCATGACCAGTGATGACTAGCTCGCAAACCCGCTCCGATTCGAGACCGGACCATCCAGCGCTACTCGTGATGCCGTCGGGGAGAGTGCGCGTAGAGAGCGACAACGGGCTGTTGACGACGGCAATGTGCGCGTACGTCTGCGAAGCGATGTCGTCGAGCCGACGGCGGACCTCTGACTTGAGTGTGGGCTTGGACGAGGGCGAGTCGAGGATCTCAGACCGCGCAACCTTGATCGAAGCACGGTTCTACATGCCCGTCATTAGCGGTTCGTGCGTCGCCAACGTCGAATAGGGCTCATGCCATCGTGCAATGCAACGTACCTGGATAGGACACCCCTTTAGAAGCATGCCCCTAGCCGACATGACCTGCTGGTAAGCTCCCGAGACCTGGAAGTTCCAGGCGCGCCCTTGGTCGGCGGGAGTGAAGGAGATGTGGACGCCATGGATGCTCATGGCCATCATGGCCAGCTTTTGGAGAGCTTCATAGTCGGTCGGCGACGCCCCCTGGTGGTCAGCGAGCCCATTGGGCTGCTGAATCTGGGAGTAGGAGCTTGCACGGCGAAGCTCATTGTTGCGCGGAGGAAAGTCAAGGGAGTTGGTGGGGGAATGAGCGTGTCGCAGGCGACGGGGATAAGTGAAAGACGTGGTGTAGATTTCCATAGCCAGCTTGCAAGTGTGAGTCCGTGTATGTGGATAGATGCGAGTGTAATACAGCGAGGAGTATTTGCGGATCGGGTGTTAGGGAGACAGGAGGGTATGCGGGTGATGGGGGGTATGGACAAAGGTGGTATCCGAGGTAGGGGCCCCGCGCAGCCTCGTAAAGAGAAGGAGGCTGGTCGTCGTCGAGAAAGAAGGACGAAAAGCCGAGCGAACGTATAGGAGCAGCGAAGAGGAGTGTGAATCCGATGAAATATCCGCCAGAACGACTCGGCCCTCCCGCCAGCGCCCGCGATGCCCACTAGCGCCCACCGGTCGCTGTCCGCCAATTCTAAATTTTACGGCCAGCTCCGGCCTCTTTCCGCACCTCGATCCCTCTCCATTCCCGCAAAATGACCCAGAGCTGACAAAATACAATGACCGTATATTCGTGCCCCCACCGGTCCAACGCCGAGCCCTGTGTTGGCAATGGTACAGTACACGACGGCAGCGTCATATGACATCGAATCCCTCCACCGGCTGCCACTCGTTGTCGATGCTCTCAAAGTCGAATAACTTCGAGAAACATCGCAGCCCCGGCGTAGAGAAGTGCTTGTAGGGATGCCACCGATCCAGCCTTTCCCCGCACCGATAGCAGTAGTGTTGTCCGCATTTGATGCACGTCATCTACCGATCGAGTCAGTCTGCGGTCCCTGAGCCCAGAACGCGAGCCGGGGCAACGTACATGGTTGCACCCTGAATGTTTCTCGACACGCAGGTTGCAGCCGGGGCAGGGGGTCCCTGTGCACCTCTCGAGCCACTCGTGGAACGCCCGCTCTTCTTCGTACTCAGTCACCAGCCGCTGCAGCGTACTGCGCCCGTAGCGCGCCTCCATCATTTTCCGCTGGCTCGAGCCCTCGGCAAGGGCCATATACTCTTGCAAAATAGCCTTTGTCGCCGAGATCGGGCAATTCGCAACCGGACCGTGCCTTAAGCCAAAAAGATCAGCAACAATGCGCCCTACGTCACCATAATTCAGCCTCACCATGTCCGTTTGCAGTATGCACAGAACGAATAGCCGCACTCGGGGCAAGTCCGAAGCCGCTCCCAAGGCGATCCGTCCTCTACATTCTGAGGCCTTGACACTGGCGTCTGGCAGAGTGCCATCGGACAATGCACTAGTGTCGGATCTGAAGCCACAGGGTCAACAAATAGCGCAATGGTTATCATGAACATGATCATACCTTTCTCGAGGGCACGCTTCATGCGCAACCACTTCCACCGCAGTATCTCCTCTTCGGTGACCACACGCCGTACCTCTTCTTCAGTCGCCTCTCGATGCTCCTTGACGCACTCCGGGTCCGGACACCCGACCCGTCCCACGTCACCTTCCCGTATACACAATCCCCAGAAGTCCTCCAGACAGGAACGACAGAAAACATGAGAGCAGGAAAGCATAACGCATCGTGCGCCTTTGATCGAGGTCATGCACACCTCACACTCGTACGAGTTTTGTGAGAACCGTGCTGCTTGTGTTGACGAGTTGTACCCCTCCAGCGAAGGGTATAGAAGTGCGGGGGTAGGATGGGAAATCCTGAGCCGGGAATAAGCCACAGATAAATATATGTACTAGTAGGACGTACCGGACAATCGGCCGCCCTTTCGTCGTCGTGCGCATACCCAGGTCATCCAAAAACTCACCACTCCGTATCGATTCCACCCAGATATACAGTACGCCTTGACCCTCTTCCCACTTCCCAGCGAGTAGTTCACGTAAGTCCGGCCCGTTGAGTGATAGCCAGGAATATGTAGCATGCACCGCTCTGATTTGCGGTGGCGTATAGGGATATGTGGATGGTAGACACACGTCGAGCAGGATTGGGGGGAGCGTCGTCAGAGAGAGGGTTCTCGGGGGGCAGGGTGACTGTGAAGTACTAGACGATCCGGTTTCAATCGAGCGGTCGTTTGTTACCAGGACCTCAGTGGAATCCGGTAGGTCCACGGGTACCTCAAGTCTTATCAAACCCTTCAAGGGGTCTCCAGACAAACAGTCTGGGTGTATGGACTGCGGGATATTATGCAACATATGAATTCAGTTCCCGCGTCATGTGGCGGGGGTACTCACCTCCAATACCTCCCATTCCTCTCTTTGCAGCGCCGTACATGTGTCTGAATCGTACTCCAAAGAAGATCCATCCATGTTGGCCGTGAGGAGGGCAAAAACTGAGGTATGCCGCAGCAGCGCGATGTCCAACTGTTTGAAGCTCGGAGGCAAAGGTCGAGCGGACCCGCTGAGTCAGGCAGGATCGGCTCGGCTTAGGATTGGTATCACGGCCAAGTTTTCACGCGCCCTGAGCATGTAGAAGCACTGGGACTATAAAGTGTCATAAGTCGCTGCGCTGAGACATGCAGGAGGACAGCAGGGTACAGAGCAGTCAAGGCAACATGGAGGGCAACTCCAGCTTGACTCTTGCACTGCAGACTGCAGTCGCCCGCCGGAGTCCCGGCAAGTCACATGTCACAACCGATGCACCGGCCGTGACATCGGCATCCAAAGCGCTCAAACTGTAACCCCGGCAGTTTCCAGTAGTCTGACCTCACGTCGACTCGAACTCGGATTGGTCAGGTACGTAGCAAGCCTGATTACAGCCAGGCTACTAGTACGTGATACACTTTATGCAGCCCTTGTTTCTCTACCATTTTCAACCGATATCGTCGAGGCGAGAGCCCGGAAGTTCAGGCCGAACCTGAGGTTATTGGAATTAGTGGGAGTCGCGCTTCCCTTCGATGCGGACGGTCCCAAGGGAGGCCGCGGTCGGGAGAACGAGGACTTCCCGAGGTTCAAACGTAGACTCAGCAATGAAAGTAGACAATGACATGATAGTACTTGAGTATAGTACAGTACCTCCGTAAGTAGTGCTCGACCCCAGATGATGCAACATAAGACCCAGAGAACAGACAGCCCTGAACCCAAAGAAAAACGTGATAACGACAAGATACAGTCACACTTGGCGATTTCATGATCGTGAAAATGATGATAGGGTCAGCCAGTTCGTGGACATTTTTCCAGACGGGCTAGTGAACCCTGAGAGATTCACCAGTCAGCTAGCGACCTGGTAAGTCCATGGGTATACGCTCACCTGAGGCAGCAGCATGGCATCCTCGAGACTGCGCACTATGATCGTCGCCCAATCATGGCAGTTGGACGTACCCTGGCCGCGCTTGCGGTTGTGTGTGTTGACCAGTTCTGCAGCGGTATCGCTATACGCCTCGAGCGAGCAGAGGACCCCGTCGTTGACTTCTCCGAGAAGTATCTTGCCGCCATACGCGCCAGATGGATGGTTGCTTGTCAAGTGAACGCGCCGTACTACCCGAGACTGATATCGGCCGGTGAAATCGATTGTCACCTGAGGCGTGTGTGGTAAGACCGGCATTCCCGGCATCCCCACTGATATCCGCAGTACTACTGACCTCGTAGACAGTCGCATAGGCACGGTCATGGGCCTCGTAGCTCACTGCGAGTGTCCAATGCTTGGAGGTGACCTTGGTAGCAGCGTCGTACCATATCAACCACAAATATGCGGCCATGCTGGTGATGAGAGACGACGGCCTTGTGAACTGTGGCGGACGCGTGGAAACCGGGTAGTGGGCTCACGGAGAACGGGGAATTGGGTGGAGAATATGCAGTGCTGGGATGTGCCTCTGATAGCTCCTTCCGTGTACTGTGAACTTCAGTTATAGTTTCTGTGTCACATGAGAGAGAGATTCGACTGGCTTTGGGTTGTGGCTGGAGAGGGTGTGTGTGTAGGAGACTAACAAGGGAGCATGGAGATGCGTGGCTTTTAGCGTTGTGGACTGTGCCATATATACAGCAAGGATGACCGCGCCGAATCAGAAGAGGACGAGGAAACCAGAACATGAGGCCTGCCGAGGGAAGCACGCCTGGAGGGTTCAGGAAGCAAAGCCAGGTCCAAGACGCCTCCACCCACTGCTGCGAAGTCCGTCCCAACTTCCGTCCGGCGCCCACGTGGAACTTGCCTTTCTGGGGAATCCAAGCTAAACTTTCGCTCAAGTCTCTCTGCCACAAGACAGCAGCTTCTTCTCCCCGCCGCCCCATGCTTTCCATCTGCATCTGAGCTCGCATCTTCTGGTACTGCAGCAGACTTGATCAGGCTTGTCTTGGAGTCTTCTGGGCTCAACTCACCATTCAAGCTATGCCAGAACTGCAAAATGGACCGCAAAACGCGCAAGACTTCATCCGCGCTCTCAAAGCTTCCTCTGACCCCCCGCAGCCAGATGGACCCCTCAAAATTGACATCGCACGCCATGCATGGGACAACGCGCAGCTCTACGTGCCCAATAAGTCGGAGGCGATCGCTGAATGGCTTCTCTCGCGTATGCTCAAGGAGAAATCCAGCCCTCGGTATGTCCATTTCGTGCACTGATGGATGTCAACTTTCCGGCTTGGTGGCTTTCGATCATCCACATTTTTATCTGCGATGTGCGCTCCATAGAAGCTTCCCTTGCTGTCCCATGAGCATACTGCGAAAACGGCCGACCATCTAATTTTGCCGGGTCCCCGACGACTTGAACACCTGTGCGTGGAAAGTGCATCAAGCAAGCTTGTTTTCGTTGTATGGAGCGGTCATGATTGCAGTCGTCCGCGGTAGCTTTAATCCCGACGAGCACGCTGCGTGTGAGTGAGCCTACTTTTCACGCGTGACACTTGCGTGTAACGTACGGGGCCGTTTTTGTTGACGGACATACTCTAATGCATTCATGTGGCGTGCAGCGTGTTCCTCGGCCTGCTGGTGTATGATTGGCCCTGTCGAATTCCAGACAACCCTCGTTCGCGCATCGCTAACCAATTTCTCAGCCCTGAAAACCCTATATGCGATACAAAGCACTGGCAGCTTCTCTCCGACATTCTTCTCCCTTACAACGCCGCAAACAACGACGATCATGTCCGTACGCACCGAGCCTGGCTTGTCCCTGTACTTGCTCGCATCCCCGTGGCGCCCATCTTCGTCGCCTACTTCAATCTGCTCTCTACGTCCCGCAGTGTTGATGGGGCGCAGTGCGCGCTCGTCTTTCGATGCATCTCCACCCTTTGGCCGCTTGCTGTGCCCAAGTTCAACCCCGAAACGTTGCTGGAATGCTTTGGCGCGATTGTTCGATTAGGCGTGTTGCCTGACGCTTCGGAAACATCATGCGGCAAGCTGCAGGTCGTGCACGACTTCCGTGCCCTGTCACTGATTGTTTCATCTTACCGGGCATCTCTGGCTCACTCATCGGCGAAGAGGAAGGTGCGCAAGCGGATGTCTCATTCCCGGACGAGTCGAGACTGACATCAGGTGCTTAGCTCTATGCGATCTTTCTCAGGCAGTACCTACCCTGGTGGCTTCATCTCGCCTCGTGCAAACCCAGGAGTGAAGTGCAATTGCCGTCATTTGAGGACGACATTTACAATGCCGGCATTGAGACTATGTTCGGGCTCGATATCATCAGGCAGGCTGCGGATCTCAAGCTCGATACGAGTCTGTTGGAGGCCCTCGAGGCGGCGTCGAAGGAGCACCGTGAGGTGGTCTTGCGATGCCTTCCCCACATATTTGAGTCCTACGTCCAAAATCTTAAGCGTTACAAGGGCGCACTGTTCAGCCAAGGATCAAATCAGGCATCAGGCTATCTCTCTGAGCAAGTGCAACGCGCGTCCATGACGTTCTACGCCTCATGTGACGCCTTGGCGCGGTCGGGTGCAGATGACGCCTCCTGGCAATGCAGGGTATCGTTGCTCGACGTAGTTGAGAGGGAGAACTTGCTGTCCACGAAGGACGAGGAGGCGAAGACGCTTTTGAGAGGGGATGGGGACTTGGCGATAGAGGCGCTGGCGACCACGCGGGATGGTTCGTACCTACAATTGCCTGTACCAGTCGAATCACACTCAATGTTATCTCCATCAGAGCAACACGCCGCACGGTCCGAGAGTGTTGTGAAGATCTTGGCCACATTGACACGCATAGACTACGACCTCATGTCCACCTCCTTCGCCGTCGTGTTTCCGAGACTAGCAGCGGTAAGAACACCACACCTTGTACACTATCTCCGGCTCATCCAGTCACCTTCCAGATCCATGGATCCGGCCATTCGGCATTGCTGTTCCTCAGATTGGTTCTCGAATCCGACTCGAAGACGAGGAACCTGCCCGTCACCATCGCGCACGCCGCAGAAGCCTTCTCTGTCCAGCATCTCGAACGTATCCCTGGGGGTCCGCAGGCAGTGTATGAGCACCTGTCCGCCGGCGTTCTGACCAGCCTTCCCTTCCTGGACGACCTCTCGCGCGTTGTGCACGGCTTCCTCACCCCGGGCCAAGTACTCGAGATCATCCGCGCAGTTTCACGGACCTTGCAAGACGCATACACTGGTTATCTGGAACGCGAGGGGAAGGTGGCCGCCGACCGTGGGGATGGTCCGAGGAAGAAGCGCAAGAAGGACGCAGAGCCCGCGGACGGCACCTCGAAGCATGAGTACTTCGCCGTATCGTTCGCACTCACAGCCAGGCTGCTGGTCGTTGTCTTACGTTCCCTCCCACTGCACACGGTCACGGACGATGTCCGCATGGAAGCTGAACGGTTGATCGCCGAAGCTTATTTTGCCGCTGCGCTTCAGCCTCTTGCCGATGGACTCGGAAATGCGAAACGACCAGGAATGCGGGGTTGGCAATTCGTGCTGGCCGGAGCATTGCGTCTACACTATGGTCTCGCAAGAGCTCCAGGGTTGTCGCTGCCAGGCATACTTGACGAAAGCGTGTCGTCTGCTTTGCTGTTATGCGTATCGTCGGTTGCGACGACATCAGAATTGGTCGTCGAAGTGGTGCGTTACCCTGACAATTCTTCCTATGTACTTGCTAAAGTGTGGGGCGAGGCAGTTTCGCACATTGTTCCACCAATGCAGTATAGGCGCATTGGGCCCAGAAGCGGTACTCAACCAAATGCTGCAGTACCTGGAGGCCAACTTGTCCAGCAACGGTCCTGCTTGGAGTGGCAAAGTGTATGCGCTGAGTTCACACGCTGATGGCGGCGTTGCGGTATTGCATGTACTGGCAGATCGATGGTTGCCATACTTCGAGTACGTTCTCACCATCTAATACGGACCCCCTGAGCTAAGACAGGTCGATTCAGCATATGGGCTACTCCAGCGCAGCTGGAACGACTCGTGACGGTGTTTGTGAACATTAACCTCACGAAGGGCGAAGGCTCTCTCGTGGCGGGTCTTTCAGCGCGGACTATACTCACGAGGATGCTGCACGACGCTCAGTTCTGGGAGTTGGGGAGAGTCCGAGGTACGTTGCCCCATGTCGTGTCATATGGATGCATCGCTCATATCCCGTACGTCGTAGACATATTCCTTGCTAGATTGTATGAACAGACAGCACCACCGGACGGGATTGATATCGAGCAGCTCATGTGGGAGCTAACCGATGAACATCTCCCCCCTGCCATTGAAGTCGCGCCGCCTCTATTATCTGCTTTCGAGGTTTTGGCCCTTGCACCACCGGAGTACATTCCCCGCCAACTGCATATTGACTTCCTCAAGCGAGGATGTACCGCTGATGTCGTAGTGGCATTGGCCATGAGGGATGCCTCGGACGGTTCCCTTACTCCACACCATCTAATAGTTATCCGTGAGATGCTTTGCCGCACCATAGGCTACCTCGGGGTGCTTGAGAACATCGTATGTAGCCGCATACATTTGAGCATCGCGTAAACTAACCATGTTGTCCAGGCTCTAGAAGCATATCTCAAGTACTTGATTGGCGACTATTCTATGGTACAAGGTAGTAGCGATCTCACGTCAGTCACAATGGATCTGGTGGAGATATGCCAGAGGTGAGTGATAGAGCCAATGAACTTAAGCTTCACGTCCTGACGTCCGTTCGATAGCATGCTCGTGAAAACTGCCAGAAAAGGGAACGCCACCACTCTCATAGACCTCATTCATCGGTATCAACAAGCGTATGATAAGAAGGGGTCGCATGTGACCGTACGAGCGTCGCTTCTACTCATTGATGCTATCGCGCAGACATCTTCTACTGAGTAAGCTCCAGTCTGATCTGCTTGGACTCGAACTAACTTTTCCATAGCTTTCCGGAGGCATGCATCGCTGCATTGCGTGCATTGCGCAAGCAGATGTTCAATTCGAGCTCGTCCCTATTGTCGCCGGATGTGTTTGCGCAACACGAGTCACTTGACAGCATCCTGTTGGACGTCTGGGGTCATGTACAAGTTCTGTCGAAGTGGCTGCATGTACAAGGTGAGCTCTGCCCTTTACCCGTCTTGTTTCAATTCTGACCATGACTATTTTTTGGTCGTACCTAGCAGACGATCTCCCCCGGATAGGTCGGCAGCTCTCAAGTAGGCTTCTATCACGGAGAGCAAATGAACAGCAAATCCAGGATTTGGCTCCAGTCGCTTTGTCTATCTTGTTCGCCGAACTGCAAGACAATCAGATAGACCATACCGAAGAAGTCGAGTATATATTCGTTGCGTACCTGTCCTTTGCTCGCATCTATGGTCGCTCCGGTGAGCTCAAAAGTACCAACTATTGAAGTCGAGACCAACGAATTGATGCAACCGCCACAGGAACGGTCAACCTGGAGTCGCGATTGGCAAGTGCGACAAGGACGATGACAGCGGAGACATTCTCGTCACTATTGGACGTGGTCTTTGATGCTCTTCCCCTCAATAAGGGACTTTCGGTACAGGATGTCGCCAGTCTTATCCGCTTCTCGACCGTTGTGATGGGGGATGCACCAGAGGGCACTTCGAAGATATGTCAAACGCACACCATGCGTTGCCTGAACCTGTTCGCAGATGACGAACGCTTCGTTGCTTTCCCCGCCCTCCGAGGTGATGTCCTCGACTTCCTAGTCACACAGTGCAGCGATCGAGTACGTCGCTCAGCATTCATCCGATATAGTCCGACGCTGACTCGCGCATCAGCCGGCGTCCCTTAGGACAGTAGACCTAAGCAGTCTATGGTCAACCCTGAGGGCTCTCCTGGCAGGGTCCACAGAACACGAGCAGGCAACTGATGCGAGAGTCTTCCACGGCGTGGTCAACGTCTTGAGTGCCCTTGTCCGCCTCCGTAGAGACCTCGTGCTCAATACGCTCCCTCACCTCGGATTCGTCCTCCGCCAACTCATCGCCTGTCTCCGGAGCCTTCGACCCCAGCTCGGCGCGAAGCAGAGCCGTCTCGTAATGGACACTCTTCCGCGATGGATCGCTCCTGCTCATCCTCTAACAAGCCAGGAGAGCAAGGCGCTGGCGCGGCTGCTCACGACGCTCACGACGAAAACGATGGTGCGCGTGCACGGCCCTGCAGCTGATACTCACAAGCCAGAGTCATTGCTTCGCCCGTTCTCAAAACATGCGGCATATGTGCTCACGGCGTACATCGAGGTGGTCAACGATCCGCTATGTGTTGTGTCATCGGCCATCCGGAAGGAGCTCCAGCCTGGATTGTTCGCCCTGTGCGACATGCTCGGAGAACACAACCGCGACGCCATAATGGTGTCCGCACTGGACGCTGGGGGGAAGGCGACGATGAAGGTCCTCTGGAGAGAATATGAGAAGCAGCGATATGTCGGGAAGGGCTAAGGGAGCGTGATGTTTGTTGTCTGGCGCCGCATCTCGTACATGTCTATTTCACTGCTATGTCCCAAACAACCAGAGAGCACGTATGAACAGGGACTTCTAAAGGGTATCGTTGCGACGCTGCTCTAGTGGGCCTCCCGCTTCACACCGCGGACGTAGATGCTGCTGTATGGACGACCGTTCGGGTAGGCCTTCTTTTCCGGAGGAACAAACCCGGCTGCTTTCTTTTCTTCGGCGAGGGTGCGGACAATGGTCAAGAAGTCTTCGACGGCCTGGGGCGACGTTTGGATGTGCACCACGAGTCGGGAGCCACCTAACTTCAGCGGGTCGGGCAGCTGGGTCGCCCGCTCGATGATCTCTGCGTAGGTGACGCCGACCGGAGACGGGTCGAAGAACACCTACAGTAACGAGATAGCGCCATCAGTATTTCATGCCTTGACTTTGAGCGACATGCGTTGGCCTACCATGCAAGTCTCTGCGGCGCTGGTGATGTCCGCTCCAATCTCGATGAGGCCAACCTCGAGTTTGCGTGTGAGCTCATGTACCGCAGGGAGGCGGGGGAAGTTGTGCGTAAGCGCATATGCAGCTGCAGCCGCCATAAAGCCGGTTTGGCGCATGCCGCCACCGAAGAGCTTCCTGAACCACCGGGCCTTCTGGATGTACTCCTTCGGGCCGACAAGGCACGAACCGATGGGTGCACCTGTGGCCAAGATGCACGGCAAAGTTTGAATGGGGATGATAAACGAGTAGCTGGACCACTTACCGAGCCCTTTACTGAAGCACAAGCTCACGCTGTCAAACGGCGCGAGTAGCTCGTCGAGCGGCTTGCCAGTCTCCGCCGCAACATGCCAGATGCGCGCACCGTCGAGATGCATCTTAACACCCTTGCTGTGAGCATAGTCCGAGATACGAATGATCTCGTCCTGTGGGAAGATGGTCCCGTTTAACGTGTTCTCGAGTGAGATCACTTCTGTCGGACAGCTGGAGAATAACCAATCAGCAATAAGCTACCTGCGTATATTCCCTAATAATCACCTGTGAATTTCCTGGCCCAGGACGATGTTTTCTTCAACGTCCTCGAGTGTAATGTGATGCCCTGTGTATTGGACATTAGCGTTAATTAACCACAGATGTTACCCATTGGCGGGTTACCATTTGAGGGAATGATCATCTGGGCGTGCGCGCCAGAGTGGAACGCAAGACCACCGGCCTCATACCTGCGGGCCTAGTCAGAGGGAGTCATCATTCGAGTCAGCACCAGGCACGCATACCGCACGATATGTGAACGATGGTCACAAAGCACCGCGTAAGGCGGCTGCTTGAGATGCGTCCTCAGAGCGATCTGGTTGGACATGGTGCCGGAAGGGACGAACAAAGCCGCCTCTTTGCCAGTGATCTTGGCCATATGAGCCTCGAGGGCTATCATGCAAGGCTCGTGATAGACATCGTCGCCGACTGAAGCCTTGGAGGCATAGAGGTACATCTCCGGAGTTGGAACTGTAACTGGATCGAGACGGTCTCTACAAGGTGATCGATATTGACCTACTGACCCGTGATTGTATCCGCTGGGAGAACTTAAGATGAGCTAGGCCAACGAATTCGTGTTAAAGTGACTGACAGATGAAGCTCCGCGATACTTCCTGGATTCCGCGCTTGTTATCCTGGATGGAGGGCGTTATCTCATGAAGCTTTTCTAGACATGCGGAACAACTGACCTCTTCCTGAGTCAGAGTAAAGATATCGACCTTCACTTGCTCAGCGACCTTGGCTCGTGCGGCATCCAGGTTCGTAGACATGGCTCTTGACGTTTCTTTCAGGATCGAGGATGCCTTGGACGGTCGAGGCTTGAGATAGTGAAGGAAGCTGGGAAAAGAGCGGGAGACACGAGAGAACATGAGAGAGCCTGAGGAATACTTATTGACCGGATGTATATTTCTAGCTCGGGCCGTGTGGGAGGCCACGTCCCTGGTGACGAACTGCAGAGAGAGTAGTCAGCAGGGAGGCTGACTCGAGTGCCTGCCCCTGCACTCAAAATCTAATTTTGCCGAATGGATGTCTGCCATTAAGTTGCGCCAGCAGAGCGTGATACAGCCCTTTGCATATTAGTCTGGAATTCGCGACGCGCGAATCTTTATTTGCTCCGAACAAACATTGCCTTAACGGGTAAGAGAAAACAGCCGGTGGCACGAGCCAGTGTGTCCCCAGCCCCGATCCTGCTGCACAGTGCTGCATATCTGAGGCTCTTGCTGCTCAGAAGTGACACACAATTGCACCCTGACCTTCCTAGATTCAATTTCGTGCCAAAATTTGCCCATGAAGTCCTCCAGGAAAACACGCGAGGTTTAGGTTGTTACCTGTTAAGGCAATATTTGTTCGGGACAAACAAAGATTCGCGCGTCGCGAATTCCAGACTGATATGCAAAGGGCTGTAAGATTATCGCCATCTCTTCCACGCGCGCATGCTGTGCTGCACGGACGCCGGTGCGTTCTTTGCAGGGCCTCGATCGCGCCGAGCTGCTTGTTGACCTTGTCCTGCAGTCTCAGTCTGCTGTCCTCCGCCTTCTGTCTCGGTCTCATCTGTCTCCATCTCTTGTACATCAGTCTCCAATTTCCACTCTCACGATGGGCAACGTACGCTTCAGCTCAACACGTTCTTGGACGGCCCCAGCTCAAATCGCGTCTTCGATCAATTTTGCAGGGTGCTAAGGCAGCTCAAAAGCGGGAACGCAACGCAGGCAAAGCCGCGAACGCCGCCAAGAGCCAGACCAAGACGAACCAAGCGGCGTTGAACATCGTTTGCCAGACATGCCGCCAGGCCTTCGTGAGTTTGCAAACTCACCCGTGTAGTGGCACCTGCGCCCTGACCTCTGCCTACAGTTGTTGACGACCCGTGCTCCGGCGTGAGTACACAATTTGCACCGTATTCGTGAACACCCTTGTTGACGTGATGGCAGTTTGGAGGAGCACGCGCAGAACAAGCACGGCAAGCCGATGGCGGAATGCTTCCCCACATACGGGAAGTAAGAGTTAGACAGATACCTGATGACTTCCCTTGGGATCTCGGGCGACACGCTTATATCTCGTATGTCTCGGCTTCTATAATGGGTTTTGCGCGGAGTGGACGGTTCTGCTCGTGCGATGCATTAGAGTGATTATAAGGATACAACTATAGCATGGATGTCGTGGCATATGATGGAGGTGTCCGCCCTGTCCGCCAGCGTATCATAGCGAAGTAAACGCGCCTGGGCTTCCGCCTCCTCCTGCCGCCGCACCGACTGCCTGCATCTTTTCCCCGACCTTCTTGTTCACCTCGAAGAACTTGGCGACGCAGCGGTCTATGCATACGCTCTCGCCCTTGTTGAGGTCGCCCTCCGCGTACCGGGTGCTGATGCATTTTGCGTGACATGACCTGTGGTGAAATGAGTACACGAGCCGGAAGGGCGCGTCAACCGCGAGGCACTGACGAGACGAGGCGGTTGAAGATGTCCGTGATCATGTCCAACCTGCGACAATATGTAAGTCTATGAACGCAACGCTGCTGAGACGTGTACGCACTCCTGAGTCGCCATATCTACACGGTCCTGGTTGATACCACCTGGGGTGGGCGCTGAGCCGCGGCCGAGGAAAGACATATTGGCAAGTTTTCGGTGGTGACGAAGGAAATGGGGTCTGGAGAACGAGACAGCAAAGAGTGCGCTGTCCGGAGTCGAGGTGGTCGCTGGGCAAGCACAGACGCGCCGCCGGAGCGCGTCATGCCCTCCTGCCATTCTGGGACAGAAAAAGTTTGCCCGTGACTTTCGCGTCGATCGAGTCTGCGACGGTCCTCTGCAATTTCTGGCGTCCGCGAGCTCGACGACAATTAACCTCAGTCTTCTGCTCTGAGGTCACTAGGGACGACACGCTATTGCCATGGTCGAGGGGACAGCTACGCTCGCGGTGCACAGGTGCCGTTTCGTCGACTTCACGCCCTCGGCGGTCACCGCGCTCTGCTTCCCTCCTCTCCCCCTGCCTTCCGTCAAGGGCAAGAAGGCCGCTACAAACAGCCGCTTCCCTGGTTTTGGGATCCTTGTCGTCGGACGCGCGAATGGGAACATCGAATTGTGCGAGTGGACGGGCTCTAATCCTCGTAGTCAAGCCCCTCAGGCTTGGGTAGTCCGCAAGGTGCGTTCGTAAAGCCAGTCAACGTCCGTCTTTCCTCTTGACGAGAGATTTTCCCAGACGTTGGTCGGACCCTATCCGTCAAAAGTAGAGTCACTCGCTCTCACCTTCCGCTCTCCGAGACATGCCGCGCAGGAAGACGTTGCTTCGTGGTCAAATCTCCGACTGTTCAGCGCGGGTGGAGGCAGCGAGTTGGTGGAGTGGGATATTGAGCGAGGATGCATCAAGGTGTGTTCACTTGCCGTTCCGCAAGGACGCGATGTGTTAATTGTGCTTTAGCGCACCCTGAGCTCCCAAGGCGGTCCCATCTGGTCCATCTCACCTAATCCCGCGTCCACCATCCTTGCATTAGGTTGTGAAGACGGCTCCGTGCGACTCGTGTCGCTCCAATACGACGAGCTCAATCATTTGCGCCGCTTGGATAGGGTCAAGAGCCGTATACTCAGCATTGCATGGGGTCCGCCGGTACCCCGGCAGTCGAAAACGCAAGCCACGAACGATGAGTCCGACTCAGATGATGACGATGACGAGTGGACGGACTCGTGGCTTGTGACAGGATGCTCGGACAGTAGCCTCAGGAAGTGGGACTTCTCCACCGGCCGCTCTCTGGAGCGGATGGGCACGGACAAGATTCGCGGTGAACGCACATTGGTCTGGGCTGTCGGAGTGCTAGGGTAAGTCAAGGTTCGTAGAGAAGGCAGGTCATATGCTGAATCAACCGACAGGGATGGCACTATCGTGTCCGGAGACTCGATGGGCATCGTGAAGTTTTGGGACTCCAGAACTTGCACACAGCTGCAGAGTTTCCAGGGTCACGCGGCCGACGTCCTCTGCTTGACCATCGGTCCTGTGAGTACAAACCTATGCTTCATGTTGCGCGTAATTGACCTTTCGGTAGGATGGCACCGCTGTATACACCTCCGGCGTCGACCAAAAGGTCACACAGTTTTCCTACGTCAAGACATCCCGAAGCTCCAAAAACCCCTCCCCTCTCGTTTCCCGTGCCCCTGGGCGATGGGTACAGTCCTGCTCTCGCCGGCTACACTCGCATGACGTACGCGCGCTGGCGATCTGGCCACCATATACACCTCTGCCCTCGTCGCACCAGCGACACTTCCCAGCTGACATTGCGCCCGTCCTCGCCTCTGGCGGCTTGGACATGTCCGTGGTCGTCACGCCCGCGGCACTTCCCACGGCGACCCTCGCGGGCAAGGTGATGAATCCGCTTGCGACGAGCACCCAGGCAACGTTCGAGGACGCATATCATCGCCGTTTGGCGTACACTACTGGGACCGCGAGTTCATCTGCAGTGCATGTGGCGAAGAAAGCCAGACTGGTGATGTGTACGAGGGAGGCGGGGTTGACGGTCTGGCGGATCGCGAAGAGGAAACCGAAGGGCGACGACTTCGATGCGGATCTGGAGGGGCCCAGCAGTCAGGATGGTGGCTGGGAGCGCGTCCTGGACATGGACCTAGCCGTCCAGACGAACGTTGCCGCCGGCGCCATATCGGATGACGGAAAGTGGATAGCTGTCGCGGACTGGTACGAGACAAAGTTGTTCCAGCTGACGGAAGAGGTAAGTCTGGCGCACTCAGCCTTGCTGGACAGTCCTGACGTGCACACTCGAGCAGAAGAACGGCGACCTGAAGCCTCGGCGAATACGTGACTTCGCCGCAACTCTGCAGAGCCAGCTCGCGAGCACCTCTACAGGAGCATCCTCCCTCACCTTTACGCCTGACTCCTCTAAACTCATCCTCGCCGCGTCAGAATCGGCGGCCGTGGTCATCGTCGATCTCGGCACCACAGATCGCGCTCCGCGCGTTTTGCGGAAGTTCGAGCAGCATCGTCTCCGAGATGGATACGTGAGAGGACGAGTTGTCGTGGGCCGCAAGACGTCTGCCTCCGCGAAGGGAGGCGAAGACGTGGAGATGGCGCCCGGCGATGCCAATGACGACGCCCAGGCAGCGCACGACGACGCAGGGTCCTCATCTGCAGAGAGCGACGTCGAGGACTCCAAGCTCATCCACACCACCGTTACGCGCATGGCGGTGAGCCCCGACGGCCAATGGCTTGCGACCTCCGACGCGCGGCGGCGCACGCACGTCTTCAACCTCGACGCCGTCCAGCACCACTGCACGCTCCCGACCTTCCCACAGCCGATCCACGCGCTCGCGTTCGACCCATCCGCGCCGAGCACGCTCGTGCTCGGGTTTGCGGACAACCAGCTCGAGGTGTACGACGTCGAGGCGCGGCACTTTCCCCGTTGGGCGCGCTCGCTCATCAACGCGCTCCCGCAGCGGTTCACGCACTTGCACGATCCCGTGCTTGGAGTTACGTTCGACCCTGGGTCCCGTGTAGGCGGGGCCGAAGAGGGTGGGTCGCCACTTCCGCCGAAGACAGCGTTATTCTGGGGTGCAACGTGGTTGTGCAAGGTCATTCTCACGGAGCGCACGCACTATGGCGGGTTTGAGAAACGCAGACGGGGCAAGCGGAAGGCCGCGGAGGCCAACCAGCCCAACGCAAGTGGGCGGGTGGAGGTGAGCGTGGAGGACGGGCAGCAGGAGGTGCAGCAGCGCAACTTCAAGCTCATCACGCACTATCGGCCTCTTCTCCTTGTTGACTTCGTCTCGCCCGGGCAGCTGGTCGTGGTCGAGCGCCCACTAGTTGATGTCCTCGCAAAGTTGCCGCCAGCGTACTTCAAGCCGAAGTATGGCGCGACGTGAGGCCTGAGGTACGGTATAGTGTATTTGAAACATGTCTATTGTCCTGAGGTGTCATGATGGTCATTATACGCCTTATGCTAGTGCTACGGTTTATCTACAGTGCGGCAAAAAGTAAACTATGTACTCGTGAGGTGTGACGAACAACAGATGAAGACGTGCTAAGGCTACATGGGTTGAGAGGAAGATCGTCGTGTACCAGGTTCCCGCGAACCACCAGAATAAATAGTGGAAAACAGCGAAAGAGGGTGCACCCTGTCTCACTGCAAGGTCCGACTAAGAGCGTCGTTGCGCTCTTGCGTCTCGTCCTCCCTACAATGTCGTGTCAGTCCAAATGTTGCAATCAAAAGAACCAAGGAGACATACTTTGCATTCAAGAGCGAGAGGTACAACGTCCAGAAGACACCGCAAGTAGATTGGAATGGTACGCGGTAAGGCAGGGGCATGAAGCGGAAGTTGATCAACTGCGGTCGCTATATTAGCAATTGTGCGGTGTGTCCGGCTAGAGACGTCAGACGTACCTGCGCCATAGGCCAGACCTGCCAGTTTGCAATGAGGGCTGGCTTGTACATATCCTGGTACCGCTGCCCGATGTGGTTCGTGTCGCGACCCTCCATGATGCCCATCGAACCAATAAAAAAGGCAAGCTTGACATCGCGTCAGACGAAGGACTCCCACAAGTCAACAACGATGGTACTCACGCCGACGGGTGCCATGAGGAACTGGTCTGCGCCGACGCGACGTGCGAGCGCGCGGAGGCTGACCTTTCCTGAGCCTCCTATTGAGCGCAGGGGGAAGTTGTGTTCAAGAAAGAAGTTCCAGCGACCAATGACTGGGCCTGGCCAAGTCTCAATATGGCATGCCCAAACTCTGCACGAGGATCACTCACCCATCCCGAATCCAAATGCAAAGAAGCGCAATGTACGGAGGATGTCGTACCGCGGCTGGTGCCGATGGTTCTCGTCCGGCTGCTCAATCTGCGACAGGTCAGAATGAGGATCCCGTTGGAGGAAGGGCGGACACGTACGAATCGCTGCGTGCACTGAGCGACGGCATCTCCGAGCGCGCTGAGGGCACCGTTCGTGAGAGCGAGGGTGGTGTATGGGTAGGATTCAAAGGATTGTTGATAGACGCGAGCAAGTGCGACGTTGGCCATGGTGATGTTCTGGGTGAAGGTAGGGACTGTGCGGGGGCTGCCCTGGCCCAGCGTCCATAAAAACAGGGCAGAAACTCCACCGCGCTCCTCGAAACTTGGCGTCCGGCGGGGCGGCCCTGTCCCAGCCTGTCCCACCAGCGCCTCTCTCACGCTAATATTTCGCGTGACGTCAGCACATACAGACCAAACGCCCACCAGCGAATTTTCGAGACCGCGGCCAGCCTTGGGCTATCACTCGCGTAACTGCAGCGAACTCTGGGGGAACATTCGATTGCCAAAGCAACGAAGCCGTGTCTAATAGGAACAGTCATCTCACACAACAGGCAACAGGCGAGACCAACACACGAGACAATGTCACAGCAGTCGTAGCTTTCCAGTCACCTTGTTCACCAACTCGATGGGCCCTGCGATCGTGGCGTCATGTACTGACTCAACCAAGCATAAGACAGAGCAACTGACCTGGACCGACACCAAGAACTGTGCGCGAACCAGCCGCAACCTGAGTTCGACCACTGAGAAGCCGTCAGCGAATGATCGCGAGGTGGAGAAGAGAATAACGTACGCGTCACAGATGGAACGAGCAGCCAAGTTCAAGCTCTTGGCGATCGCTTCTAGCTCAAGCAGCTCTTCTTCAGATTTGACTTTGAGTGCGATCTTTGCTTGACTGTGCATGCACATTAGAAACAGGACGGCCAAGCGACCCTTGGACCCTCCTCACCCAGTGCGTTCCCAGTGTCTCAGGAGCTGCATGAAGGTAAGCAGGCTGATAGTAACGTTCGTGAGGCCACAATACGCACACCGGGGTTTGTGTGCTGCAATGCCTTGTAGCAAGCAAGCGTTGCGTGCCTTGCCGAAAGACGTAAGACGTCAGGCGAAAGCGATTTGTAGAGGTCGCCCCAACCTACCCGCATCTGAAATTGCCAGTTAAATCACAGGCAATTCCTGGGTTTTCATGAGAGACACTCACTGAGCAGCAATCTTTCCTGTAGACATCTCGAGGTCTGTTCGAACAACCAAAGCCTGTCGACATATGCGTTTATAGTATCGCCACCACCTTAAATGCATGCGTGTTACGGACCAATTTGCAGTTTTCGAATAGTCCTGGCTTCACTGCGGACAAATCACCGTCAGCAACTTCCTCTTCGTCGCTTTCGCTGTCATCCTGGGCTTCGGTCGACGCGTCCGGCGTGTCTGCAGCAGGTGCTTTAGACTCTGGAGATTTCACATGACTTGACCATGCTCCTAGCGCATAGCCAGCACTAAGTGACGCTAGCAAAGAGACTGCAAAGACGACTGGGAGACCTGTCAGACCAGTACTAGCTCGAGAACACGAAGGTGTACGGACCACTTTGTGTAGTAGAGAGCGAAGACATGGTGTGTCGGCAAACGCCGGACCAATCCGAGCTCAATTTCCTCACTTTTTGTCCGGCGCTTCGAAGTTATCCTCCTTCCTGACCTTCCTGGGATACTCATCCTCTGTGCTTTCTCTCATTCGGCCTCTTTTTATACTCTGAGAGGGTTCGAACTTCATCTCGCTTGGATACGGAGGACAGTTGCTCATCGCCATGGACGACGCGCACGTACCCGCACCGGTGCCTCAAGCAGTTCCCGAGGGGGCACCTGAGCGCAAACCCTTCTCCGAGCTGGGGCTCTCAGAGAATACCATGAAGGCCTTGGACGAGATGGGCTTCAAGACAATGACACCCGTGCAGGAGAAGGCGATACCTCCTCTTCTTGCTGGAAAAGACGTACTGGGAGCTGCGAGGACGGGTTCCGGCAAGACTCTGGCCTTCCTCATCCCAGCTATTGAGCTTCTGCATAGGCTGAAGTTTAAGCCTCGCAATGGTGCGTCCTCCGATGTCCAGTTTTTCTGAGGTCTAAGGCTAACTGTGTCTGTTTGCCCCGCAAAAGGTACTGGTATCATAATTATTTCCCCCACGCGAGAGCTCGCACTCCAGATCTTCGGGGTAGCCAAGGAGCTCATGGCACATCATTCACAAACCTTCGGTATCATCATGGGAGGTGCTAATCGGAAAGGGGAGGAGATAAAGTTGGTGAAGGGAGTGAACCTGTTGATCGCAACGCCAGGTCGGTTGATAGACCACCTTGAGGTACGTTTGCATCCTCGCAGCGTTCTGGTTGCCGGTGTTCATTATCAGCCGCATAGGGAACGAAGGGATTTGTGTTCCGCAACCTAAAGGGTCTCATCATTGATGAGGCAGACCGGATATTGGAAGTCGGTTTCGAGGAGCAGATGAAGAAGATCATATCTATCCTTCCCAACGGTACGTTACTCATGAGTACACATCACTGTTTATGCCGGCTGATGTACGCACAGAGGGACGCCAGTCTATGCTGTTCTCGGCGACACAAACGACGAAAGTCACTGACCTTGCTCGCATGTCCCTTCGTCCCGGACCGCTCTACGTCGATGTCGACAAGACGGAAGCTACGAGCACAGTCACGACACTATCTCAAGGCTATGTCGTCTGCCCTTCCGACCGTCGCTTCCTTCTCCTCTTCACATTCCTCAAGAAGAATCTGAAGAAGAAAATGATTGTGTTTTTCTCGAGCTGTAACTCTGTAAAGTATCACGCCGAACTTTTGAACTATATAGATGTCCCGGTACTCGACCTCCATGTGCGTCTTACCGGCCCTCTCTTCCAATCAATCCCGCTGACAATGTGCTTCAGGGCAAACAAAAGCAGCAGAAGCGGACAACAACCTTCTTCGAGTTCTGCAACGCAGAGTCGGGAACACTTCTCTGCACCGACGTCGCAGCGCGAGGATTGGATATTCCTCGTGTAGACTGGATCATCCAATACGACCCTCCAGACGACCCCCGAGATTACATTCACCGAGTCGGACGGACGGCCCGTGCGGGCAAGGTCGGAAAGAGTCTCATGTTCCTTCTACCAAGCGAGCTCGGCTTCCTTCGGTACCTCAAGGAGGCGAAGGTTCCGCTGAATGAGTTCAGCTTCCCTCCGGAGAAAGTCGCAAACGTGCAATCTCAGGTGCGCACTTCATCATTACTTCATGATCGTGCAGGCCGCTCACGGTCTTGCCCCGCTTCTCTCGGCAGCTTGAGAAGCTATTACAGAAGAATTACTTCTTGCACCAGTCCGCCAAGGACGGGTACCGGTCGTATCTTCAGGCTTACGCGTCGTACTCGCTGAAGAAAATCTTCGACGTCAACCAGCTCGACCTCGCCAAGGTCGGGAAATCATTCGGGTTCGCCGTGCCCCCGCGCGTGAACGTCAACATCGGCGGTGGCAAGGGCGGTGCTGGCCGCTCTGGGAACAAGCGAAAGTGGGAAGATGGTGAGGATGAGGAAGAGTGGGAAGAGATCGACGCGGTCGATAAGGAGGAGGGCGACGCGGACGCGGAGGAGGAGGACTCGCGAAGAAGCATGCGGGAACAGTCGAGGTCAAGACGGAAAGAAACTCTCGGACAGAAGAAGCTGGAGAAGGAAGTGTACAAGAAGGGCATGGAGCGGAAGAAGATGAAGGCAGACGGGCAGCAGTGGAGTCGTTGACCCGGTTCCTGCTGGTCGTGGATCTCGTCACCGTCGCTGCGGTTCGTTTCTCCGTGTGGTCTGACTCTTTCGTTCATTCCTCGTGTCTTCAAGTTCATCGCATTCATGTTTTATGCTCTCGAATCTCGCGTATGTTACTTATGCATCTGTTATTGATATCGCGCTACCGGGATGTGACCTCCACGAGGCGCGATGGCTCCAGGTACACGGTGCGACGTCTGCGGCGTGGCCCCCGCGCGGGATGGGCCCGGTGATGCCACTTGCTGCGAGCGCTCCAGCGTCGCGCGCCGGCCCTAAAGCTCGACCTCGTGTGCGTCACCGCGGTGTCTCCTTGTCACTCGTCCACGTCCCGCTCAGTACTCACCGTTTCTCCCCCTAGCAGCTTCCAAGAGCACAATGGCTACCACGCAGGTACGCTGGCAGATAATTTGTGGCCAATATTAAAGGGCTTTGCTCACGTCGAACAGCACTACTTGTGGGCCGCGGGCCATTTCCTATTGCTTCTCTGCTCACTTCGGTTCTTCCTCGCGAAGTGTATGTTCAGAGACGTGTCTGCCTTCTGGTACAAAGGTGCGTCTGTGCTCTTTCTGGGGTTCGCGGGCGCGGATTGAGACGTGGCTTGTGGGGTTTAGCGAGCTTCACTGGGGCGCTCGTCAGTTATGCCATTGTGTGCCAGTGAGTACTCCATTGTTATCGGGTGTGCCTCCGGGCAGAAAATTCATGTATGCTTTTCAGAAAATCCCTTGGGGTATGTTTCTTCGAAGGCTATAGATGCTTGGAAGTATCCAACTGTGTTTCTCCAGGTGCCCCAACCTAACGCTGCGTGGATAAGGCGCGCCATGCTCGATGAGGTACGCTCCATAAACTCGCGCGGAGCTGTCTTAGGCCCTAACCTTGCTCGCAGAATGTTCAATACTTCCTCCTCGCGCTCTTCTGGTGGACTTCCAGGCCAGTGACTCGTACGTGGCTGTGGTTTGATGCGTGGTCAATCTCGCTGAGGTGGCACAAACAGTTGCGCTGCTGCCTTATGCTATCTTCTCCCTGTTCCACGCGTTGACTTTCACGCGTACGACTCTCATGCCCCAGTTCCTCCCTCCGGGTCCACCTGCCCAGCAGGGTGCTGCCCCTACCCCTCATCCTCTCGCCAAGAAGCTCCAGGTTTGGGTGAAAGGTCCGTTCCCAGGTGTGGTTCTCGATTGATGGACGCTCATCCTCGCTTCGCAGCTAACTACGACAATGCCATGAGGGCGGTCGCTTTCACCGAGCTCGTCATTATGGCTCGCGTTGTTGTTGGAGCGCTGACGTTCCGCATCTCTCTCATTTCACCCGTCATCTACGCCCTCTTCCTCCGCCAGCGTTGGTACCAGTCCAAGTTTACGCGCGAGGCCTTCGCTACCGTCCACGCCCGTATCCTGGCTTTCGTGAACAGCCCGGGCAAGCCCCCGGTGTTGGCGCAGGTCTACAACCAGGCAGCCGGCCTCGCGAGTAGGTTCGCAGGTTCGTCTTTGGGCGCTCCGAACGGGGCGGCCGCAGGTGCAGGGGCTCGCAGGCAGTGAACTATGTAACAACTATCCGACTCTCAATTCGTAACGACTTGGTTCTTGACTTCTGCCTGAACTCTCTGGTTTCAGTAGGACGATAGATTACTTGCCATATGTTGTCTATATAACGCTTATTTGCACTTGTGCGAAACCACTATACTAGGTCATGACGTCACGCTTAGAAAGGTATAAGGTGCTGGTCTTTGGGCTCTTGGGGCCCCGCATCTTCCAGTTGACTTGCAGCACAACCGTCACTTACTGCACACTGCTCACTCGCCTATACCAGTCATCATGACCTCTGTCTCCAGTGCTCTCGGCAATTTGACCCAGAGCATCACGTCCATTGCAGCCTCGCTGGTCAGCTCCTTCTTCGCCGTTCTACAAGCCATCTTCGCGTTGCTCCAGAACTTCGTCGGGAGCGTGCTCCAGCTCGCACAGGCCCTTGTGGCCTTCTTCATGAGCCTGTTCCAGGGTGTTGTTGGATTCGTCGCAGGTGAGTGCACAGCGAAGCAACACTACTCTGGTTACTGACCTGTCTCTCAGCAAACTTCTTCGCCCTTTTGCTTGTGGGCGGAGTGTACTACTGGTACACTCGCCGTCAGGCAGGAAGCCAATCCTCGAGTTCGAAGCGGATTACCTGAGCACCTCCTCGACCTCAGCTGGCAGTAGACATTGTCTGCCAGCAATGCCAAGAAATGGGATACATATGTACGAGTTACAATAACAAACCGAGTTGTGTGGTATCCTACCTGAGCAGCAACAAACCTAGAGATTGATGCGATACATAGTCCAAAGCACAGCTAATACAGTTGCCAAGCCCAGTGGCGGTATGCCAGTATCAGTCGCTATCGGTATCGGTGGAGGAACCGGTCTCGTCGCCGCCCTCCACGTCTGTATAGAGAATATGGGGTGCGTCAGCGCCCGCAGCCGGATGCACATGAGACTGTGCGGGCTACTTACCGATGAGGTAGTCTGTTTCGGCCCTCTTGATAACGGGAACGGGTGGAGGCGGACGAGGAGGGCTCGGTATCCGCGGTGGAGCGGGCGCACCACGGCCCTTGCCATTTGCCTGTCTCGACTTGAGCGTTGAGTTAGTAACGACCGGACTTCGCATGGCCGTCGAAGCTTGTGTAGAGATGGAGTGGGCAGGCGAGGATAGTCGCGCTGGCGAGTCGGGAGAGGAAGAGCGCCTTTCTCGATGCAGAGAGGAAACTGTGGAGGATGCTCGCAGTTTCGAGGGTACGCGGGAGGCATTCGGACCTGGTGGTAGAAGCTATGCAGGTCGAGAGTGAGTGTATGAACACACACAAGATACAAATCTGACTGACATGGCTCATAACCGGCGATTCTGAGTCGGCCTTCACCCTACCCGCTGCTGCTGGTGACCCTTCAATCGAAGGTATTCAGAAGATACCACAGATGTGGAAAAGAGTGCACACCTGTGACCTTTGCCTTCTTGGTCGGCTTCTTGGTCGGAGATACCGAAGGCGAGCCCGTCTACCAGGGCTATTAACGGCTGGCGGAACATGACTGGCGAGGAGGCACTCACCCTCTTCCCATTCGAATTGAGCGAATCGTCTGCGTGCTGCCAGTCAAAACACAATCGCCTCACGCTCACAGAAAAACGCACCCTTCTTCGCCTTAGACTTGCCCTTCTTCGGGGCTGGCTTCGGGTCGTCGAAATACTCCGTAGCTTCCGACACAAGGCGCGGAGACCCAGACTTACCAAGCTCATTCCCGAGCCTAGCTCCGATCATGAGACCAGAAAATTGTAACCATATGCAAGGATAAAATACGTACTTGGATTTTGCAGACGCATTGCGCGCGGCACCTCTTCTATTATTCAGGCCCATGCATCCACTCAGATGGGTGGCGAAGCGATTTGAGGCGACCTATGCTGGGCTTGCACTCCGATGGTTCGACGAGGGTGGTTGAATCGTACTCACCTGGCGCTTGCACTCGAGACATTCGAAGTACACCGTCCCATTACTCCCATTCACAGGCGTATTCGACCCTGTAGCCATGGGACTATTCCCGTCTCCAGGCCTCGCCTCGCCAGTCGGAGTCGGTATCCGCGACCCGCTTGCATTGTTCGACGACCCAGGGACGTGCACTAGGTTAGAGGAGAATTAATCAGCAGTGCTAGCAGCATGCTCACGACGCCCACGAACCTGCTCCGCAGCTGTACTCCTGCGTAAACACGCATGAACCGACACTGAGACACTGGGTGGACGCACCGCGTATGGCATACATCGCACACCGCCCTAGAGCGCGCAATCTCCTTGTGCGACTGTTGCACGACGTCCATGAGGATCTCCTCCAGCATGGCCGAGAATATTGTCGAACTCTGCATGTATACACAGCCGTTGAGTACAGTTGCGGCGTGCGCGGAGAGTCAGTGGGCGGCGGCCAGGGAACAGAGACTCACGAGGTCGGCGACGGCCTCATCGCGCTCTCGTTTCGGCATCGGAACACCCACAGCCCTCGACGAACATGTACTCTTGCTTGTCCGCAGGTGCCGACGCGCGTCGGGGACGACAGTGACGACAGTGAGAACGAGCGGGAGGACGTGTGGCGGCAGACTAAAACGTGACGGCGCGTGCCCGATCATGCTTTGCCACTCTTCCGGGACGCGTTGCGCCACGTGGGTGCCCATTGCTAATGGGCACAACAATATTGAAGGCGGTGTCTGGAGTCTGCAGACAGGCTGTCATGGAAAACGTCCATCATGCATTCTAGTCGTTACGCGTGAACAGGTAGGTCGTCAGGTATCGTCGAGATAGTGAGTGAAGGGTGCAGAGCACTATGAATCTCATATAGCAGGTGACAGGGTACTCAAACCAAAACTAAGGTATTGGGGAATCTAGCCATCCAATCCACACCGCGTCCCACCCCGGCCTATTCACGTACCCAGCATTACTCCATCGTCATTATCTTGTTAAGCGGGAGATGGTGAAGACGCCGAGGATAACCGCAGCGAGAGCACCGATACTTGCAGGGAGAAGCAGGTCTTTAGGGATACCCATGACCAACTCCGGCTGGACAGGTGGCGCCTGCGCGTAGGGTGGCGGAGCGTAGGGGCTGGGCACAGGCGGCACATAAGACGGCGTCGGGACAACTTCAGTCTTCTCGACCTCCTTCATCTCCTGCGCGGCTGCCGCTGCAACAGCTTCGGCCTGTTGGGCGCTCTTCTTCTCCATAACGTCGGCCCAACCTCTGCCACCCTGAATGAACAGGACAACCCGGTCGGCATGGCTAGAACGAGCGTTCTTCACAGCGTCGCTGACATCCGCGTCCGACGTGATGAGAACAATGTCACCATCCGCGTCAGTGTACGAGAGCGAGAAGTCCGTGGGGTCCGGGGGAGGTTCCGATGGGTCGGTCGTCTTGTAGCCAGTGAAGAAGGGATCTGTTGCGAGCTTGCCGCTAACGATCTCGCGCAAGGTTTCCACGTTGTCGTGACGCGCCTGGAAACGATGGGTACGACCGCTGGGGGTACGGAACTTGAACACATAGGTGCCATCGTCGACCGGAGCGGGAGGACCAACAATCGACGGGACTTCGTGCCCACCGTGCTTCGGGTAGCCTGCAAGAGCGGACTCTTGGTCATCGTCAACGACGGAAGCGGAGTCGTTGGGATGGACCTCGGAGTGCGGAGACTGTACGAGGTGGGACATGCTCCTCGAGAAGCGGCGCGAATGAGACACGCTCTCAGTCTGGTAATGAGAACCAGACACCATGGACTCGGTATCCTCGCCAGCACCAAGTGATTCGAAGAATCGTCCCCACATAGGACCACCTTCTGCATCGCCCTCTCCGCCAGCGGCCTCGGCGGACATGTGGTTCATCTGTGCAAAATGTGAATATGCTGCCGCAGCGTGTTTCGCGAAGGTAGCTAACCTGCTCCAACGTAGCGTATGTCAACTTGAGGACATCCACAATGGCGACAAGGCGACCGTCAGCCTCAACAACGGGCAAGTTGAGGTAGTGACCGACTACGATGCGATTGAGCACAAAGAGTCGAGGTGAGTCAGATGACTAGATGGTACTCACTGTGCATCTTCTTGAGTGCATCGTGGATCGTCAGAGTCGGAGGGGCAGTATCGGGATGCGGGGTCATGACCCGAACTACACTACACCGCGTCGAGTCCAAGCCCGCCGCAATCACGCGCAGGACGATGTCCTTGCTGGTGAAGATACCCGCAATTTTCGGCGCACCAACATGCCCCGGGGCAGCCGGTTCCATAACGCAGACGGCCGTCGTGCGGCGCTCCTTCATGAGCTTGGCAACGTCTTTGACGGTGGTCTTCGGCCCCACCGTCGCGGGCTGGGTGCGCGAGTCCATGACGGTCGTCAGGTCGGGCAACGCCGTCTTCTCCCTGAGGGCCTCCACGTAGGAGAGCATCGCAGCGGCCTGGGGGTTTGAGCCCAGACCCGCGCCGAGCTCAGACTGGACTCCAGCGAGTGCGCTGTACAGTTTCTCCGAGGCGGAGGAGCTACGCTCAACCTTATCAAGGGCTTCGTGAAAGACCTTGGTGATATCGAGCAGCCCGACGACGTTGCCTTCTTCGTTACAAACCGGCTAGTGCGGGGTTCCTCAGTACTTGTGCACAGTCAGCGCCCACTGTGGATGCTCACCAGATGCCGGAAATGCCTCTGAACCATCAGCTGCAACGCCTCTGTAGCACTTGTGGTGTCGCGAGTGACCATAGGGTTGCGGGTCATGATCGCGCTGACCTGGGTCGTATGCGGGTCCAAGCCTTCCGCAGTAACCTGTCTCCCTCTGTTAGCAAATGCAATGATGCATATAAAGCATAGACGCACCCTGTACGCCAGATCCTTGGCGGTGAAGATACCGCTCAGGCCCTCATCGTCGTCCACGACCAGCACACAGTCCGTCCTCTTCGCCGCGCACAACTGACTGGCCTCGGAGACGGTGATGTTCTCGGGTACAGTCAGCGCAGGACTGGGCTTAAGGGCCGCGACAGTGCCCTTCTGCACATTTGGCTTGTCACGGCGGCGGCGTCCCGGGGCGGGCTGGTTCGTAGTCGAGATCGTACGCTTGCGGGCGAGTTCGCCCTCTATCTTCTTACGGATAGCCTGGGTGTACGGCGAATCAGTTTTAATCGGCACTCGGATTGGTGTGCGACGTGGGGAGACTGAAGGGGAGGGGAATGCGACGCGTTCTGGGGAGGACGTGGGGGTCTGCGACATGGCACCTGATACACGTGTATTCCACCATCTGCGCCCGTGTCCTCCCTTTTACGACATGCCCACCGGATATAACGCAGCGAGAAGACAAGAAGACAAGGAGCACAGACAGGTGACACGTACCTCATCTCTCTTGCTCTGCTTCTTCCTGGTCTCGGCCACGGAGCCGGAGAGAGTCGACATGGACGCGTTTGACTGGTGACGGGAGGGAAGCGGGGAGACTGCGCGGTCTGCGGGAAAGGGAATGGGAGAAACAGCACGGGGAGCGCCTGCGCTGCGGTTGTAGGAGGGAGAGTGAGATGGCACTGGGATTCGTGACATCGACTGAGGACTCCTCCGACGCAAGCAGTGGACGCGAGATGTTCTCTTCTCGGCGTCTGTCATTCCCTGTTTGGTCTGAGCGGCTATGCACGCCCACACCCTCGGCCCGCCTCGGTCCATAATTGCCTTCCATCATGCCACCTCGGGCATGACCATGTTGCGTGAACCTCTAGAGAGTCGCAACTCATGAGTGACCCGCTGGGGAAGCTACCAATCTGCTCCTTGTCTTTCTCAAACGCCGGGGCTGTGGTACGTATGTTACGCATACTTGTCAATGAGTTTCGTATGCTACTAAACGGTTTGTATGTTGATCGGAATTACAGGGCAAACCCGCTTGATATCAAGCCTTGTAACACATTCCCTACTGCGGACGGGCCATCTCCCACTCCTTACGACTTCGCCACAAACTAGGCCAATCGAGCAAACCTTCAAACACATCTCTTGGTGAGTAGTGCCTCGACGACGCGCCTCAAGGTCCGGAAACGCGATTCTCTTTCTCTCACTAGTTGCGACGCCCTTGTCTGACATTTATGCCACTCTTCAGCTCTTGCCTCTGCTTGGAGTACGTACAAATCACTTGCGTATTGTTTTCAAGTCACAGTGGCTGACTATTGCCAGGTCATAACAGGAAGCGCTACTTATATGTACGTGGCCGCTTCTTTCAGGTTCGAAGACGCACTCACGGTTAAGCCTTAGCTTCTTTATTTGCCGTCTCTCGATGAGTACGTCTCAAAGCTTTCCGTTCATCCTTGGTAGGGTAGACTCAATATCATCTGTGTCCTGGTCGGTACCTACCACCGATGGCTCGCGATCTTCGCCGTGAGTGGACCTCCAACTGTTCTCCGGAGCACTGATGCTGACCGACAATGATACACAGGTCATCTTCCACGTCGTGCAAAACAGTAAGTTGGCCATCTCGTGCAGCACTTCAGTTCCTGATCGAGCCGCTACGACACGAAGCATTCGGCATGAGCACGTAGCGCGCTGCTGAGAGTGTAAGCGCATCCTCTTACGTGCCAGAAGGCACCTCTCGACCGCTCCTAATATTGTGGCCTGGGCTTCTGCAGACTGAACTCGCGCAACATCGAAGCAGCAGACGGGATTGAAATCTTCAGCGAGGCTTGCTTCGCTCTATCGCCCGCGCGAGACGCATGACGGCAATACGGCAGTGGAACGTTCCAGAGGTACATATGCATCGCTCTCCCCAACCCTGTGCAGTAACTTCAGTATGTCCAGTTTTGCGTGCATGACATGGCAGGAGTCTGACCAGACCCCGGCGAAGTTCACGATTCACCTGCAGACGGAGAGCAAGGGGGAGCCTGAGAGTGTGACGATGTCCCGAAACGAGAGTCGCAAGGATGTGACAATCTGAAGACCAAGAACGATGTCCCGACGTCGCTTGTACCGCCTGTTTGCTGGCTCATCCTAACATATGTATTCCAGGAAATGAAATATAACTCGCGCCGCGACCGGAAGCGGCCTGTCGTGAGTTTCCAATTGCATACCCACCGTGCCGCTCATCTCGCGGGCCTTCTCTTTGCCAATGGACACAATTTCAGCTGATGAACCGAGTCCATCCTCCAATTTGCGATCCGTGATCCTCTTGTTGTACGTTGGCCAACATACCCGATGTATGCCGGTCACAGTAGCGGTCTTGTCTCCGAGCAGGGGTGAGTGACAGATAATTGCGTGAAATACCTAGGATGAGACTGAGCGAGACCGTCAATTTGTAGGTCGAGTGCGGCGACCGGTAGGATCAACGCATGATCATGCAAATGTAGCACATCGTGGACAGGAACATCATCGCAGGCCAAATAATACTTTCTGAAGCGCCAGCGATTCGAAAGCGTATAAAAAGTCGTCAGAGGCGAAGGCGAGCTGCAGGTCCTCACAGCAGAACAACCTCTCTTCTCTCTTCACCGCAGCTCAAGCGCATCTACCCCACTTCCCACATCATCAGCTCTACAACGAGATGCGCTACGCTCAGATCACCCTATCAGTCATCGCGGCTGTCGCAGCCGTCGTAGCTCGACCCTCCGATTTGGATACTGTCGTAGCTCGCTCCGTCGAGCCTGTCAAGTACTTGGCCATCTCAAAGACCAACGACCGCATCTCAGCGGCCGAAGGCTCGCCTAACGGGCTGTACATGCTGCACAACGACACGCACGCAGCCTACTACGGCGAGGTGTCCGCCGACCAGCTCGCCTTCGCCCAGTAAGTCCGATTTACATGCTGCCCTTCAGCGCAACGTCGATGCTGACCCAAGCTCTTCCCACTCCCAGCTCCCTGAATGTCGCCCGAAGCCCCGACGAGTTCACCTGCGTCCCGTCGTGCAACGGCCAGCAGCACTCCGCGTCCGACATCCAGACCGCCGAGCAGGGCCTACAAGGGTGGTTCGGTGGAGGACTTTCGTGGCGCGGCTCCATCTACTACCTCTACAACTCGGTGTACGCCTTCGGGTGCGACTACGGCAACGGGCAGACGGGCAAGAGCAGCGACTATGCTGCCGCCTACGCCTGCGTCGATCGCAACTGCGGCAACACGCAGGGCGGGTGGGACAGCATCAACAGTTGGAAGGTCACGTACGGGCGGGAGTTTGGGAGCTTTGGATGTTGAGCACGGAGGACGCGGGTCGAGGAAAGCCTCGCGATGGCCAGTTGTTGCTGAGTGGGTCACCGATGGTTTCGTCGGACTGGGCGGTAGCTTTTTTCCTACTGGGTTTTTAACGCACCCGCTCCAGTACTAGTTCTGAGTTGAATTGTAACTCGTTCTGTTTATTTATGTAAAGACGAGTGCGATGGTGCGCCCTTCTCTGGTCTACTTAAGGAGGAGTCTCGGCGGAGGCAGGGGGCTAGGCTGGCGATTTGATTCGGTTCAGTCCGGTCTTCTCGGAGTGGTTCAGTTTCTTCCCGTCAGCTTCCAGAGGCTGCTGGCTACCAAATACCATATCTCCATCGTATGCATTGTTTGGTTCCTTTGCGGCGAACATGAAGCCAGTATACACACTTTGGAAGCTCACGGGATCCAGACAATCTGGGTGAAGCACCGGCGGACCAGATCGCGTCTATCCAGTAAGCCCTCCTATCATGATACACAGCTTACATCCGTTCCTGCACATACAGATCCCTGGCAGCAGGCTGGACAATGGTCATGTAGGCCGGGGCTGAGATCTGAGACGACACGGGCAGACCACAGCTGTTGCGAAGGTCGTACGTGATAGCTTCCGACCATATTATACAGTTCGAACAGCACCGCTATACCCCAGATTGCGTCCCATTATATCACGGTTTCACTGGTACTAATAGTGCGGTGATACACATAGTACACTAAGAGAGAATCAGTCTACTGAGCCCACTATACACCTATGAACGGGGAAGGAGTCTATCTATCGTCTACATATAATCCAAGAAAGAGGCTGTCACGGTCAAGTCTAGAATCAGAGCGAGCGAACTCATGAGGGTACCAGCACCACATTGCTGTTGACAGCCACCCGGAATCACAACTGTTCAGGGGGCTGCGAGGGGAATAGTGTCCAGAGCCCGAACATGGCGACGCATTGCGAGACGGTGATAATAGGGAGCGTCCGCGGACCAACTGCTGTCGAGAGCGTGCCCGTGATAAAAGGGAAGAGGGCTGTTGCAGGATGTCATGAGTACGCTATTACTATCAGCGGAGTGAGACAGATGGTTGAACATACCTGCGCCGAAGCTACCGAACGCGGCGCTGAAAGAAAACGGTTGTGGTGAACGGAGGCACCATCACTTAGAGGACGGAGGACGTACACGATGGCAAGGGACACGAGATGGACCTCCGCGGGGAGCAGGTCCCTCGCGATGCTGATGTTCGCGGGGTATATGGGGCCGTAGACCAATCCGACCACCGCCGCTGAGACAGCGTTCTCAATGAATGATGGCACGAACCAGATCAGGAGGTGCATGCAGAATGCAACAGCTGCCACGACGCGTCAGTCACAATGGCGCTGCTGCGTATATCTGACAGAACAGGGCACTTACAGCTATGTAGATGAAGGCAGGAAGACATGCACGACGGGGGATCAGTAAAACGTGATGGTCAGAGTCAGGAGCGTGAGCGCACATGCAGCCTTGGATTATCCACTTGCGTTGGCGGAAGGTCACTCTGTCGCGCCGGGGTGAGTTATTGCTGTTTGGAAGCGGGGAAGACACGGTGCTCACATGCTGCCTAGGTAGCCCCAGAGGAAACGGGATATGGCCATGCCGCCCCAGAAGCCGCTAGTCACGTACCCCACAGTATTCGGGTTTGCGCTCTGTCAAGGAGGTTAGGGACGCTCCGATGCAACAAGGAAAAAGACGAGCTTACTCGGAGACTCAGGAGATAGATGACGATCTGGGACGGTCAGTTGGTCAGTTGGAAGCGACGCTGGTTGTGAGGACACATACGAAACCCTGCGTTGAACTCTCGCTGAATGACAGCGACGATCAATAACCTGCATAGTTGGTTTAGATCATGCAAGACGTACCTTCCGGTGTAGATCATGGAGAAAATGGCAGACGCCCAAAGCTTTGGCTTCCTCACCGCCGCTGAGTACGCTGTAACAGCACACAGCACACGTCAGCCCTCTTGTCAGCACCATGCAAAGGTCAACTCACTCCTAGGACCCACTGATATCTTCTTCTGCAAGATAGGCGCGATGCTCTGCGTAGGCGACGCCTGGGCGGTCTCCTTTGTCGCCACAGTCGCAGCATCGGGGGTCGGCGAAGCAGACCGCAAAAGGGCCCACGCAAAGTCGGCATCGCGCAAGAGCTCGGTGCGTGTCGGGCAGAACGCGAACACGAGCAAGGAGGTGTTTATTGCGGAGAGCACGAGGGAGCCAAAGTAGAAGTTGGCCCAGCGGATCCCCGTGGCGATGATGCTCTGGCAGACGAGTGGGGCACAGAACGCGCCGATGGCTGAGACGAAGCACGGTAACGTGATGGTTAGGCGGTGAGTGGGACTTGAGGACAGGAGACTGCTTACCCCAGGAACCGTACATGTATCCCAGACCTCTTTTTGATATCGTGCATACGTAGACGTTCCTGTATAGTAGAGACGTCAGTGACCGACTCAAGGAGTCAGGTGGGAAACTTTGTACAATGTTGCTACACGGCAACTGCATTAGAGATGAACCCAGCTCACATAACAAATTCGGGAACTCACCCAAGATGAACGACCGGGAGAATGCGGAGATGGCATAGGCGACGAGCATGCTCGGAAACCCGCTCTTGCTGCCCATGATCATGAAGAACGCTGAGTGACAAACGCTCATGATAGCCAACGTGAGGAAGCGGCATCGGTGTATCGAGAAACCAAGAACCGATGCGTCACTGGCCGGAGGGTGTTGTAGCTTCCTACGACATAACGAGGGTAGCGGGAGAACTGCTGGAGTTTTGGCAGCAGAGAAGCATGTCCTGCCCAGGAAGCTTGTGACGAATTCAACGCACAAGGTGCCTAGCGCATATCTGCAGGAAGGCTGGCGTGAGCTCCGCACATCCAGAAGTGAGATACAGACATAGTACTGACCCCACAGCGCTTGCTACAAACAAGAGGGACGAAGTCATGAAGCTCAAATTGAAATCCCGCTTGAAGTCTGGGGTGAGGGTCAGTACTATGCAGCGCAGGTGGTAAAAGGCAATGCATACATGGCAGTAGTGTGCCGGTAACTGGATTGAAGGTATGCGCGGTTAGTCTCCGAACAACGGTAGCTCAATGATCGGACACTTCACCTCCATCTCCCCAGCCGAGAGTCAGCAAAGCAAAGAAAGCTGCAGTCAGGCGTATTCTGGAGCGCTCATTATGTGAAGGAAAGGTAGTCGTAGTGGTGACAGGTGGAAGACTCAGTGTCTTGGGCTTCTCGCCGCTCGATACGGAGGGCGAAGGAGAGGCGCTCTCCGGCATGGGAGACTGAGCAGTGTGTTGGAGGGCAGACGAACGCATCTTTGAGGACACACGGGGTAAAACGAATGTAACATATTCAGCATTTATGTGGTTGGGGAAGCAACAGGCTCCCTGTCGGACCTGGCTGGGCAAGGAGAATTGCACAGTCGGCGCTCCCTCCCTGCTACGTACAGATCGCGTTCCACGACATGTGTACCGTCCAGAAAGTAGGAAGACGGTCGGGATAGGACAGCAGTGAAACCGCGTGAACGGGAAGAGAGGGCGAGGCGTTTACATCATGGGCGCACCGGGGCCACAAGGTCTATGGGTTGATGTGTTCTGACCGTCGGGAGCGGTAGTCGGTGGCCTCGCAAGACCAATGCCCTGCCAAATACCTAAAGCCAAATCTGAAAACTTGCGGAGACGAGGATCAGTTGACCGAGAGTGACGTATAATTCACGAACATAACAGGCTCATCATGCTGGACAGCGCTCCGGGGAGTGGGCGGGGGTGCACGCGACCTGGCAAGCGGCTGTCAAAAGTTTGCGAGAAGAGATGTGCGTTGGGTCCGTTGGGCTCGAGACCGGGTTTGTTGGGGCCGGAGCGTGCACGGGTTGTATAGTTCTGGGAGTCTGCGATATTCGCGACGTCGGAGGGTGCGTCTCCACACGGCGGGCAACTGGGGATGTTCGACCTCGTAAAAGTCTTGTGAAAGTCTTGTAGGAGACCGGATTTTACTGTCCTCGTTGCGAAGATGTCCACGTACGGAAAAGACGGTCTGTAACAAGGCTGGAGCAGAGCTGTTCAGGTCTGAACAAGGTCGCCTGGTCACGTGCCGGAACAGGTCTGTGACATATAGACAGTTACAAATATATTCCGTGCCGGCAAAGCCGTGTGATCTGTGACATATTACCACGCGGTCACCGTCCTCCGTCGACCTTGTAACAGTCCAACTCGTACTTTACTGTTCCGCATCGTGACTGCTTTGCTCTCACTTAACCTGTCCTGGCCTGTAACATGAGACGAACATGCCAACTGTGACTCCCCTTTTCCACTCCTGAAAAGGCTATGTATCACGAACCTTTTACGAGCCTCCTACGGCGTGCAAGATGCCATGACAAGGTGACCTGGTCGCCCATGTAACAGGCTAAGATCAAATCAAGGAGCACCGGCGAAGGAGGGAAGCGGAGGGAGGGGGCGGAGGAGGCGGAGGAGGGCAGAGGGGACGGAGGAGGCGGAGGAGGGCAGAGG
>NW_027137910.1:648994-672257 GCF_003813185.1 Lentinus tigrinus ALCF2SS1-7 | reverse complement strand
GAGGAGGGCGGAGGAGGAGGGAGGAGGGAGGAGCGGAGAGAGGGCAGGCGCGTGGAGATGAGTCTCTCAAAAGTACTCTTCATTGCTTGTTTGATGACGTGATGCGGAAGGAATGACCATATCCCCACGCAGGCAACAAAGCGGTCGTCAAACTATATATCGGCATTCGCGGGGTACCCAGTGAGTTCTCTATCAACCGTGACAATTTTTCCTCCATTGAACCCCGTGTGCGAAGCTGGACACCATCAAGTCGAGCCTCCCTGGGGCGCGTTTCCATTCCTCTTCCCGCCCTTACAGAAGAGGGCCTCGTCGGCTTCTATCGAGGGTTATGGATCTCGCTTATGACCACATCCTTCGTCCGTACGTGCCAGCCCTGCTTACTTTCCGCTGCAGCTACATACGATTTCCCCTCCAGGTGCAGCCTCCTTCGCCGTCTACGCGCGGACTAAGGAATACTTCCGCGAGCAGCATTCGCTTGCGTGCGACCGCATATTCGACACGGTGGCATCAGGTCCAAGCCATCGTTCGTCCCGTCGACACGGTTCTGACATCCACTGTCTCCCGGCAGCGGTGCGCTGTCTGGTTCCTTGATCTCTTTTGGGAGTGCCCGTACGTCTATATACTACCCCTCTGTGGAGAGCGCGGAGGTGAGTGCAACGCGAGGAACAGAGCAGGAGGAAATAGTGTCAACAACACGTCGCTTTCCAAGGTTGGGCATGCAAGGCGCGGAGTAGAGATGGAGGCTCTGGAGAGGTCGAGGAGCAGATATCAGATAGCTGGCCGGATGGGCTGAGCAGCAGTCCGAAGGATGGGCGAGGAGGCAGAGCGGAGTTGGAGACTGGTCGGAAGAGTACTTGAGCAAGATGGGCCTCGGGGAAGAGGCGGAGGGATGGTGAACGGACGAAGCGGAGGAATGAACGAGGCGCATGGGAGGAGAGGCGCATGGAAGAGTGAACGATGCGGAGGGGATAGGAGGAGAGGACGGAGGGTGGGAGGAGAGGACGGAGGGTGGGAGGAGAGGACGGAGGGTGGGAGGAGAGGACGGAGGGTGGGAGGAGAGGACGGAGGGTGGGAGGAGAGGACGGAGGGTGGGAGGAGAGGACGGAGGGTGGGAGGAGAGGACGGAGGGTGGGAGGAGAGGACGGAGGGTGGGAGGAGAGGACGGAGGGTGGGAGGAGAGGACGGAGGGTGGGAGGAGAGGACGGAGGATGAGCGAACGAGGCGGAGGGATGGGAGGAGAGGTGGAGGGATCAGCGGAGGAGAGGCGGAGGGATCAGCGGAGGGCTGATGCGGAGAAAGCTAAGAGGAGTTCAGTTCAGAGAAGTGAACAACTCACTCAAGCCTCACATAGTCGTCTCAGCCAACACGAGATTGAAATCACTATACATATGTACTACAGTAACAGCAATGGCGATCGAGGGCACGATAATTCTAGTGGATATAAGCGAACAGGTCGTATGATGACTGATATAGAGGAGCAGTCGGGTGTGCACTATATAACGTAGACTACCGTAGTTGGAACGTGAAGGCATGGCAGAACTATGTTGGTAATGAGAGCAGAAAGGTTTGTGGAATTCACGGGGGTCATACAGAGTCATAGGCAATAATAACGTAGAGGTCGCGCGCCTGCGCACGACCCAGGAAGTATATGGTGCGAAAATGAGTGTGGCGTACTAGTACGAAAGAACGGAGCGGGGGAAAGGGGAGGGGAGGTTAGTAGTGTCGGAGCTGTGAGATGAAATACATGATGCCGGAGTGAGTCCACTACAGCTCTTCCTCAACCTCGTCCTCGGAGCCGCTCCCGCGCATGCGTGTGTCTTCCTCCAAGTCAGGCTCCGGGTGAAGACTGAAGTCGTAGTCGCTCTTGATCATCCGCAGCTGGCGGAGTCGATGCGCCGGGAGTTTCTCAAGCCACGCGTCATCATAGCAGTTTCGCCATAGGCCATTCGGAGCGGGGCTGTCTTCGACTTTGGGATTGAATTGCGGAACGCGTTCCCGTGGCCTGCTCCCACCCCCACCTCTAGTAGCACAGTACTCAAGGTACATGCTGTCGAGGCGGCGGAGGAAGGTCTTCAGGGCTACGCTCTGCCATTTAGCTTCGACAATGCGGTACCTCCTGGTGGCAGCTTTCGGGTCATCGGTCTCGTCGCCACTCATGTGCTGCGGCAGGAGGCTGTCGAAGAGCACTAGATGTCGAGAAAGTCCAAAATTCAGCAGAACACTCTCGCGAGAGTTGAGAAGCTACCAATATAATGATCTCAGTCTTAACAAGTACATAGCACACATTTCAATGGCTGGCTCACCGTCGCCTTCCGTTGACCCATAGCGTTGCGCTTCTTCTGCGCAGCCAAAGCGGCTGCACGCTTCGCCTTGGTCTCTTCATCGTCGGACTCGTCGTTTGGCTTGTAGTGCTCACGATACTTACGCCGGCAATATTCCATGTACGTGTCCAGAGTGCTACCAATCTACGTGATGTATGGATATGTTAGGACGAAGGAGAACTCTTCAATCACTCACATGGGTCTCGGTTATCAAAGGAATGACCTCCGGATCGAAACCAAAGCCACCGCCCTTAATCGTGCCAAGGAGGGTTTGAATGAAGTGGTGCCGTGCCGCCAAATTCAGAGGCAGAGTCTTCCAATGGTGCACAAAGTCGATACGGAACTTGACATCGGGGGAGGGGACGCCATCGCTGTCAACGCCATAACCTGCCACCTCCTCCTCGGTTAGAGGAGGGTAGCGTCTAACAAGATCTTGCCAGGATATGTGGCCAAGCATGAACTGCAAGTGCTTCCGAACTGCGTCCTACTCCCTGATATGTTGAGCAAGTATACGATGCACTGCAATGAAACACAGACCTGGAGCGCGGTGAGCACAGTGTCAGGACACTCGAGGGTAGCCGACTTAGACTTGGCCTTAGACTTGGACTTGCGAACAGCTTGTTTGCCGGTGGTTGCCACGGGCGTGACTGGCGGATTAGAGGGGCGAGCTTTCGCTGGCTTCTGCGGGGTCCGTCTGTGGGTGCGGAGAGGAAGAGGACTCTCCGCATCGACGTTGTGTTGCGTGCCTTTGAGCTCCTGGACGACCGTCTTGCTAGAAACCAAGATGAATGAGCAAACAAACAAACACCGCGTATGTAGTCACGACTACCAAAACTGCTCTTGGATCTCGGATTGTTTTGTCATGAAGTCGGTAATGAGATTCTGCGTCTGATCGTGCGACTCTTGTAGCTTGTTAAGCAACATATATCCGAAGTCATTGGTCATCCGGTTCACATCTTCCTGGATCGGAACGTCGTTGAGGTTCTCCTGGTGATGTGAGACACAACGAAGCAAGTGTTTGATGAAAACGTACCCGAGCCTTTCCTTTGTTGAGGTTGCGCGTCGAAGCAGGTATTTCGTCATTGTCTACATGCATACTAGCTCCCTCGGGCTCAGCGCAGATAGAGACAGGATGGATAGGCGGGGTCTGTTGGGGACGTTGTGACTCGACGTGGCGTTCAGACAGCGATGGATCCAGAGAGACTTGTTGGCTGGCGTAGAAACGGACCAACTGCTCTCGATCCGATGGTGAAAGGTGGTCCCACATCGCCTTTGCCTGATCGTATTCCGATGTTGAGCCTCGCTCAGATGCATTGAGCGACGCTATGGTATTGACCTATGGACCTCGTGCATCAGAGTGGCGGTCAATATATACATCGAATGAACGCACGTGGATGGGATACGTGTGGTTCGGGATGCTCTGCATGGGAAAACCGGAGCTTCCGAACTGGGATCCGAGTGGCATCAAGTTAGGAGCAGATGCAGGAGGGGCCCCGATCCCGACAATGTTCTGGAGCGGCTGGAGCCAAAGTGTCGTCAGTACTCATTGTTAGCCTATGTATGATGGGACTCGCCACATTACTCATCATCCCGGGCATCTGCACATACGGAACAGGGCTCACGAAAGTTGGAAAACTGTGCCCTTGGTGATGGTGGGGGGACGGGTACGAAGGTTGAGCTCCAGGCGACGTGGTATGCATGACATGCGAGGCGAGGGTCGCGTTGTTCATAACGGGCTACCAGAGAAAAAGCATTAGGGAAGTAGGGATGCGAAAGCCACAGCAACGCGACGTACTAATTGCTGCGGAGCTGCTTGTGGCAAAGAGAACTGGAACGGCTGGGCTGGCGGACGTACGGCTTGTGTTGTCGACGTGTGGCTGCCATTACGGAGCAACACAACTTGCACATTGAGACGATCAGCTTCGATTCGCTAAGTGGCCGTCCGAAGATAGCATACTTACCACGCCTTTGGTCTTGACGCTTCGGGGCAGTGAGGAATTGCGACTGATCCATATTCCTAACCAGGGGTCGCGCGTTATCCTGAGCGTATGGGCCAGTAAGTAGCGCAGCGTCGTATGAGAATGATAACACTCACACTGTTGTTCACCTTTGCGGACTTGACATTGTCCAGGGCGAACACTTTCATGCCAATCATCTCTCGCTTCGTACCGGCGACGGGAGGAGGCGGAGACGGTGGAGGGTTCATCATAACGACATCTTCCACCTGGTCTTCCACCTGCTGGGAAACCTGAGGTTCGAGAGGTGGAATGCCAGCAAGGGGGGCTGAGGGCGAGTCGACCGCGTCCATGTCACCGGGACGAGGAGAGTGGCTCAAGAGGTGGTGGCGAGTAAGGACAGAGCAACACGAGGAGAAGAGATTTTATATACATACCACAGTACTGATCCATCCGTCAAAGCTTGGGATCGGGCCAAAGCGAACAATGGAGCGAGAGTCCATCGCTTTGACGGTGCTTTCAAGCGGGAGTTGCCAAAGCGGTAAATCGCCAAAGCGAGAGACCGTCAATGCGGGGAGGTGTCAAAGCGAACTCGAGCAGACCCAACCAAGACGATCGCGAAGCACATGGAGACCAAGTAAGAGCACCGACGGAAGAACGGATTGCTGTCATTATGATCAGCCAGTATGAAGAGGGACAAGAGAGCTTAGTCCGTACGCGCCTACCTTCCGCTTCAGGTGCTCCGCCTTAGCGCTCGGTCGCGAAGCTGTCGCACGCGGCGCATGGCTTTAAGCTTCGAGCTTCCAGGAGACCTCATCATGGCTAATCATGCCGCAAGATACTGACCACCATTAAATGTATCTATCACATCAATCACCACTGACGCCTCTAGTCTAATATACATCACTTTGAGCCCAGCCCAGCTGAAACGCCATGAATACGAACACGATACAAACATACATCATCCGCGCCCCAGTCATCCAGGATTTCTACCACGAAGACTCCGAAGTCCATGCCAGATTCAACAACATCCCGAAAGACTCGGAAGGTTTGAATGTGGGACTCTGCATTGATGTCGTATTCGAGGGAGGCAAGGTCGAGGAACACATGCCCGGAAGTGAGCGAAGGTGCGGTCGGCATCCGGCCGCCCCTTGCTGCGATAAGGGCCTTGTAGCGAGCACGGTTCGATTTGCCGTCGACGACGCCCCACAAGGTAACATGTCGCGGTGCACGTCGGATATCAGCGGCAAGTTCGCGGGGAATGTGGTCGATAGTGACGTTGGTGGGGTATATGAGAGTAGGAGTCGATAGGCCGACCTGGGACGGCACAACAGTGGACCAGCAGCGTCCTATGGCTGTATGGTCATCGATGACGACTTCAGGACCAAATGTCTGCAAATTGGGGGCTGACTTGTCCACAGGTACCGTCGTGGTAAGAGCGGGCAAAATCTTCCCGCCGTCGGCCTTCAGAGCGAAGTCCCGCAGGAGAACGGGACCTCGAAGGGCCTTACGAATCGACGCCTGGATGGCGCTCTCGATATCGTGCACCGAGCATGTGCTGGGAAGGTTCTGCGCCCGGGACGGGTCGAGGTAGGTGGAGGAATGCAGGAGGTGGTGTAGGAATGTGCGCCCGGGAACCTGTACATTGCTCAGGTATATCACGTTGAACGAGGTGGGCCACATCAACAGGATGACGATCACCATGGTCGACAAGATGATCAGACCATTTGTGCGAACCGTGGGTCCCCGCGTCGACGCCTTGGGTTGATTTGAGACGCGCCTTGGCTGATCCCCATACGGCTGTCTTGGTACTAGCGGTTCCGTGTGTGAGGGTTCAGAAAACGAGGTTTCAAAACGAACACTCCTGATGCTGCCGGAGGTGTGGTCTTGAGGAGGACGGGTGAGACTTGGTCGCGCGAAGGACATCAGCGAGTACATACTGGAGGTGTGCCCAGGAGCTTCCTCGAAAACGAATCGAGATGGGTCACAGGCTGAGCGGGCAGGATTCTTCGTCTTGACCATATGAGGAACCAGCGCAGACAGTGAGCAGTCTATGAAGACGAGGGACGAATAGACGTGAGTGGTCGGACGTTCTCCTGCTGGTACTTCAAGTGACCGCTACGCAGGTGCATGCTTACCGGTGCACAATGCAACAATTTCTCTCTCAAAGGGCGATCACTGCGATCAATCCCAAGCGAGGGAGTGGTACAAAGCGATACTAAAAAGTGACATAGCAGAACAAAGGAGGGGCAGTACAAAGCGATAGTACTAATAAAGGAGTGTACTAAAGGAAACCACCCCGGTGGTCCGGATAATCTGAATCGGCACACGCCCGGAATCCGCACAAAGAAACGGAGTGCGCATGCTGCATATCGCGTACTGTGGATAACCTAGATTGACAGAGGTCCGGACTTGTTTAGTCCCGAGCGCGGCGTTTTGCTAAATGGAAATTAGTGAATGCTGTACTAGCGGGATGTGTTACGAATTGTCTCACCGGCGCGAATGCACTTATTACACCATTCAGAGCTGGTAATCCAAGACGGCTCCTGTTTCTGCTGGGTGAGTGAGAGGAAGCGGCCATCCTCACGTTCGTAGCCAGCAGGGACCGAGAGCCAGAACGGACCGTCGTCGCCAAGAACTCTCAGCCATAACTGACAGTCATCGGGTATCAGATGACGGTACACATCACCGATGCGGATATCGTTCTCATTCTCGAAGATGGGAGGAGCATTGATGGGTTCCGGTCCCTCGGAACCAGCCCAGTCGCCGTGTGTCTTGTTCTGACGGTTGTACCGTGGCTGCAGTGCGATGTGTGTGAGAACGTATAGTCGGCCGGAGCTGCAAATAGAACTTTACGTACCAGTTTGAGCTTCGCCGCCTGTCTCCGTGACACAGTATTGTGGCCGGATGGGCCAGCAGCAGAAGGATTGACATCGCGACGAGCAGTCACAGGTTGGACACCACGATGGGATGGGCCAGAGACAATGGTTTCATCGACAACGGACTGGCTGGATGGAGACCGAAAAATGGTACTTGTCTCTGTGGCCGAGCTGCCCGCGGTGCGCCGCTGAGGATTCTGGGCCGGAGCCAGTGGCAGTGGCTCAATCCTGAAGACGCTCGACTTCGACTTTGTTGCATAACTCGGAGGATACACATGTGCAGGTGGCGGGGTCTGCGTGGAAGGCTCAGGTGGGCAAGCAGCGCCATCTGCTGAGTGCCCGAAAGACATTTCGCTTCTATTACGCGTGATGGGACTGAGAAGCAAGATTACAATGAGCCACTCCAGTATGCATGTTAATCAGTGCCCACCGTGACCGAACAGTAGTGGAACAGTCGAAGATCTCCAGTATGGCAGGGCGGGAGTGGGGTTCTAGATTTGGGGGGGAAAGGCGCTGCAAATTCAAGGTACGTTGTCTTCTCGCGGCGAACACCAGTGCTCGCTGAGAATTTGTACCGGTGGACACCGGTTGTAGCCCGTTCAGAGGGGCGATTATTGCGCCAGATGACGACCAAGAGCAAGAGGACAACGAACAAACTCGCGAGTGCCTCGCGCAGAGAGATCATGGCAGTGGAGGTAGATAGAGAAGTTTCGAGTGATAGTGGTCTTATAAATGACCTGGAGGGAGGGCTAAGCTTTGGTGAACTGCCAAAGCATCCAAAGCATCCAAAGCGGATGTCAAAGTGGATGTCAAAGCGGATACAATTGGTCATTGAGGCACATAGCGCGTACAAGCGAGGGCGGCGAAAGATACACATGTGGCAGGACGAGGACGCTTAAACTGTTTTACGATACAGATACCAGAGGATGAAAGAGATGATACCGATGATGAGGCCGTTCCAGCTATGCCTACTCCAGGCTGCGAAGAATGAACGCCGGGCTACGACGTGCGAATGAGCTACATGACGAGTTGATAGTTCAATATCGGACATGATGACAAACGAATGGTGGACGAACAAAGTTCCTGAGCCTGCCAGATCACAATGCCGCGGCGAGTATTGCCTTCCAGTATGCCAGTTGCGATGACGAATGTGTCGGAGTCTTCGTAATAGTAAGCCTGAAAGAATGAGGCAGCCACATTGAGATACGTTCGATGTGGGCGGCTTGACTCCACCGTGACCTACTGCGATCGCCAATATGACCTCCTCTTCTACTCGTGAAAAATATGAGTGTGCGATAAAAACAACTCGAGTACCACTCACTTCTGTGGACGAGACTATGCAGTTTACGGCGCGAGCCAACATCCCAGATATGCACGTCTCCTTGAGCGTTCCCCCCCACAAGAGCAAGACCATCATGAACCAGGAGGACGGGAGTGCGCCGGAGTTTGTCCAGCCTAACCGAGTGCCCAAAAGAGCAAAGTGCGGTCTCGGTATCCATAGAGTACACGTCGAATCCGCTTAGAATGTTAGACACAGCTACGGTTCGGAAGTCAGGCGAAAAGCTAGCATCGCCGCTGCAACCGAGAGTAAGTGTGCCAACGCCACGTCTAATACATGAATGACTTACATTTGGCCAGTTATAGGGATGCTCCGTCTATGCTCCCACGTTGAGGCGTCGAAGAGACTGTGCGCACACATCAGACAAGTTTACGAGGATGAGGAGATACAAGCACGAACTGCATGCCGTGATTCAAGTAGGTGACAACAAGGAGCGGCTGGTCATACGGATAGATGATGTGCAGGCTTGTTACTCGGACCTCATCCATCCTGTTGTATGCAGTTATCGGAGGTAGAGGAAGATCGGCCTGCTGAATCCAGCTGGTGCAGTCTGAGAGCAAACATGGGGCGATACATATGAGAGGTTTGAACGAGAACGCACCTGTGGGCCGCTTCCAAACCCGGACTTCCGTGTGAGCACCCGACGCGAAGAGACCCGGGGACACAACAACCAGACATTCGACAGGATAAGCGTGGGCCCAGAATCCATGGACCGCCACCTCTTGCTACCACGTCAAACGTCGGGTGAACGCAATGGATGGATACGCGAGCTGTACTCACCTCATGAACGATTATAGTTACGATATTTCCGTCCTTCAGCCCGCAAATGAGTGTATCTTCATTCGGACCGAGCCATGCCAAGGAGAGAACGGCGATATCCTCGGAGCGTGTAATGACATGTAGCAGACGGAAGTCATCGGCGCGCCATATGCACACTTTCCCATCCAGACCAGCTGAAGCGAGAAATTGTCCTTTGAGGCTGAAGGCCAATGCTGTGATACCAGACGAATGTCCGCGAGACAGGCGAACAGTCTCCAGATACCGCAAGACCATCGGGACAAGAGAGGAAGAGAGAACGAGCAGAGAAGGGTTGACGTTGAGAGAGAGGAAAGGATTCCGACCTTGTCGGAGCAATGTATCTCGGAGGACTCCGAGAGTCCGAGGTATCGGTGCCTGGGATCCGTAAGCTTGCCAGGGATCGAGTCTGCACTGTGCAGTACGGGACAACTTGCGCTTATAAATTCTACTTCTCTTGGAGATCTGGCCTTCATTGCGCGTATGGAACAAACGGAGGCTAATCGTTACGAAGTGCAGTGGTACGGTGGCTCCTACCCTTGTCTTCGCCGGCCCACAATGCGTCAGCACAGAACCTTTGTCGCGTCCAACGATGAGTCTTAGTTTCGCCAATTTCAGCTCAAGGCTATCCAAACTCGTGACTTCCCCCCCGAGTCTTATGGCATTGTACTTGACAGGTCCCTCGGATGGAACAACGTGCCCCCCCCCCCTAGGACATAGAGAGTACAATTGCAAGGCACTTGTACACCAACGCCGCGTGCCCTTGGCGGTCAGGCGAGTGGCTAACCTAAAAGTTTCTTAGCCGATGGCTATAAGGATGAGCAAGTCGTTTCACCTGAACTGCAACTCTCTCAGTTTCAGCTCCCTTCCAGGATGTCCTACTCCAGGGTTCCGCGGCGTGGAAACTCCGTGATGCACTCCCCGACGCGGAGTCGGCGCCATACAACACTCGCAGCGGTGAGTGGCACTGTTGGTGTTATACCCCGGCATGCTATTGATATCTACTTGTGTCCAGCTCGCACGAGCGACACATCTACAGGTGAGATTCACCGACTCGTGTTACGTCGCATATTACTCACAGGGTATGACCTTAGACCGTTGTTCGCATAACCAGCATAGAGAGCATCGAGCTCTTCGTGACACTGGCAGGGTACAATGCCGCTATCGCGCGCGTCGTCGAAGACCTCGAGATCTCTCTTCCCACAAACGCCGCTTATCCCGCGCATCTTCTTCGCGAGCTGCTTCGCCTACCTACCAACATCGAGACTCTCACCCTACACCTTCCTTCAACATCTCCACCCACTATCTTAAACGGACTCCTCTTTCCTCGGCTCATCGCGTTCACCACCAATCTGCCTCACCACTCGCTGGTCTCGTTCCTCTCTGCTCATTGCACACTTCTTTCCCTCGCACTGCAAGTCTGTGGACACCGTAATCGATGTCCCCTTCGTGGGCTTCATCTCGCCCGCATATCGGACCTTCAGTGCCCGGCGCGTTGTTTGACGGGCATAGCGCGCGGTCAGGTTGCGACTGCGACGGTTCGCCTCACTCGGATGGCCTCTATGGCTGCGTTGGCCATCCAAGCGCTTTCCACGTCTCCGCTCTGGTCGTTGACCATCGACTTCTTTGCCGATGATCATGACATCCTCGCACGAGTTGCAGCCGCAGCCCCCTGACTGCGCAAACTCAAGCTTATCGAGAAGCCTTGCGCGCACGTATGTCATTATCCGGATGTCGTCGTCTCTATTTCTCTGACACACAATTCCAGCGCCGTTTTCACCATGCTCGGAGGCCATGGAATGACCTGCACCAGTGGCACCTCACGTTACTGAGGCTACCGTTCTTGGAGGAACTGATGCTCCGTACCCATCTCGTGGTCGCTGGTCCGCGTCGTTCTGAGGACACTATTGTGTCTACCTGGGCCAACGGTACCCCGCCCCGCATCACGCGTCACCCGAACCTTTTCCATGTCAGTATCCTGCAGCCCTCTAGCACTGCTGGCGGGCAGCGGCTCAGCCACTGGTTCAGAAGGGGCATCGACTGGGAGTACGTTTCAACTGCCCTTGTTGGGCCTACACATTCGTTCGTGGTGTGATCTTTAACATCGTCTCCAAGTTTATTAAACGCTCACAATCATGGTTACTCGTGTTACTTATGTTGGTATGATCTTATGCACATATCTGTATGAGTCTCAAATATGCATACTATATGATACATATCGAGGTAGCGGTACTAGTGACAACGACTCAACATGGCATGAAGTATGATAGTTGCTATCCCTTTGGTTTTCCCGTAGCCTACACATGCACTGTAAGTCAGTCCAGCATTATGACATGAGGGGGATTCCGCGTACCACTCGTGTTCTCCTAGTGTTTGCAGTCTTCCTCCCTTCGAGCACGCAACATGGAGGCCTAGGGAGGGAGAGGACTTTTGACGCCCACCTGGCCGAACACGTGCGCATGCACGTTTTAGGCAAGTGGACTCGATGAGAGGATCAGCCGCCCACGCGATTTCTCACTACCGACACCCACGCTCGTCGTTCTTGTCGGTGTCCTCGCCATTGGCAGGGCGTGCCTGAGGCCGCGCACTCATATTATGGTATGTCTGCCACAGTACTTCGACCCTCGTTCGCGCCTGCTTGTCTCATCCAGCGCGCCAGTCCTCGCTCCGAAGCACGATATCGACTTCGCGTTCTGGTGAAGGCGCTCGATGGCCACGACGATGACAATGGCGAGGTGAGTACACCCTGGTTGAGTGCGTGTATGCGCCAGGCACTGACCATGATGCCGAACAGCGCGACTGCACAGTCCCGCCCTTGGACGATTGGTACGCCTGCCGCCTTCTCTGGGGTCATCTCGCGCATCTAACTGACGTTTGCCGGCTCGCGGCAGGGCAGGGCAGGGCTTCTGCACCGGAAGAGAAAGCTTTTTGCCCTCGACCACACCGTCTCCACGCCGATCACCAACGCAGGCGGGTTGACTACTCTTAGGCAGACATCCTCCTCCCCTCCAACAGTTCTGTTCGTCTGATAGCGGTGGTAGCAGCTATCATTCGGCTCATTCTGCTTTCATCACAACGCCGCTCTCACTTCGCAAGGTTGAACAGGAGCTCGAAGACGACCCATAAGACCTCATGCTACATTCCCAGAACCATTCGAATCTGTCTCCCTTCACCCTTCCTTGGAAGAAACCTTGTCCATCATGTCCGGTCGTCCTTAGATCTTGCCCCTCCTCCCTTCCTGCTCGGCCTGTAGGAGTACCTGACAGCGAGGAGCAGTTCAGATGCACAGTTTCGGCCGTTCGACTCGACGGACTGGGCATTGTGGAATGGTCCGTCCTACTCTCTCTTCTGTTGATATCGGTTTTAACATATCATAGACCCGCTCTTGTCGTCTGCACCTGCATTCAACTCCTTTCCCCGATTCCTCCTACCGTTTCCACTGGTGTGCGTACAGCTCACCGTGCCCTCCATGCGATAGATCGCTTCCAACCATGTCCGTCCTACTCTCTCTTTCGTTGATCCGGTTTTGAACGTGTTATAGACCCGCTCTCGTTGTCTGCATCTGCGTTCAGCTCCTTTCGCCGAACGCCTGACCCTCCTCCGACCGTTTCCGAGCCGCCTGCCACTGGTGTGCGTACAGCCCACCGTGCCCCCCATGCGACAGATCGCTTGCAGCCCATGTCCTCCTCCATGCTACATGATGACCCACTTTCAAATGCCCCTCGCATGAATTTTGCCCAGGGTGCGTCTTTGCCGGTTCTTAGATGCCGCTACTCACTCTGCTGCTAGTCCATGATCGTGACTCTTGTGCGCGGTATGTCCTTCGTCGCTCATGTTTTGTTTCTCGACCCTGTTGCTCAGCGCCCACATCCCATTTACGTGTATCATACGATGTGATGTCTGTTCATCAATGCCATCATGTTGATTCAATCTCATACTAACGCGAGTGCTTGAAAACACGAGGAGAGCTTGCTAATGATTTATCTATGAATGCTGGTTTCTATACTAAGCACAGATTGTTGACGGAATATCCTACAGGTTAATCTGATGGTCAATTACCGGGCAGCGACCTTTTGAATTGGTAGGTGAATTCGGTTGTTCGCATTACCTGAGAGCATGCTTATAGCCTAAGCTCTATGGCCCATGTCTGGGATCCCCAGGTTTCTGAAGGCCTGAACTCGTTGACGGCAATGAGGTGAACCAAAGGTATGGCATACTTTTGGACGTCTGCGGGATAGGCTTGATAGCCGACTTGCATCCAAGGAAGACGACCTTGCGCAGGGGCTTCTCATGAACGCTCGCCAGGGAATTGATGTGATGGTTCCGAGAAACTTAGCCGATGGCCAAGTGCGTATGTGGACGATTACAGGGAAGTAATCGTCACGGCGGGCGGGCCGAAGGGGTTCCTGAAATGCAATGCAGTGTGACATGACGCAACGAGGGCATCTGCCGTCGGCGCCGTGTCTCCTTGCAGCCAGCTTGGTCAGGGTGTTACTCGAGATGCTGTCCCGAGAAGCGCAGTGTGACGAGGTTGCACCGACGGTATCATAGACGTCGACACGCATCTATGCATTGAGATAAAGTTCGTAGTAAGAGAGCGACAGCGGCCACGGCCGCTTTAGGGTTCTGAGACGCCCGCCCCCATCCTAAGTACCCGTCATATTGCCCGCAACATACATGAGTCTCGATACTGGACGCAGGAATGACTGATTTATTTTCATTAGCTGCGGCAATTGACCTATTTAACTATATAAACCTTGCTCCCGAGCGGCAACTGCTCTCCCTTCAACCACCACTACCACGTCCCTCTCTCTTCGCGATTACCTCGATCAACCAAACCATTCGCACATCATACATGGAGCAGCAACCAGCGACGCCCTGCCTCGATGCTGTACCGCTCCCATCTCTCATCCCTGCCGTGGTCAACATGGACTCGGAGGTAGGCATGCGCAGTCACGGACCGAGCATCGACGGATCACTCACAGCTCCTCAACATCATCCCCAACCATTACACTGGGATGTTCCGACGGCGGATTACTGGATGCCGGCTACCCCCAGGCTGTGCACCATCCCGCTGCCATGCGTCCCCGTCCCCGCGGGGGCCGATGCTCGGTTCAACGTCGACCTCAACGTCGAGGTCGGCGTCGAAGGCGACGTTGAACCGAACATAGACACATTCCTTACTGCTCCTCAGCATCAGGACTACCCCCCGCTGCTACGGGAGCGCACACCGGCCACCCCCAGGCTGCGCACAATCCCACTACCATCCGTCCCCGACTTCGTCCTCGTCGGGGATGATGCTCAGTCCAACGTCAACGTCGACGTCGACGTCGAGGGCGACGTTGAACCGAGCATTAACCCACTGCTTGTCGCTCCGTGGGATGTGCCAGCGGTGGGTCGCCCAATGGAGCGCCCACCGGCCACCCCCCGGTTGCGCACAATCCCACTACCATCCGTCCCCGACTTAGTCCTCGTCGGGGATGATGCTCAGTCCAACATCGTCCTCAACGTCGAGCTCGACGTTGAGGACGATGTTGGGCCGAGCATGAACTTCTCGCTTCTTACCGCTCCTCACGATCACATCCATCCCTAGCCGCTATAGTCGACAGCATAGTTCTCGGAAGAATGGGTTCCCTTGTTGCTCACGCTGTGTTTCTGCGATTGAATAGAGTATTGACTGTGATGTACAAGTACTGCTACGAGAATATTTGTTCAAATGAATATCCCTTGCCACATCATAGTTGAAGCTCGAACTGGGTCATACTCCCAAAGCGGTAGCGGTTGTTTGGCAAGAGCTTGAGATCCTAACAATTACGTCAGCGGCAGTTTAGCGCCGCGCTAGGTCATGGCTCATAACTTCGCCAGATACCCGCACCATCTCGCCCCTGCCTCCCTCGAGCACACCTGGATATCCACCTCGAATTGTACAGCACACAGCTGAACAGCGTGGCACACGCAGCCTTCTCCAGCTCGATGCGATGAGGTGAGCGCGCTCGGACGTCAAGGGTCCCGAGCTCGCCCCGCAGCACTGTGGACTGAAGCTAGTTCGTCGCCCCTCTCTGTCTCCCTCTCGTATGCGCGAGGCTGACGCGAAGATTATTGGCTTACTGATTGCTTGAGCAGGCGACGATATTATTCAACAACTGTTTGGGAATCGCAAGGGCCTCGAGTGGCCGTCGCTCGCGCCTTAGCAGCTCCTCGAGGAAGTCAACGCCTTTAACTCCTGATGACGGCCCGGTCATCACGCTCGCATTCGGTGATCAGCGCGACCCCGCCCCTGACACACGACACGAGAGGTATGTCGAGCGTAGTGTGACTGTTTATGTATTCATTGAGTGTAGACTTAGAGAATGATAGACCCCGATATCTTGCGTCCAAACTCCGGCATGTCGCACTGGAGCCCCTGCAAGTACAGCCGCTTTCTGTCTTCGTTCGACGTACCGCTGGAATGACATGTGTGGTGTGTTGGACAGAAGCTATTTGAAGCTTGCGGAAAACATCATCGCGCATCCGGATGAGGTGAAGTACCAGAGGTTCAAGCCCACGAATGCGACCATCAAGCGGACGTTGGTCGGCCCGAGGGGAGCACTCGAGTACGCAGTGGCGGTACGTGCTACCTTGTACGCGTGTTGCATGACACCTCATGCGACAATGCACTTGTAGTTCGCATTCCATCCAGAGTGCGCGATATCGGTTTCGAGGAGGTGCACTTGATTCAACTCACCATGTGGCGTCCAGGTCGACAACTTGCAGCTACGAGGGCATCATATGAACGATATCAAGATCGGTGCTCCTATGATCAAGGAAGCTCTTGACCGCGACAACGTCAAGGAGATGTATGCGCAGCGTCAAATCGGCCATTGGTGCGCATCGTGGTGTAAGGACAAGCACTGGGGTGAGGTCATCGCGACTGAGGGTGTCGCGAAGGTGCGTCCTCTTTCCCTGACCCCTTCCTTCCCCTCGCACATACGACCCATGCACACAGACGATTCAACTCCACTTGAAATCGTCTAACCGCTCATCCACTTTTCAACTCCACGCCGTCCGCATCCGCAGATCTGACGCCCCAGGGCTCCTCGCCGGTCGCAAATGGTGACGAAGCGGCCAGCTCAAACGTACGCCATCATGGCTGTCGCGTGGACGCAGTCCTGCGGACGGTCGTACCACCTCATCGCGACAGCCTGGACGGGCATGTGAGGCTATGGAGGGTGCGGCTATTCCGAACTGTAGATGAGGCCTCCAAATTTTCTCTGGCAATCTCAGGGTGCGCTTGCTGCCGCCGGATGGTACCTCAACTGCGAGAGGAGTATGCTAGGATGGCATCGTATAACGATACGAGGCCGACCTGAAGCGGCGGGTGGGCTATGAGAAGAAGAAGGAAATGAGGGAAAATACGGGCAAAGGTTGATTTGATTTGGGACACGGGAGCGACTAGACACGACCAAGAGGTTAGAACTTATAGTACGGCATAAATGCTCTCGCAATGCTACAAACAGTTAAGATCCTTCGCCTCGTGAACGGGACTGACTCCCTCAAGTTTGGAGGGGCCGCATTCATTGTTGGGCTGATACCGCCGTGAGACATATCTACTACTACGAGGCGCCAACTACATACGCCTCCAGTGGCGTGGGGGCGCGCGCTTTAGACTTGCCTTTGCTTTACCGTCATGATCTCTTCGACCTGTGTCCAGCCACTCCTCCTCCTTTCCATTTCTCCATGCCATCCACGCCACAGGATCACACCAATCTACGTGCCACGGCTAGCTACCTCGACGATGTCAGATCGACAACAAGCCACGGCGATTCGGCTACATGCTCGGTCGACCCGGAATACTCCAGTGTGCAGCAGCTCTTAAGAGACGGGTAAGCCTATCTAGAGTGCGTACGTGCCCTCCGATACCCACACGTATCTGACAGGAACCGTGGTCTTAACGCTGTGGAGACCCGCTGGGAGGCCAGATTCCAACAAGTTGAGGGCGAGATCGAAGATTTTGCTAGCCGCAATGCTCGTGTTCTCCGTTCTGTGCTCGATTTGAAGCGCGACCAGGTATGCTACTCCCGATTGTCTGGTTACGTCTTCGATATATGATGTTTGTGTCTTCAGTCATCCACTACAGCGCGTACGACTCAGCTTGAGCATGATGTCGCGGGTGTGTGCAACCGCGTAGCTGAGCTGTCGCGGTCAGTTGGTACTTTGCTCACTGAGATGAAAGGTAGGGTGATCTTTCCATAGCGTATGCGTATTCTGACGTACCCCCAGAGCATCTGCGTCAGGAGAAGGAGCTTCTGAACGACAAGTGGGGCTCCCTCCGGCGAGGACAAGACGAACTTTGTCGCAAGGTCGCGCGCGTGGATTTCGACCTCGAGCTTATGAAGTCGCAGCGCTCAGTTGATCGCGCACGGACTGAGCAGGTGGAGAATGGTATAGCTGTCCTGGAAGCGTGTAGCCTTACGACCAACAACACGGTGCGACGCCTAGAGGGTGACCTCGCTCGCCTCGAGCTTCTTTCTGAGCAGCAGGCATTGGCGGTTGAGCAACTTGCTCTTGCGCAAGGCGATCTCTTCGGTGACCACCACCACATCGTCGCAGATTCTTCGAGGCGCACGCTGGCTGTGGAATTGGGCATAGACGACTTCCCAGGCGACTTCCCTTTGTCGCTCTCAGATGATCAAGAGTCCTCGCCCCTATTGGATAGCACGCCAGTCTCAAATACGAGTGTATGTAACCCCGTCAGCTTCACTTGTCTGACATCTAACTCTTCCTGGCAGCTTGAGGTCCCGTCCCCTATGCAGGTGGAGTGTCGCGACGACCCCAACAACCGATCGCCACCCATATCCAATGGAGAGCTAGCTATGCGCGACCTTTCTATCGCGATGTCCGAGGGGTCTACCGCTTCAGACGTTTTGCCACGCGAGCCTGTCGGGTTCCGCGATGTCGCACATACCGTATGTTGTTTTCTACTACGCCATCCTCCGCTGTCACCCCGCTCAATACCAATTGCAGTTGAATGCATATCCCAACCTTGTTCCCAAGGCAGCTGAGACTGTGCGCTGCAGTGCCTGGCAACGTGCTCTCTCTGCTGGCTGTGCACGTAACAACAAGGGTGGAGGTCTGCGATCCACCGTTGTAGTTCTGAGCTCAATTTTGGCTTGTTCGTGCATTGTGCTTCTCGCATACCTTGTTGTGATGACTGGGAGCGTTATTCCGATACATCGGCGTCCTATCTGGGAGTTGTCAAGGCAGGTTTGATGTTTCGTGTACGTGTTGTCTTTTGTATTATATGCCATTATTCCAGAAATGATGACAATACTTCACCCGAGTGGAGATCATATATTAGGTGTCGATGGTGCGTCCCTTGTCGCCATACTCTCCCTCGTTCGCATTGCACTGCCAGTCATCGTCTCTCTGCACCGTCGCCCATGACTCCAAGTCCTGCGAGCGACAAACGCCCTTGCACCTGCTCAGAGTGCAGCTTGACGACATACCGGGACGACTATGGAGTCAAACACAAGGGCGCTATGCTTGCACGGAAGACTGTAAGGAGGCACAAACTGAAAGATCAACTTCGTGAGCAAAAGCACGCCATACAACAAGAAGTTCTCAGAGACGCTGTCCTCATCGCGACAGTCGGCGACCCCGGAGCTCCTCGTCCAGTGAGTAAAGTATACTCTCGCTGCCCTGTCTTCCGACTAAGAGTGACGTTAGGATGATAGCCCCCAAGCAGGGCTCAACGAATCTCATTCTCCTGATGATAGTCCGATCGTTGTGAGTTATTCTGATACACATGTGCAAATGACTACGTGCTCACAACAGGGTTGAGGCTACGGAGGTTCATCTCGGTAGCCAAGCGAGGGTACGCCTCGATCAGCTATCCTTGTTGCAATCGACATTCGCTCGTCATGATCGTCTAGTCCCTCTGTCCACCGCTGTAACCTTCGTCTCTGCACCTCGCCACCGTGACGACCCTCCTGCGGACATTGCACGGTCCAACAATGCCGCTCATAATTTTGTCGACTTCCACGAGTGGCTCGTTTCGACCATCCAGCTCCTCGCAAGTCTCCCTGATCTTGGTGATAGTCACGTCGACAACCAACTCGCCTCCTTCCTCCTAAGGTTGCACAATCGCCTCAATGGTCTGCAACGTTGTGTGCAAGATTGTTGGGAGAAGGAGAAGGTTCGAGCTGGCTTGTACAACCTTGAGCCGGGCAAGGGTAGAGGACCGATTCCTTTTGAAGGCGGTAAGTTTTCATGGTGTTAATCGTTCATACAGACATCTTACCCATTCACAAGTTGCATCATCTCGTGCAGACTTGGAGCCCTTCATCATTGCAGCACTTGTCATGACCACTCTGCTCCACGCGGTCGCGCCGCTCTCTCGTCCCTACTCAAACTTCATCTTGACGACAATACGCGTAGTCCTCCATGGAGCATTCGTCTACTGCAACCAATCGTCTTCCCCCGCGCCTTCTGCGCTGACGGCCTTCCAGCGGAACATGGTGAAAGGAGTCCCCAAGGACGTTCGTAGCGCGCTGAAAGCTCTCGGTATACAGCCAGATGTCATGCGCTACGCCTGTTGTCCACGGTGCTTCCAGACATACGCACCCGATGCATCCCACCCCGACGATCCCTGGCCCCATAACTGCACGTTCTCCGAGACCGACAAAGGCATCTGTGGCAGTCCTCTGGTCGTGGCTAGGGAGTATGCACCCCTGAAGAAAGGTGGCCCACCCCGGACTGCCTATCATCCCATCAAGCCCTATCCGTATCGCACGCTCAAGTCCTGGCTCGCCTCCTTATTCTCTCGTGTGGACATTGAGCGCATTCTAAGTCGCTCTTGGGAGCGAAGCATGCCCACCGGTGCGCGTTGGACAGATATCTTCCATGCCCCAGGCGTACGCCGGTTTCGCGGTCCAGACGGCAAACCATTCTCGCAGGAGTCTCCTGGAGCCTACCATCTGGTATTCAGTCTCTTTGTAGACTGGTTCAATCCGTTCGGTAACAAGAAGGCTGGCAAATCCCACTCAGTTGGCGTGATCTATCTCGCGTGTCTCAATCTTCCACCGCACTTGCGGTACCGTCCGGAGAACATCTACCTAGCCGCCATCATCCCTGGCCCGAAGGAGCCATCGCTCGACCAGCTCAACCATCTTCTGCGCCCTCTTGTCGATGAACTATGCGACCTTTGGACGCGTGGGCTGTTCCTTGAGCACACGGCCTTGCGTTTCGTCGGTTGCCTCATCCGCGCTGCCCTTATTCCCCTCGTATGCGATCTCCCCGCTCTTCGCAAGACTGCCGGTTTCGCGGGCCATGCTGCGAATTTCTTCTGTTCGTTCTGTCGCCTCATCAAGAAGCTCATCTGCAATATTTTGCGAGCTACGTGGCCTGTCCGAACCGCAGAGGAGCACCGTCGGTTGGCAGCTGAATGGCGCGACGCTGCAACCGAGGCTGACCGCAAAGACCACTTCAGGAAGCATGGCGTGCGGTGGTCTGAGCTGTTGCATCTTCCATACTGGGATCCCATTCGCTTTCCTGTTGTGGATGCCATGCATAACCTATTCCTCGGCAACTTGCGTCACCATTGCATGGATGTGTGGGGTATCGATATCAAGGGGAGGACGGGCAAGAAGGTTGCGCCGCATACACCGGAGGAGCAGGCCTCTTGGCTGCACCGCGTTGTTGAGGGGATTAGGAAAGACTCCAAGAACGCGCTCTCGAAGATCCGGATTGGCTATCTCGCGACGATAGCGCAGTTCAACGATATCGACCCTGGTTCCCTACTCACCAAGCGCGCATATATCACTGCTCTCCTACACTGGGTACGTATCGCTGTCATGAATTCTGAAATGGTCCTCACAATATGAATATAGGCCAAGTCGCATCCCATCGATGAGTTGAAGCTTCCTCCCGTCTTGAACGAAGACGCTGTCGACTTCCATCTTGCTGAAGGCAAGTATGACATATCGAAGTTCCGTGTTCTCACCCCCGATGTCATGGAGATCATTCGTGATGACATCAAGAACACGGTATTACCTTCCTGGATGGAGCGTCCTCCTCACAACTTCGGGTCTGCGGCGCACGGAAAGCTGAAGGCCGACCAGTGGCGAACAGTATGCACCGTGAGCCTATTCATAACGCTTACGCGCCTTTGGGGAAACGCGCCTTCTGATAGCAAGGAGAGTGCACTTCTTGACAACTTCGTCCACCTGGTAACAGCTGTAGACCTTGCCACCCGTCGATCCATGGATGTCGACCGCGCCAATGCCTACGACGACCATATGCAACGCTACCTTCAAGGCCTTCTCGATATCTTCTCTCATCAGCTTGTTCCCAACCACCACCTCTCGCTGCATCTGACGAGCTGTCTGCACACATTCGGTCCAGTCCATGGCTATTGGGGCTATTCGTTTGAGCATTATAATGGCATCCTTGGAGGGTTGAATATCAACAACATTGCAGGTGCACAACGCTCCCTCTTCTGCGACTTGATTTTGCCCTGTCTGACCGCCTTCTCCTAATAGAACATATCGCTCTCACCTTCATGGACGGGTTCTACGCGGGTGCAGAACTGCGCAGACTCATGGCTACGATTGAGTGGCCGCACAGCCCCGAGTATCATGACATGATGGAGGCATACCATCGAGCCTTCCAGGATACTGCTCGTGGTACACGCGTCAGCGATACACGTTCCCTGGGTCATGAACAAGCCACAGCCGAGTCCATTCGAGCAGCATACGACTCCGGTAGCAAACTTACAGCCCTGGATCCCAACCTTTACCCAGCCCTGCTCCGCTGGATGCCGTCCGGATTTGCGTCCTTCTACGCCAACGCTGAAGACTCTCGGCCTAGAGTCGCTCCGCACGTTTGTCGAGCCTCCTCGATCAGCCATCTGGGACTCATCTTCGCAACTCGCCAACACAGCAGGAGGAACTCCTTCGTGATCTTCACGCACCCCGAGACTGGTGACAAAACCGCGGGTCAGATAGCCGACATATTTCTGCATGCTCGCGTGGAAGGCGGAACCCGCGTCATCGCTGCGTTCGTGGCAATGGACGTGTATGCGGGCCTGACAGACGTGCACGCGAAGATGGATCCCTATCGCGCCTTCACCTCCTTGGATACGCGGTTGTACTACAACTATTTTCAAAGCACAGTCCTCGTAAGGCTTGACGACGTACTCGCACACTTCGCTGCGTTGACCTACACGCCTGAAGCCATCGGTGTAGAATGTATAGTGGCTAGATCGTTGGACCGAGTGAGTGAACCCCACTAACATTCCGAGGTACATGGCACTCAACTAACTGTGCACGTAGAGTTGAGTTGATTGGCCCGTTATGATGTTCTCTCCCCCAACTCTCCCGCGTCCTCCCCCAACTCTCCCGCGTCCTCCCTCTTTCCCTCTGGCGTCCTCTCTCCTTCCCTCCGGCCTCCCTCTTCCCTCTGGCGACCTCCCTCTTCCCTCCGGCGACCTCCCTCTTCCCTCCGGCGACCTCCCTCCTGCCTCCCGCGCCCTCCCCTCTCTCACTATATTTGCAGTTACTGTTGATATAATATATACGATGACCTGACTGAGACGACGGTAAATAGTAACTTCCTCTACGGGTAGGTTATTTGCTCGGACTGGTGGTTGAAGTCCCTCCGATTCTGCCTCTCACCTCCTCCTAGCTCCCTCCGCCTCGGCTGAACCCTTCGCCTCGGCTGAACCCTTCGCCTCGGCTGAACCCTCCGCCGCCACTCATACTTCGCCGCCGGACCCATCCAGAGTTATAATCTCTACTCTGCACCTCCCTATCCGACCTCAGGCTCCATCATGATTCCGCGCTGGCAAGGATGCTCGTGCGGTCTCATCTAGCTCCTCGCACCCTCCGCCTGAGCTCCCTCCTCCGCCTCCTCCGCTCCTCCCTCCGCCTCCTCCGCTCCTCCCTCCGCCTGAGCTCCCTCCTCCGCCTCCTCCGCTCCTCCCTCCGCCTCCTCCGC